>NW_027176240.1:10672642-10864035 GCF_023055335.1 Clinocottus analis
CAGTCACTGTGATGCTCACAAGGATGGGAGAGAGAGATGGAGTGAGGAGGAAAGAACAGGAATGGAATAGCAAGAGAATGAAACAGCAGCATGTCCTCATAAAACACAAAGGATGCTGATTCATATGCATATTGCATATTGTCAAATTACAGACGCTTAAGTCAATTTATTCACACAGTAAGAATTCATTACGAGATCTACCTTCTCTTTGTGGTATCCGTTGAGTCTAACTAAAACCAGGGCACACGTCACATTATGTTTCCATCACTTTTCCATGAAGCTGCTGCATTGAGCTATAATACACTTTGCTTGCAGGTATATTCCTTTGTGTGTTATTGACATCTTGCCACAATGTCACAAGTGACAGGACATGATGTTTCTCTGTAAACCCAGAAGCCACATGGTTAGATGTCAGTCTTGAGTCACATCTTTTCTGCTAATGAAGAGTGTCAGGCCATTATTTGCTCTAAGACTACTTTACAATTCTCCAAAGGATTTGTCAAATTGATTTGAAAACAGAACTGTGGTTATTGCCCAGTACACCGGGCTCCTCGGGGGAGTGATGGGTAGAATCTGTCTTGACATGTCAAGTAAAGGGGAAAAGAAGAAATTAGCTTGGGTTAAGTATACTTGACTTCATGCTATGTATCAAAGTCAGAACTGTGGATGGATTATTTTCGTATTTCTCTGGAGCATACAGTACATTGTATACATCAGTTGTCCGTTCCCAAACCTTAACCATAACCTATGGGAGAAAACTCTGAAAAGACCTTAAATCAGTGATTTTTTCCAACTTGGTCCTCACTGAGAGGAGGAGAGGACAGCATAAATCCAGCCCATTAGCCCTGAGGTTTGCTGATGACAGGTCCCGCCCCACGGCTGATGTAAACCAAACTTCCTGTTCGGAGATGAAGAAGCCTGTCAAGCAGCTGCAGCCACCTCGACCCCTGTCACCCTCCCTCTGTGATGCTCTGGCATTAATAGTAAATCAATTCTAAATGAGGGATAAGGGAAACGAGAGAGAAACGAAAGGATGCGTCCATCTCCGGTGGAGGGACATGCAGAGGCGAAGATGCTGGAAGGCAGGCTGGTTGAAGAGAGCTACACAAGGTATTTTAAAAGCTTGAAAACACTTCTCCTGTCTTCTCTCGCCCTATCTCTCTGTCAGCTGCTCAGGATAAATAGCGAGTTCTGGTGTGGACAAGACACATCGCTTAGCGAAAGTGGCTCCAGTGACATTCTCCAAAACAAAGAGAGCTGCAGGTTTCATATTGTGTTTGTTGCTTTCTAAAAAGGCTGCTGCTGTCAAGTGACTTGGCTGAAAAATGTACCATGACATAACTTCACAGAATAAAGGATGCACGTTTGATGCACGTTGATTGCACTTTTCTAACAAACCTGCTCTCTTTACGACAACACAATTCCTCAAATTGTTGTATTAGATTTCTCACGTTTTAACCAAATAGTTTTGTTGTGTTTTTCATCATTGGAGGTTTTGCCATTTGAAAGTCTCCCGGTCTGGAGGTTACAAATGACCTGATGGGAGTAGAGAGTTCTTTTTCGTCCCATCATGCCTATTAGCGCATTGATCTCAGCCCAAAATAAATGACTACAACATGTCCTTAGTTGGCCTGTGTCATCATGGACACAGAAGATGTTACATTACAGAGATTTAGTTCTAAATACTGCACAAAGCCCTTTCCCCTTGTGACGCTTTCATATGGGATATTTAATGATTAGATGGTCAAATGAGGTCAACTTATCCTAGTATGAGAATACCGATGATCTTTAATTTGAATTGGTGTTGGGAGGCTTGGTTGAACAAAGTTTCAACATATATGCCATGTGTTCTGTGACCCATAGTTATAAAAAAAGAAAAGCTGTAAAACTGTCCTGCCAGCTGCAGTCAAGCTCCGTCCCTCCTCTTGTGTTCCTGTCGCTGTCTCCTCAGTGGGATAATCAGCCGTTCTCCTGCAAGGTAATTCCTGCTCAGGAGTGCATGTGGCCGACACTGCGGAAATTCATTTTTTGGTTTAATTTCAGGCCTATTGATCGTGGAGCGCTTTACGGCTGCATGACATCCATAATCACAACAATGGTGTGACAGCGGAGATAAATAATGTGGCAAAGCACAGAGAGAAGGAGGGATGTAGGGATGAAAGGGAAGCAAATTGAAAAACAAGGAAGAGCCAGGTTCCATCTCTTACTGCGTTCTGTATTAATTACTGAACCCCACCCTATTACACCCTCCTAGCCTCAACCCCTTCACCTGATTGATCTTCCCTCAGAGGCCATAGATTAGTTTTCTTCCCAAACTTGTCTGAAATCTGTTTGTTTAAGCACCCATTAAAAGATAGGAGCCAGTGCTCTACAGTAATTACCAAGGATACTGTTATATCTATAATTATTATGATTAGTGGAGCAGAATTAAGTCACTGCTGTACAAACCACAAGGGGCCAGAGTCACAGCATGATTATGAGGTTTTGCATATACTAATACTGCACTTGAGTGTAAGCTGGAGCAATGTTGCTGAAATGAATACAAGTTGATCCAGGCAACAGTGGATGCATACTGAAGAGCAGCAGCGATCAGACCGAACATTTAAATTGTAGGAGCATGAAATTAATTTGTCCTGGTGGAGCATGTTGACCAATATACAGCATGCCACGAGGCCTCGGGTTTAAAGTTAGATTCTTTTCACATTATTTAACTTTTTATAAGATATTTGTGGAAATATGCACACATTCCTGGCACGCTATTGAGTCATTTTCTCCTCAGTAAGCATAAACTCCGGTCCAGTGTGGTCAGTGTTTGTGTGGGTAGAAACTTAAAGAGCACGGAGAGCAGGTTCAGGCCGGCAGCAGAGGCCACAGTGGGCATCCTGCTTCACCAGAGCTCTGTTTACGTGTTACTTCACCAACATTGCTGGGTTTCACCTGCCCCCAGCTCAGGAACAGCCTGAGAGCTACGTTATAAATATATCATGTAACGAGATGCGATAAACTGAAGACCAAAATGTGACCTTTGCTAGTGTACATGCAGTTAAATGATGGTGGTGTCTAATAAACAGTGGCGCAGGTGATGCAGCAGAGCATAAAGCATGCTTCTTCTTATTGTTGGAGACTGAGGGGGCTAAAGGCCCCCGCTCATAAAATGTCTCAAGTCAGAAAGGCGATAAGGATGCAGAGTTAATGCGACTTGGCACACAGTTTTATTTGTGCAGAGGCGGAGAAGACTCACTTCTGGAGAGGCGTAGCTGAATGGATACTGTTGCAGGACAGCTGAGACAGAACAAGTAGCAGGAGAAAGAAGAAGTGGCCATTTATATTACAGCTTGATGAGAAGAAGAACACAGGACTGAATGGATGTATCACTTAGAGCTGGTCAGAATAAATATGATCACCTTTTGCAGAAGACATAAGCGTTGAAAACTCACAAAATTAGTTATTTAAGTTTTAGTTTTATGTTGAATGTGTTTTATCTATCATGTTGCAAAATATTTTCTCCATTTTAATAAGACAGTGAAAACATTTTAGAAGATTTTGCATATATTTACCACATCATAATATAAGAAATTGAGTCGTGCCTGAGAAAATAACTCTGATATTGTCGAAGTTATGTCATCAGGATTGTCTCGGCTCGGGTTTATGAGTTTTGAGGTTTGTGAGGTGTGGGTATTTACCTGACAGGGAGGGTTCAATAAAATATGCTGTTAAGCAGCATTGTAGGACATGCAGCATCCAGTGTTTTTGAAACAGGATATCTTTGTCTCTGCTAAAGTTGTTTTCTGGGGTAAATTGTGAAATTGATTGAAAAGATGTTCTCCAACTCTGATGAAACTGGACATATGAATGCTGCACAAACATATGACAGAGCTCTTATTGGTGTAAAGCAACAAAAAAGCAGTGAGTAAGTGTGAAAATTGATTTCCAGCCATGTCACATGAAGTCACTGTCAAGAAAAAATATCATCTATCGTCTTCTTTACGCTGAGCCGCAGGACTTCTCTGCTGCTATACATGCATACATAATGAGACATGGCTTGGTAACAAAACAGTGTCTTGTTGGCGTTCGGGATAAGCGCCACTGGGAGTGAATTGTTCAACAAGGCTCTACACCACTGATCATCTGTAGCTATTTATATGTGAGTCAACACCCGGCCTGCTGTCTTTTTAGGGAGGGCCAGTGACCCTATCATGGACACGACCTGTTAAGAGAAGCAGCCTCTTCTTATCTGCATGCCCTTGGAGTACGCGCCCATTGATATGCCACCTTGACTCTATCTTCATGCCAAGATGCTTCCAATTATGCGAGCCGCTGGAGTGAGGCAGAGCATGGGGTTTCTGTACGATGGAAACTGGTCCACGGGTAATGTGATCCCGCTTCTTTCTCCCCACAGGGATGGCTGCTGCTCATGGAGAAGGGGGTGGTAAAAAGAACAGCCAATTCTCAACTCAACACTTCCCAGTTCATCACATTTTACACAATCGCATGACCCCAGTCAGTAGACTGATCCATTTAATAAATGGTTCATCACCAGGGCCAGAGCTCTGCAACAACCTGCATCTATTATACACAGCAGTTCAATACATCATGTGGGGATTTTTCGCTGTGACATCAGTTCATGTGTTATCAATCTTTCTTTAGATGCCTCTTCTTCATTCAGGCGGCCTGATGTCAGTGACAGTCGGGGTGACTGCACACTCAGGGAAGCCCCGAGACTGACAGCCGACTGAAGTGACACGCTCAGTGTTGCACAGCCTTAAGAGGTGGATGCTGAAGAGGTTTGGAGACTGTTTATAGCCTGTGAAAGTTTCTTCACCTACCAGGATGTCAGACGTTATTCTGTTCCTTTATGTGTGTTTTCATTTCAGGCTTCTGGTGATCTTTCTTTGTTGGCTCTCTTGTCTCAGTTTTCACTGTGGACAAGAAATCTGCATTTATTTAAACATTGATTCTTTTAGTGAGAAACTTCTTTTGTCACATTATTTTTTTAAATTCAAGTTCTTCTTTATAGTCTTTTTAATCCCCTCACTTCCAGAAGAGGGCAGCACTTCTTTGCCAAACGTAATAGTAGCCTCTGCCATAGCATTTGAAGCTCTTCTGTGTAATTTATTGAGGAAGAAGTATGCAGACAGAGGTCATCATCATCAAAGTCGAGAAGATGCTGCTCATTCCCTGCATGCTTCTAATCACTTTAATCTCATCTCTCCCACTTCACAATTTGGAAAAGGAAGCTATGCAGACTAAACTGTAGTGTGTTATATACACTGTGATTTATGAAAAGCGCACAATGCAATTTACACCAGACTTCAGTTACTTCCACTTGTATTGCCCGTCACCCTCCTTCAATCTCTCAGCTCGTGCCTCTCAACTCGTCTAACTTTTTCGTCCCCCCCCCCCTCCCCATCCTCCCTCTTTGCTTTTACTCCACCCTATAATCACGCCGGTTCATGGCTCTCATTTGGAGCGGTATATATAGCAGTAATTGTCAGGGTGCAGTACAGAGACTGGGCAGGCCATGTGTATTCTCTCACAGGGCTGTTTTGCAATAAATCTCGTATGGAGAGGAGAGGATTGGGTGGTGGGGGGTAAGTACGTGCACAAGCACGTGCACACACACAAAGATACATTAAATGTAATGCTCAAGCAATATACAGTAAGTATGGAGAAGTAGATCACATTTCACATGCACCTAAGGACTGGCATTGTGTTAATTTGCAAGTGTTCTCTCAGCGACTATTCATTTATTCTCGCAATAAGTCTGACATGGAAAGTGAATGTGTCTCATAATGTGTTTTTCACTCAACAGGATGGGATAATTATGCAAATGAATTCATTGGTAATGAAAGCATCTCCTTATCGGTATATATTAATAATCCCAGGTGATGTCTTAGGGCCTGTGCGTCAGGTCTGCTTATGATCCATGAGCACATGGAAACTCACTCACATACTGTATACATACAAAATTATAATTAATAAGAAGTGTAAGAAAACACTCATGCACATTCATCAATTTCTGAGATAATGCAGCAGCTCATCACCCGTGATGTGATAAAAAAGCACATCGTAATGAAGGCAATGCTAAACCAGACGGCTCCAATGGTTTTCTTCATCAAAGCAGACATGAGACTTTCAGACATTCCTGCTAAACAATCTAAAGTTTGATCCCCAAAAAAGAATCTGGCTGCCTTTTAAAACATGGATCACTGCTCTCAAAAGAGATGACGGCAAAACCTGTTATGCACTCCAGTGTGTGTGTGTGTGTGTGTGTGTGTGTGTGTGTGTGTGTGTATGTGAGAAGGGGTGAGAAGCTTGGCTCCGTGTAGCTTGTATGGACAGGTCTGTCATTCAGAAAGCGCACACAGTCTCCATTGTGGAGCCGCCTGTGGTCCCCATCAGGTCAGGGTGGGGTGGCAAAAGGGGCCTCCCGAATAAAAACACATGCAGCAAACAGGAAGTGGGCCTGTAAGGATAAAACGAGGACTGCGTGAGCGGGCCTTTATGAATGGAGGTGGGTCATATGTCCTCAACTTTTTCACCTCTAATTGTTTTCTTTCTCCTATTCCGATTCATCTTGATAGAGTGATTTGGTTTGTTTGAGTTTCACCTTCGATGGTCCACATATGTGCAAGCTACGCTGGAGATCTAATTAAGTTCTGACTTGAGGGTGGTGACATGTTTCCACAGAACAAGTGAAACTGCACAGAGAGCAAGTGGACGCATCTCCAACCTGCATCTTCTCAAGTTTAAATGTTCCACAGAAAAGAATAATTCAAGACCTTATATGATCTTTGAAGTCCAAACTCGCTCACAGTATGTGTGATCTTGCATGTGTGTTTACAGGAATATGTGCTACTGAAAGGGCATGAAAGGATGCTGAATGTGCGTGAGTACACTCTGTGATCCCAGGTGCTCTGCCTTCAAATAGTCCCTTCCTGTTTGCTCAGCATCTGTTTCATCCCAGCAAGTGACCACTTCACAGCTCCACTGTTTTCTTTCTGGGTGGACTTGACAGCTGTGAGCGAATCAGACTTTTGTTAAAGAGTACATTTCCTTTGCAGACATAGCTGATTACTCCACCCACTTGGATATGCTTGAAGCTTGCTCATCAATTCCTGGAAACGTTTGTGCATATTTGTCTTATGTTTTCTCAGTTCCCATGAGGGGCAGTGTTTGCAAAAGATTAAGTCACAGAAAATCAAACAGTTTGAAAGGGTTGTGTTTGGGCAGCTTCATCATTCTAGAGGAAACCTTGTGAAATAAAGTTCCAGTATTCCACCGGCCTTGAAGCACCTACAAGCTAAGAGTCCATTGCTTGAGTAACCAGTTTGGACAGATTAGATCACAACCCACAAAATGTATCAGAACTGGTGGAAGTAAAATACTTCATATAAAAAAGCACCTTCGGTCTTCTTGATGTAGGGGTAACACCCAACTCAAGCAACTTTCCCATCAACAATATTCGGCAGCATCATGTTTTAGCAGCAAGAAGGAGGCAGGAAGAAGCATAGCTTAGTATGTGATAAAGTTTTATTGATTCACAGTAATGATGAATGAATGGATTGTGATTTGGTCTTTCACTGAAATTGGCCTCTGACTCGGCCAGTGTCTATCCACAGTTATCCTCACGCTCCTCCATACACATGTAGGCACAGATTACTTTTGAGTGTATGCGTCACAGCTAAAAGCAACCTAAATCACATCATATGAAATATTATTTGTTTTATCTTTAGATGAGGTTAAAGTCCCTGAGAGCACAGCTTTCTATGAATATGGTTATAGATAAGCACTGTGTAGCTCACACTCTCAGCTTTACAGACAAAATAAAAGCATAACTGGCCATAGAAGACAATGTCCCAGTGCATGGAGCATGGGTAAAATACAGTAATATGATGAGAGTGGTTAATATGAACCAAATTAAGATATTGAATGGAATATAATGTTAAATAACACACAGAACAGACCGTAATATGTCAAGAGCAACTGTACACAAGCAGAAAAAAAAGCATCTCAACAAACACTCATTTTAGACTTTCAGATCCATCTTCTTACATTAGTGTGTCCAACAGCTTTAAGTAATAGGACTGTGTTTGGGCATGATTATAAAAATAAAAAATAAAAATCTAAAACGAGTCATCAAGGCCCAGTGAGAATGAAAACAATGTGTTAAAATAATTTAGCCTTCATGACTTGTCTTTTCCTTGTCCTGGAAACTGGCCATTAGAAATCCATCTTAACAGGTTTAACCACTAAGACATTTAACCAAACACATCAAACATGTTAATGTGGTAAAACAACATGATTAACACAAGTTCCAGACAATAGAGTTGAATTATTGTTTGGTATGGAGCTAACACGTTAGCACAAATAGTGTGGAGCGATCTAGCATATTTTAGCAGGTCAAGCTTTCGTTAAAATAAGGCCCCTGTTTACTGTGTTGAAGCTCGAATTTAGAAATGTATTTTCTTCTCCCAGACAAACATGTTGTTCTCGTTGGGGAGCTGAAAATGTCGGCTTGTGGTCTCCATACGGCTGCCTACAAAAAGGCAGCTCTTCTAGTAAAAAGTGTCTGCAAAATTCTTTCTCCAAACTTCATCCCTTTGTCTTGACTTTCTCAATCTTTCTTTCATTCACAGTCTCTCTCATTAAATCTCTCAAAATATTTCTTGTAGTTTGTGTAAAGATGGAAATCCAGATTCTCGTGATTCTGTGATTGCTTGAAATTACAATTCCATAGTGTTTCTTTATAAAACACATGCTATAGTCCGAACCTTAACCAAAATCTTATGTCTAACCCAAACAGACGTAATTAAAAGGTTTTTTATATGTCCTCAAAACCGAGCCCGCCGGCCCGCCACAATACTGTGGTTTTTATCAGGCTGTTTTTTCCTCCCATCAGAGAGTCTGGAAGAGAAAAACTGTACAGTTACTGTACTGTTTTAATAACTAAAATAAATCAACAATTATTCAAATGATTCATGGGAACGTTATAATACTATGTCCTGTATGAAATCATTTTCCCTCTCTGGTTAGTAACGTCAGAACAAGAAAAAAAAAATCTGTATTGTTAATTAAGCGCTTACTGACAAACTCTTTACTGAGCATGCTGTGTATGTGTGAAAACCATGAATAAATAAAGTTGCAGCATAAATAATACATTGAATATGAAAATAAAAAAACCTGTATTTCACTTTCTGAAATGTAAAGCATGATAAAGACTTTTTAGATAAACACCCTAAGAATTCAATTTGGTGGCTAATATATGGCTCTATATATGTATATATATACATATATGTATATATATGTACGTATACATATATATATATATATATATACATATATGTATATATATGTACGTATACATATATATATATATATATATATATATAGATATATATATATATATATATATATGGCTATATATATTATATATATATGGATGTTATATATATGGATGGCTATATATATATATATATATATTTGTCTATATATATATATATATTTATATATATATATATATTTGTCTATATATATATATATATATATATATATATATATATATATATATATATATATATATATATATATATATATATATAGTATGGGAAGTATGGGGGCAAAACTAGAATACTGATGTTTAAAAGATAAAGTGCTCCATACAAAATTATAATTTGATCTGTTCTTACCTAATCTAGATGAGAAGCAAAACATTGTAGCATAACTACACTTTCATAAAACAATGGTTTTGTTCAAACCAAAGCAATGATAAAAAATCTAATTAACTGTGAAAGAAAACTACCTCAATGCATTGTACAACACTGTTCACCTGAAATGTAGTGAGGTTAATATAACAACATAAACTATTGTTAGAGAGCACCAATATTGAAGTAATGTAAAAGCGCTACAGTTACAAAATTCAACAATTTTGGTAAATTAATGCCAACAGAGAAAATGATTAAATTATAGTTATTTCACGACATGTGCATTAAATCATCCTCATACAACTGAAATTAAGCAAACTCACAATATTATCGAATTTCTTATCTTCTAGATCGGGAATGAGATTTCCCAACCGCACCGTCTTTCTCGTTGTATCTGTGACAGATGAGTTATAGCGGCATTAAAGTCGTTCATGCGTAAACGTTTTGAATAACTAACTTAAGTTACTAGTCGTCCACATTTACAAAAATCTGTAAAGTATGGAACAATATCCAAAAGAGTAAAAAACATGTTGAGCCATCTGGCAACTGTTCCACTCTTGTTGTCAAAGGAGTCTCTACAATGGTCGCTGCTGTGTGATATGATGCGCTTTTGAATATTTGATCCACATCTGCTGAGGAGATGATCAGGCGCCATTTTGTATGTTGTCAGTTATTGTGAGTCTTATTGTCCCAGGGGCCCGGGGCCATCGATCTCAGCCTGCCCTGAGTAGTCTCTGGGCCCCATTGGAAGGCCTTTGCACTGAGCCCTCGGGTGGGCTACACAAAGTTGTTTGTGATTTGCCTCTGGTGCTCAAACAGGTCCTCAATCTCTGCACTGTATGCATCACCTATAAAGAACAAAAAGAACATAACAATCAGTGACAGAGGAGGCGAAAAGAAGTGAGCAAGAGGAAAATACTTTTCTGTACTCACCTGCATGACATCCATACATGTAAGCTCTGTGGCCATCGTATTTGCACCGACATCTCATAACATTGTTCATGAAGTCAGACTCAGCCATGTCCATCGCGGGGTTGACCTCCACCTGCAAGGCGACAGGATACCACATTTCAATGTCACAATGTGTTTCTGACCTCATGACTTGCAGTTGCATACTTAATCAAACAAACGCGCATTAAGAAAAAGGGAAAATATATCAGTTTATTGTCCTCACTTTCATCTAATACTGTATCTAACACATGTAGCAAGCTTGTGGTCTAAAAAAGGACTAAGTCTCCCCTCACTGCACATGAGAAAGCCATTTGAAATAAAGAGCAGTTGAATGTAAAATTGTTCGAGGGCCTCTTATTAAACAGCACTCGTGGCTGGTATTGTTTTTATAGTCAATCCCTTTCTCATCTATAAAAAGCTGGATGACTTTTCCATACACTATTTCTATTTGAGAGGATAAATACACTGAATGATGTTCACATGGTAGCCTACAGCATATAGACTAAATAACATGTGGCGGTAAAACACTTTTTACCACACAAAGCACGAAACCTACTGGTAGATCTTTCAGGAAAGCTCATCGTATAATACTTTATAACTTGTATGAAAACATGTAACAAAGACACTTCTAACCACTCAAAACACGATAACAGGCTGTATAAGAGGTTACGCAACTTTACAGCTGAAGTCATGGAATGTGGTTGCTCCTCATAGCAACATAGGTATGCAATAATAAGGCCAGGTTTGGACTGAAATTTAAGTCTGTTGCAATCGAGTAGTTATGCATAAGCATGTTTATATGTCTGAAATACTGTGAGTGCTGCCATACAGCATACTAATAGTCTGTCATTTGCAGAGCAGCTCCATAACTGCTGATACAACCATTCTGTTAATCTGGTCTGGTTATAATACTGAGGAGCCATTTACTCTAATAGCTGCTCTGTAAACTGCTGCACCCTCTTTAAGTACATATTACAAACAGCTACAGGGAGAGTGAAGGCAAACTACACTAAAAAAAGGCAGAAAACTAAAAAAAAAAAAAATTAGTGAATGGACAAAAGCTGTCTCTTAATTTTTCAAGTTAAATTACAGTGTTGAACCGGCGTCTAGAAGAGGAACGGTTCAGTGGTAGAATGTGTTGCTCAGTGAGAAAGTGGCAATAAAAATAAAAACAGGGCATTCCTTGGTGGCAAATTAGCCGTTGCTAATGGAAGGGGGGCCTATAGCTGCTCTCTGACGAAAGGGAGGCAATAGTTAATTTGGGTAATTGGTGAGTTTCATTAGCAGTGGGTGGTTCAAGGGTAGGTCTGCTGAATCCTTCTGTAAAGCTCTGGATCAGATACGTCGGACATCATCTGCACTTCACTTGATAAATGAAAGAACACAGTAGAGAGGAGAACTGTTGCAAAAGATGTTGCAGCCTTGTTGAATAACTAACTCTCTGCTTGGCTTTCTTTTTCTTTCCTCCTTTTTTCCACTCTCGTTCTTTTCAGTTAAATTTGGTGTTGTTTGTGCTTTTTGTCCTCAAATGACCCTGACCTTTTTATCTTCAGTAGTTCTTCCAAATTCATTCTCAAATGCTTTTCTCTATCATTCATTCCTTCTTTCCTCCGCCTTAACATTGTGCTGTAGCAATGGACGACTTTATAATCATACCCTGCTCAACATGCTTTAAATACATCTCGTGAGTACATACATGTGTTTCCTGTCTGTTACGAGTTAATTAAATAAATCCATCTTCAATAGAGAGTAGTGTAATTACAAAGATTGAGAGTGACCTCTCAGACAAACAGGGTGACAGCGGTAATTATCAGACAGTTACACTGTAACCAATCGGCCACAGCTGGGAGGTAATTGGCAGCATGAGATCTGAGAGCTGTGGCGTACACGGTGGGATCAGTAGTCTGCACTGCAAATGGATGATAATGGGAAATGGAGTCCTTGATGTGTTTTAGTCTCGCAGCCACAGTGACTCGACTGAATGACCCGGGTCAACATAATGACAGGCAGAGGCACGGTTGAGGTGACGACGGGTGGAGGTCGAGAGGTTTTACTGAAATAGACGGAAGTCCACCTTAAGATCTCATTGCCTACATCTTTGGCCTTAAAGCGAGGGCTGTTTTCATCGCAAATCTAATGTTGGATGGGATTACAGTCTTGCAACAGGTACCAGATTATGATACTTTTTATAAATTGATTGATAATTTCAACAAAAATGTCTTTTGAGTTGTGACCAACTCGAGTTTAAATAATAGTTAAACATTTTTGAAAATATGTCATGTATTCATATATTCTATATAAAGATACAGCTAGCAACCTGTAGCATAGAACCTTGAGATCAATAATCCTGAGATCAGAGCATAGAACCCTGAGGTCAAAGAACACTGAGATCAGAGCATAGAACCCTGAGATCAGAGCATAGAACCCTGAGATCAGAGCATAGAACCCTGAGATCAGAGCATAGAACCCTGAGATCGGAGCGTAGAACCCTGAGGTCAGAGAACCGTGAGTTAGTTTAGCTGAGCATGAGACAAACAGGAAGAAACAGCCAGCCTGGCTCTGTTCAAAGGGAACAAAAATACTTATATTCATATACTCATCTGATTCTTTGCAAGAGAACCAAATTAGCACTTTTCACAAAATAAACACAATGTTAATGGTGCTTGATTTACGTGACAAGAAAAACTAAAAAGGAGAGAAACATAAAATGACTTGTGACCTGGAAGATGTAGTCTCCTGGCCGTACATCCGTCACGTCGACCCACTGACAGTCGATATCGTGACGATACGTATCCCAGCATCCCACAGAGATACCCTGATCACCCATGTTATAACAGGAGAACCGCTTCTGTTGTCCTAATACACAGACACACACACACCAATAGCATTATCAATCACAACATCAAAGCTCATTTAATGCCCAGCACTCCCTGTTATTTCTAAGAGCCTTTAGCTTTCTGAATTGCGTCAGACTTCACATGAACTCTGTTTTTTCAAATGCGCTATTTCATCCATGATATAACAAGTAAATGGAGAGTGAACAAACAACAACAGCACTGATATAACACATTAACCACAAAGTACAACTCTAAATAGCAGGGGCTGAAATATTGATATTAATTTCCTGTCTCTAATGGGTGAGTATTTCACTGGGGCTCATGAATAGTGGTGAATATTACCGTCAGGGCAATACGTGTCCTCGAGACAGAAACTGGCCTTGTGTCCCTCTGCAACCCTCGTTCCATTCAGAGTCAGCAGGTCGTAATGTGTGAACACCTCGATACTGTGGTAGTGCCTGGAATGACAGAAGGGAAAGTCCAGGTGAGAGTGTGTATGTGTGTGTGCGTCTGCACGTCTTTGAGTGTGTGCATTTACGCTAACTGAACACTAGCTCCCTATGGCTCGTATCCTAGTGACCTCACTGCTTGAACATGAGCGTGGGTGTCACCGTAAAAACCTCTCACAGAAGCTTGTTTTAGCCTCAGCGTCGCTGTTTATTCGTTCTGAGTGAATAGAGGGCTTTGAAACACACATCTATAGCTGTGATGTGTTGTTGTAACAAACTGAAATGGACCTGATTGTGCATGGGCTACCCTGTCCTTTGTATGACACAGACCTGTGGTAACTGGTTCAGCCGTCATTCCCGCAGACATGCAGCAGGGCGGCTAATGAATCTGGAGAGATGACGACACTTTTCACAGGCCACCAGTAATGTCACACAGCCAATACTGTGTGCTTCAAATGCCTCCTTCTTGTCTTATGACGACGGGCCTCAAAGTGCTCTCGTCATCTGACAAGAAACATGCTTACTATAGGGAACAAGGGGATGTAGAGTTGAATTTGTTAAGAGTAGATCCAAGGGCAAAACGTTGTCTATTTATAACTAACGGACAAAATGCAGCTGAGGCCTTGCAAGGGACAAAGGCTCTGGTGTTGTTAATGCCTGTGTTACCTGCAGCCCGCTCTGGCACAGAGATCACACGTCAGCTTGTTTTCTTTCCTGGTACCAATTGAACGCAATTAAATTAAATATAACTCAAATTACTCAACATGGAGGGAGCTATGCCGTTCACGCACGTAAAAGCAATTTTGTCCGGGGGACAGGTGTTTCTCACTATATTTTTGACAGCCTCAAAAAGAAAACACTGCTCATCTGTATTCAAGACTCTAAACCAACTTTTCCTGAAAAAAACACTTTTTTAACCACAAGGGCAACCACAACATCCCACTTATAGTAGTGAAACAGTTATTCCCATTGCAGCAACCTAAGCACTGAACTCCTGTGGGATGCTCTACCTGTGACACTGGTGCCATGTCCAGCTCTCTCTTGTTGCTTTGGGTCTGAAATCGGAGCGACCCAAGTTCATAATGCGGGAGGAGAAGCGCAGCAGGCGGCGGTGGCCGTAGGGCCAGTTCATCCTGGCGGCAGACGAGGACAGACAGTTCTCTTCATTGGCACAGCTCAGGAGGTGGAGGGGTCGGTCCTCCAGGTAGGCCGTCTCCTGGACCAGCTGGGCGTCCAGAACGAGGTCAGGTGCCGCTGAAGCAGGTCAGATGCGAGGAGTTATGTTAGGACTCAACCAGTTATATAACCAAAGGAGAATACGGGGAAGCTTCAGGAAGATGACTCGACTTACTGTCTGAACAGCTGACGCCGGCAGCCTTAGTTCCACCTCCTCGGGGACAATGAACATTGTTGTTGCGGCGACACTGTTGAATAGAAAGCTCCGTGCCCACACAGTGAGTTCCACTGAGAATCACATCAGCTGCTTTTGGGTCACCGGGCCAGTACCAGGTCTCCTGTCAGAGGAAGGGGGTGGGACATAGACAGCTTGTCAGGTGTTCTGTCAATGAGCAGTATCATAGCTCATTGTCCACCACAGTGAATGCAGGGGCTGTGACTATGGATTGGCCTCCATGTGTTCATCTGAGTGTGTCATCAATACCTCAGACACTGCTGATGGGATTTTGACACATTTTGGAGGAATGATACCTCTGAACACTCTAGTCCGACATTTTCAAAATTACAGTAATTAGTTTAGAAATGGGAGTATTGTACTGTTTGTTCTATCAGGTCATCATGCCCATCCATTTCAATACAGATTTGCAGACTTTGATAAAAGTCATTCAAGTTATGCACTGCAAAAAACTCTAAAGTTAAAGAAGCTTATCAACCTTGAAACTTTGAAGACTCGTGTGAGAGAAGTTGGAGCGGCTTCATACCGCACTTGTTCTTGATTTGGTGTGAATCTGGAGCTTTAGGCCTGTTGCTTTATCTTTTAATGTTTTTACCTGTGTTATGTGATTTCTTTATGTCTTATAACTGTTGAAAAGGAGTGGCACTGCAGTCAGAGATCAAAAAGGCATGTTTACTGCCACCTTCAGTTATGAATGTGGTGTCGGTCAGGGAGGTTGTTACCTGATGAGCACTGGCAGCAAAGCCCAGGCCGAGCTGTCTGCATAACACCATGGCCTCGTTGATGCCCCAGTTCTCACTGCAGACAGAGCCCCAACGCTTACGACCCCCAACGTCCATCAACACCTCCACGTGGCCTTCTGATGGGACTCTACCACCAGCAAGTCGCACCTGGAAATCCATTAAGGATTAAATGTGTGATGCTTAAGCTGATGAGTGTATGTCTTGTGATGTTATTAGTAGTTTTCGTACCGTGTTCTCCATTCCGGTTTTAGGAACGTTGCAGCGCACTGAGGCATCCTGGCTGTGTTTGAATGTCCATGGCTGGACTTCCTGGAAGTAGCAGTCGAGGATGGAGCGCTCTGTCCCCATACACTGGACACTGTTCATATGGATAGGTCCTGTACCTAAAAAAAGGGACGAGGAGAAATGGGAGTAAAGACCATGCTGACAAAGATAAAGCAGGGAAAAACAGATGCCAGAAAAGCATGGTCATAACTGAAGGGTAATATTTCTTGTGCACAGTTTGAGGACACCCAACATAGACACAAAGGCATTAGCAGACTTTATCACGCAAAGAAGCAAGCACACACATGCAAGGCTTTGTATTTCTTTCACATGAATGTGCTTTCTCTCTTTTAGCGCCACCAACAATGAAAAGTTCCTATCTGTTGTGGCACAATGCTCCTGCAAGCCAAGCAGCAACACCACCAACATCTACTTTTGGGATCTGTTACACCTCATTGCCAACATTCTGTGGCATCAGGCACAACAACAACAAAATGGTGTGTAGTCCAGCCTGGGTGAGCGAACAAGGCGAAATCTGTGGCAACGAAATAAAATTTTCACAAGTAGTCGTTTGCATTTAAAACCAGATAATCTCCAAACCCCAGAGAAGATGGTGGAAACAAAAAGCAAACAGTTCCTACCATAAGGACTGCAGTCAATTAAAACACAGAACTAACTATGGCTTCAATGTTTTCTTAAAACAAAAGTCACAAACTGAAAAACTTGGACCGACCATTGAATTAAACACAACCAAAACCACAAAAACCAGGGGGAAAGGAGAAAAACCGAGAAAGAAGGGCGAGAAGGAAGATGACCAGAAATGGTAGTGACCAGATTGCAGCCAAACCCAATCTGTCTCTGGGTTGGTTTTGGTTTTGGGAGATTGTAGGCCTGCTTCCATACTGGTCACCATGCCGGCGTTCATACGTATGAAGCGGGCACATCTAAACCACTTCTGCCGCTATCAAACAAACACAAGGCCAGGCAGTGTTTGTGTGTGTGTGTGTGTGTGTGTGTGTGTGTGTGTGTGTGTGTGTGTGTGTGTGTGTGTGTGTGTGTGAGTGTGTGTGTGTGTGTGTTTGTGTGTGTGTGTGTGTGTGTGTGTGTGTGTGTGTGTACTTCATGGGCAAAATGACAGTAAAATCACAATGACGATAATTCTCCCTGACATCAATTTTTCAAATAATCAAATGGTGATCATGAAATGTGATTGGCAGATACAGCTATATGAGCAACATGCTGGCACAGAATAAATGCGGTAGCTTAAATTTAGTATTTACAAGAAACATTGAGCTTAATTACTATAACATTTAAATTGGCAGATGCCACAGATCATTTGGACAGATTAGAAAATTGCATCAAGGGGATGGAAACAGGCTAACATAGGTCACATTCTTGTTGAGAATATTATAAATAGTTGGTTGGTGTGGTTACAAGGGAAACCCTGTTCTTTTCCTCTCTGAAATTATCCTCCGTTTTAGGCACATTAATGTTGTGTGTGGAGTTTTTCTTTCCAAGGAACGTCTCTTTCTGCCTCTAACAAAAACTCTCTGTCATCAGTTAGATCTATTTCTTAGCCAAGAGCTAAAATCATGTAAGTTTGTAAATAGATCCGCCTGCCTGTGGGCTTTCAGATGGCACAGGCCAACCAGCCTCAACATAATGTTTCCTTTTCCTCTGTTAACAGGAGCTGTATAACAACATGACAACTTCACTTATACTGGAGGGGGATACTCTGTGCCTGTGAGTGGCTGCGTACCACCTGTACAAGTGCATATCTGCAAGGGTTTCAACAAATCTGATAAGTAAAGCCACATTCGGAGCAAGACTTTGTGACTGGCTGTTAACCTCTCTGCAGCCAGTCGACCGGGACCTCTATCACATTTGTTCATCATAAATAATCCAACGAGCCTCTGGGGGGTCTCGTTGCCATGCTGACTGAAACACATACTGACAGAAAGCAGTTGTATTTGAATGTTATTCAGTATGATGTGAATAATGCATTATCTTTTTGAGATTAAACGTTGCACAAAACTACATTTCAAACAATTCATTCCTTCAGGAAGTCTTTCTCAGTGAAGGTTTGTTCTATCAAAGAGTCTATTTTCGACCTTTTCCAACAACATATAGCCCTGTGTTTATGTGGCCTTCGAGCAGATGGAAAATTATATGTCAGTGAAATGTCTAACAGGCTGCATGTTATAGAAAGGAAGCTGAGAGGCCTTTGAAGTCCAATCATCCTGCAATAGCAGTGTATATGTAAGTGTGAGACAGAGACGGAGGAAAAGGGAAAGTGATGCGTGTGTGTGGGGGGGAGGGGAGGATCCGTGCATGTGTGCCTGAGAGAAACGAGAGTATGCACGTATATGTATGTGAAATTGTTTATGGGCCCTTTCATTGCGCGAGCACGACGAGAAACGCAAAGCGGTTGGTATTGGGCGCAAAGACTGTGTGGCCATCTCCAAGCTCACCTGCTATTTTGGTTTTTGCATGTGCACAGTAAACAGTGCAAATGAGCTCGGTGAGGGTGAATATACATCAGAGGGTGTGGTAAGTTTTAGATATAATCCCAGACAGTCATATCACTGGTCTCATCACTGTGGAACAGCTCTGCAATTTGCAGCCCCAATGTGGACGTTCAGCACCGCAAAGCTGCTGCCACAGGTAGGGCGTGTGGTTTTCTTAAAACACTTCATTAGTACAATAATGGTAGAAGCACATTTGTGCGATTGCGTCAATTCGATGCTATTTGAGGGGGGGGTGGGGTTATGACGCGCAAAATTAATAAACCCCGGGAATTATACCAAGCTATGTTCGACCAGTCTGATGTGTGTAGAGATGTGTGTGTGTGTGTGTGTGTGTGTGTGTGTGTGTGTGTGTGTGTGTGTGTGTGTGTGTGTGTGTGTGTGTGTGTGTGTGTGTGTGTGTTTATTCTGTTCGTCTGCCTGTCATCTTATCGAGGTGAACAAAGTGGACTCTGGCACAGCACTTCTCAAACTGAATGTTGCAGGTTTATTAGCATATTTGTATAAAAAATACTATAATAAGTGTATATGGTATGTCCCTGCTTTATTCATATTAAACGTAAGTTGTCTATGCTGATTTAAATACTATCTATTGGTTCTAGTAAGTAGTTTCCACCAAAACACTTGTTTTGTCCACCTCCGAGTGCCTTTCCTTCCACCTGTGCACCGTAAGCTTGACACTAGGAACCAAAACAACACACAGAAGGCCATAGACAACTTCAAGATCACGGAAATACCAATATCAGTTGTTGGCAAGCTAAAATAGGGTGTAAGTGAGTGAATCAGTAACTCAGGAAACAAGGACAGGAAAAATATGAGGTACAAGTAGGGAGTCAACCTGTCGTTTTGTCAAACCACAGCCACGTCTTGTTATAATAGAAACTGATTTTATTACATACGCACAACCATGCAAGATATACATGACAGGTATTGCACATACATAAATTAGCTTCCTGATTAGATCAGAGAAAACCTTTTTTAGGTCTAAAATTTAAAGCTTTTAGGCCTCTGACAATTAAACACCTCTCTGCCGCGGACTGCTGGAAACATGAGGAATATGAATTTTGGCCAAACGATTAACAGTGATGATTGAAACCAGATGGAAAGAGGTGTGAAGCCTGATGCAATAATATCCTAAGAGGAGCCAACTTAACCAGATTTAAGTCCTGTTAGACTCATCAAAAAGAATGGTAGCAACATCTACAACAAAAATCCAATTTAAGAGGTTGAAATTTATAAGGGACTAATCCAACACATATATTACATATATAACACAACTGAACAGCTGAACCAGCAGACTGTCATCCCACATTTAATCTCAATCAGCATGATTAGAGACAACACCCAAACCTGAGACAAGGAGAAGCCGTTCTCACATCTCATAAGGGTAGGGACACCACTGGCGCAGCTGGATAGTGACTTCAGTTGGTGCATCACCAAAGCCGAAAAATTTAAATTGAAGGAAAACGACCACAAAACTCAGTGAGTGAATAAAAATATTGCTTGAAGCTAGCAAGATTATGTCTGTGGCTGTAGTAACCAAATGCCAATGTAAACCACCACAGCATACAGTGTTACATTTTGTGCGTGAGTGTGTCTGTGTGTGTGTGTGTGTGTGTGTGTGTGTGTGTGTGTGTGTGTGTGTGTGTGTGTGTGTGTGTGTGCACATGTGCATGGTGTTTGGGCAGCTGGTAGCCCTGGCACAGGACTCATTTAATCACAGCTGGAGATACTGCAATCAACACATTTGCAGCTTCACATGGTAACATATATAGACACACACACACACACACATACGCACAGACACAGACACAGACAGACAGACAGACAGACAGGCCGACAAACACACATGCCCACGCATTATCTGATCAGTGGGTGCAGACGGGTGCGGCGTCTTAGATAAGCAAAAGACTGAAAAAAATCTTTTCAAACTCTATTCTCTGGAATGCCATGACGCACAATAAACACATTCAAACAACTAAATTGCAGACTCAAAACACTTAGATTAAATGTGGAATTTTCCAGAATTTCCAGTCAGTTTAACGTGAAAGCCTTTTTGCCCTGAGCAACAGCGGTTCTCTCTCTCACCTTGACCCATAAAGGCTCCATGCAGGGCATCCTTTGCAGAACCAAAGCCCAGTTCTCTGCACACCACACTGGCTGCAGGTCTATCCCACATGTGGTCCACGATGGTTCCCCACTTTCCGTCTCGGAGGACCTCCACGCGGCCCTCGCCAAGCCTGGGGCCAGCCTTCAGACGCACGGGCTGTACAGGAAAGCAAAGAGAACATCATTCATCTCATCCTGATGTGATGTTCATGAACTCTGTTCGTGCCAGTGGAGGCGTGAATGTGTTAATCCTCACCACAACGGGATAGGGAGCCTGAGGTCTTCCTGAGGAGATGCGGGCAAACTGGGGTCCTGGCACACACTTCACCACAGCATGTCTCCCGTTCTTACAGGGACTGGGACTACGGGGGATGGACAGCTGAGCAAGGCACTCCGACAGGCTGTTCTCGAAACCCAGACAGTGAACCTTTTCTACCCAGAATCCCTTCTTCTTTGACATGATGCTCAATCTAGAAAGAAGACAAGGTTTGTGGTCAGATATTCTTAAAGCCCCTGACAACTTGGTTTGAAATATTTTGTAATTCTTAATAACATTTAATATTCATTAATTAGAAACAATTAAAGTTCTAATTTAAAAGAAAAAACGTCTGTGATAATATTTAATTAAGAGTTCAATATTCAAAAACAAGGTGAATCTGCTTCATCAAATCTTTGTGGGTTTGGTTTGATCAGATTTGT
This sequence comes from Clinocottus analis, assembly GCF_023055335.1. NCBI lineage: Eukaryota > Metazoa > Chordata > Actinopteri > Perciformes > Cottidae > Clinocottus > Clinocottus analis. Next base: position 10,694,335 of record NW_027176240.1, read on the forward strand.
TTGACCATGCTGGCAACATAACAACCAAAATTGTAATCACATTTGGAAAAAAATGTAGGTTTTGGGGGATTTAAATAAAGTTCAACTCATGAGTTCGGACGGTAGTGCAGTTATAAAATGAGTGATGTCAAATATAGCTCGGAAACAGGAGGAATAGATGTCTTTTTTTATTACTTTGTTGAAGGATCTGCAACCTTGGTATCCCATATTTTCCTGCAAAGGAACCAAAGAACAGATGTTAGTTTTGTCTATTTGCTAAGGTTACAAACACACACACACACACACACACACACACACACACACACACACACACACACACACACACACACACACACACACACACACACACACACACACACACACACACACACCACCCTGTGAGGTGACCTGGGTCACTCTTTTCTTGTGCAAAGTGGGAGTGACTGTAGGATATACTGTAGCATCTGCTATTTGTTTTATATGTAACCTGGCCACACAGGAGGGATTTCTCCACGAGTAGCGGCACAAACACACAAACCAACTGGCCTATTAGTAGAAGAGTTCTTCTCACTGGGGCACTTGGTGATGACTTAAAATAGCAACAGCTCAGACACGGGCCTTATCAAAAGGATGAATCATACAGCTCCATATAGATCTTGTGTTTATACAACCAGAATGAGCATGCGGCTTCATGGTGAATGTAAAATTAGATATTCTGATGCAGATGAGTAAGAATGCAATGTTCTTGTTCTCTTTCAGGAACTTCACTTCCTGTCTCCCTTTCTTGCTTTCTAGCTTCAGTAGCATACACTTCCATCTTCCATCTGTGGGCTGCTTGCTGTTTACTACATTTAAGTTGAGAGTAAATGTATCAGATGTTTTCCAAAGGCAACAGTACTTCTTCTCACTAACGTATTCAACATAAATGTACTACTGGTTTTTATCTAAATTACCCCGATTTACATTAAATAAAATGAACTTGCCTTTTAAACTAACATAAACCCTTTTGGATATATAACTTCAGCATTCCATGTTGCAAAATCACAGAGATGGGTACTAACTACAGGATGTAAGAACTAAAAAAAGGATTGAAAATATATATTTTTTGAACTATGTCGCTACTTTCAAAAGGCACATGCGGTCCAAAAAATCTTGACCTTCAACATCAGTAATGCCCAACATTTCTGGTAAAACAAACAGGGTTTGACCAATCACGATATACAAACAAAAACTCTGGCAGCATGTTGCACGTCCGAGAAATGCCAGAACCAAATAGAGATTTATGCACCAAGTGCGCTGGCGGACTTGGCAGAGCGGTGGAGAGAAAAGCCTGCTGTTCTCTTGGCAGACACGCGGAGCAGAGACATGCCACACAGACCACGCCAGGACATCCTCAAACCACTGCAAAGTGCAGGCACCATCAGACATTCACATCCATCACCCCAAAACACCACACATGAAACACTCATGGCACGGCCCGACTGATATTTTAAAGGGACCATTATCGGCCCAAAATTGGTACATTAGAGATTCACCAATTAAATAAAAATGTAAGTTCAAAATGCGTGAGGTACTTTAGAGACTAAAACGTAGGTCTGTCTTCAACCAAATACATTCTCAGTCAACTAACACTTGTTTTTGTTGTTTGGTTCAGTGTCTTGCAAGTTATCAGCTGACAACCCTCTCTACCTCCTGAGCCACAGCCTCCACATTGTCCAACCGTTGTCCAGAATATCTGGCCAATACTGTTTACTGGGTTACAAAGATGTACAACCGGCATTTATGAAAATGAGCTGGTGAAGTGGAGTTTACATTAAAATACCTTTTACAGCAAAGTAAGCACCTCTTTTCCTTCTACAGGTGTGGGAGGCTACATTGTTTTCTTTTTCTGTCGTGAGTTAAAAAAAAAAAGAACGTAATTCAAAATACTCCCATGCTGATTTTAGTGGCATTCCCCTGAAAGGAAACAAACATGTCTAAGAATATTTGTATGAAAGCACAGGTAGATGCATATTTGATTTTCTAAACTCTCTTTTATTTGACTGAAACTGTTGTTTTAGTGTTTGCTAATGTTGAGCTTCATTAAGGGAGATAACACAATGCTTAAAAGTCACCTTTTTAACGTATGGAATTAAATAAATTAAAATCATGTCTTTCTCTTAGTTATTCATGTAACTGTAACAGGCACATGAGCATGACTGCAGTGTTTGTCTACATGCCAATGCTATGTACTGACAGCCTCTGTATTAGTTTGTGTTCCACATCCAGAGCATTCATCATCTTGTTTAAGAAGGCAAACAGAGTTACCAGCTCTTGTAGTGGAGCCAAGAGAACGGAGGCTAATGATAGGGAGTCCCACCCGCCTGTTAACAGACACACATTGCTCCACTGTTTGGGTTGCAAGGCCCTCACACTGCTAACTGGTTTTATTTCTCTTCTGGTTTTATTGTGAAAGATCAAATCTGCCTAATTTTTTATTTTTTTTAATCTTTGATTGATCTTTGATTTTTGAAAATCTGTCCTAAACATCAATAATAAAACAGGGTGAAAATCTGATTTAAATAAAGCCTTGTGATGACAAACATTAACCTTTTTTTTGTTTATAATTCAGGTAAACTATAATAGTATCGACATGCATCAGAAAACACGTTAAATTTTAGATGCTTCAGAAAATTTGATCAGATTATAATATTTTTGTTTAGTTTGATGTTCTCCTTTTAAAAATCTTGGCATGAATAAAAATCATTTCCCCTTGTATACACTATGCAAGGAGTACTAAATATACGACCTTCATACTGTGGTTTACAGGATCCTTATTCAGCTTATTAGGTAACAAACCTGAAAACATTTTTTTTGGAGCACGCATCAAGATGTTATCTTAACGCGTTAAAGAAAAATTTAAAAAAGGGCCAAGATGAAACATGTGCAGAGAACACTGTTGTCAATAAGAAATATTCCAGAGGATTTTATTTTGCCTACTTGAAGTATATTTAAATTGGATCTCGCATCTTAAATAGTTGCTAAAGCTTCCCATGCAGATCATAGTGAGTTGAGAACTACATACGCTTCAACTCAAAGTTTTAAAAAGTCAGTATTCAGTCCGTTCCAGATCTCAAAAATAGCCACCGGCACGCAATCAGGAACTGAAAGATGGTGAAATAAATTAGAGAGAAGGTCATTGAGGGCGATCACACAAACATCAGGCAGGAGAGCCAGACTCGGTCACTCAGAATGTCACTCAGAAGCCTGAAAATGATACCCTCAAGAACATTTCAGCAGAAACATAATTAAAAATAAAATGCCGGTTAAGTCCCCAAATCACTACAGTGACAGAAGAAGACAGACAGCTGCTGACACAGCGGGCTGCGCTGCAAACTGCAGCTGTAATTGGACATATTTCACATGAGCCAGCGAAAATCTGGCTCGTGTGACTGCTGCTCCCGTGCTTTCTCTCCATCTCTTCTTCTTTCTCTTGGTACTCTCTTCCTCCTCCTTCGGCAACTATGTCTTTCTCCCTCTCCCTCTCCCTCCCCCTCTCCCTCTCCCTCTCCGTCTCCCTCTCCGTCTCCCTCTCCCTCTCTCTCTCTCTCTCTCTCTCTCTCTCTCTCCCTCTCTCTCTCTCTCTCTCTCTCTCTCTCTCTCTCTCTCTCTCTCTCTCTCTCTCTCTCTCTCTCTCTCACACACAGAGCTATAATTGGGGGTGTATTTTTTTTTCACTCTCAGCAGAAACCCATGAAAGCCTGGTCCTGACCAACCTGTAATTACAGCATCTTCGGAGTCTCATCCAGGAGACACGGGGAGGCGAGAGACATGGCATGGGCCGGGATTTCTAAGAATGGACTTGAAGTGTCACTGGTTAAATTTGGTCAAACCATGAAATGCAGTTCTAAGCTTTTCTGGCAACCGTTTAAGTGGACTATGTTACATGAAAACTGAACATCATACTGTCTCGCGCCCGATCGTTTTTCTTTAACTCTGCTCACATTTTGTACACCCATTATAATTATAGTGTCAATTTCAGTCAGAGGGCAATCCTTACAATTACCCATAAGTAAACAGCTTTACCTGTATTTCAACTATTCTTCTGGTTGTAACAAGTTGTACATAAACATCCCGATAAAATAATAAAGATATGGTGTCATCCTAAAAACCAAACACTGTAAGATAATTTGAGTTATCACTAAAAGCACTTGTGACTGGCAGCTAACATATGAAGGCTTGTACTTTGAGCCAGTTGGAAGACAAAAACACATATTGAGAGACAACAAGTATCTGTGAAGATGAAACAGGTACAGATTTGGAAACACACACATCATCGTGGTTCCAACCAGTACAACGCCTGAGGCTTCAGCAAAACACCAGGTCATACCCAGGACAGGCCGACCAAGAGGTATCAAGTCACAACCGCTTGCATGCCAGAGCCTTATAATTTACACGCACAATGGAAAAATCCTCATAATGGCACACGCCCCCCAAACATTTCACTGTACATTTAGAAGCAGAAATGTTGGATAAGCACTCTGTTGTGGCTTCGGTTAGAGACTAAAAGAGCCCGAGGAGTGCTATTGTTTGAGTTGCTTTTCCTTGAACTTAGGAGGAGGTAAAACAACGCTGAACAGATTCCCTGCAGGCTTCAGGCCAAGTCCTTCAAGCTACAACAGCCCTGTTCTCCTCTGTTCTGTCGTATCTCCCTTCTTGGTGAGCGGCCAAATCTCTTATGTGACATCCATACAAATACACTCATCTAATTCCTCACTTAACTATTACTTGTAATTCTCATCTCCCATAGTTTGCATTGAGTGGTGAATCTGTACTGCGATAGAAAATCGAAGAGAGGCATAAAAATCATCACACCCGCAGTGCGGGAAAGCTACGCTCTAATGAATGATCCTGCACAGAGTCAGGCCAGGTTGTTTCACCGCAGCTCATCCTGAGGATCTTTTATTACGGACGATATGATTCCTGATGACGCCCTGCTCCAACAACAGAATCCAGTTATAGAGTCACTGTGTTCCCAATAACACAGTCCAGCAGAGATGGCTGAATTTAAGGGCAATGCAGAAATCCTTTCAGTGATTCCAATAGGGATGTTTGTAAAGTCAGTAAAACGTTTAAAAAGCCTATAAAACAACTTTACCCAGCTACAGCTTTTCAGTGGCAAGAGGAATCTAGCACCTACAGAACCGAGCAGATGTTGCGGTCTGTCGCCAGTTGAGTCAGAACAATCCCTCTCTTCCCAAGAGAGGGAAGGAATAGTTTAACTGTGAATCACCTCGCAGGCAGCGCTCCAGGAACCAGATCCGACTGGGTCCCCCTTCCACTGAGGAGAGCAAATGGTCGGACACTATTCATTCTTTTAATAGCAGCAGAGTAATTATCTGCTAATGTGTGGTCCTCATGTGGTTGAAGAGCAGAACCTTCGCTTCACATAAAGATGGAAAGCGTCTGCCGACCAAAACCCTCTGTCAAATGGTGTTTTTTTTTTATATGAATAATTGTATTTCTTATTTAACTCTGGACAAAGCAAATTTGTGTATTTTTTAAAATGTTAAGCTATTCCTTGAAGTGGTGACCGACGTGTCTGTATCATTGAGTATCAAAGTGTACCAAAAGTCCCAAAGCCTGGGATTCAATACCTGGTCATTGTTGTTTAATTAACCTTCAATATGTTACTTCTTGCTTTTGAATTATACTTTTTCTAATTCAAGCGTGTGCTTTATTTAGGAAAGTTGTCTTTTCCAATCAAACACTGATGTGTGTGTAGTTAAGTACACAATGAACACATTACTATTACACATCAAAGCTGATTCTGATTCTGGTATTGAAACAAGTATTGTTATGGTATTGGTACAAGGATTTAAGTATTACATTAGCAACACTATTTAAAAACACACACACACACACACACACACACACACACACTTACAAACACAATACTGTAGAAGCCTGCCACAAACACTGCTAGAGAGGGACGTAAAAGTGAAGAGATGTGTGGCTGACTCAATCTTGCAGAGGCTGCCCTGCCAATAAGATGAGTTGCTTCACAAAGACCCTCATCCCACTTTCCAATAGCCTCCTCCGTCCCACACATCGATGGGACAGTTAAAGCACAATCACCTGTGATAGGACACCTCAGCGTGGGAATCTAAAAGTTAAAGTGTGACTGTTTGTCTGGGAGATGCAAGCTGAAGATAGCGTCAGAGATAGAGAGGGAGAGAGACAATGAGATGAGCAGAGAGAGAGAGAGAGAGAGAGAGAGACAGAGACAATGATATGAGCGGAGAGAGAGAGAGGGAGAGAGAGAGAGGGAGAGAATGAGATGAGCAGGGAGGGAGAGAGAATGAGATGTGCACAGAGAGAGAGAGAGAGAGAGAGAGAGAGAGAGAGAGAGAGAGAGAGAGAGAGAGAGAGAGAGAGAGAGAGAGAGAGAGAGAGAAAGAGAGAGAGAGAGAGAGAGAGAACAGGGATTTCTTTATCATCATCTTTAGGCTGAGGAAGGCAGGTGGGAGTTAAGGGGGACACAGGGCAGAAGTGGCTGGGAGAGGAAGATAAGCCCAACAAAAGGCTTTTACTCAAAGTGGCTCTAAATGGAATGCCACATTGTTGTTTTACTCTTCAGGATGAGTTTTTGTCCTCAAACAATGGAATGAATGGCAAGCATGTCGCCCTTCTGAACTGCAGTCAATAGTGTAATCTAATAACCTGAGTTCATAGAGATGTAATGTGTTGCTCTCAGTGCAGCTGACGAGAAAAAAACAAATCATACTCACTTGTATGTTTTGGAGTTGTGCTGCGTGGCCTCTGGGAAGCCGAGCATCCCGCACACAACTCGGCTGCTGTTGAGACTCCAACCCAGGTCACAAACCTGCCTCCATCTCCCAGCATGCTTCACTTCCACCACACCCTCTGCGATTAGGCTCTTCCGCTTGGTAACCATGAGGATGGGACGGAGACGAACCTCCTCAATCTGCACCTTACTGTGACCCTTTGGGAAGATGCAGATCACATCTATTGTTCGATGCCTTTCTGAGAGTAACCAAGACATTTGAATTGAACTGCTGTACCTGGTGGTGCCTTTGAAACCTGGGGACCTCACTTTGATGTCCATTTCCATAATAGCCATATCCTGGATGCCTGCGGGTAGCCACGGGGCCCTGCCACTGTGCAGCAGGACTGCCGTGGGGCCTGGCAGCAGTGGGGGCGTGGCCTCTACCGGCCATCGGGTTCAGCCTGAGCTCCGGGGTGCACACCACCCCCAAGTCCTCAGCGTGTTTACAGTCATTCACCCCCCAACCGTTGTGTTTGCAGTCTTTCAAGGAATTCTCTGATCCGTCGCAGCGTACATTATCCATCCATATTGGGCCTTGTGAGAGGATACACAATTATGGCTTTATTCATTGATTGTTCAATCGACAGACTGGGCATTGCACAAGGTCTGGAATCAGTTCCTAAACACCTAACACTTGACTTTTACTGGCACGCTGATTTAAGGTTGCACCTTAGCGGCGTGTTTAGCGGTAGATACACAGCATTTTACAAGGCAGGGTGCTGTAGATCCTGCTCCTTGAATCCACTCAACCTTCTCTTTAATTTGGATTTAAAAGCAGCAGTAAAGAATGTCTATAAACCACAGCAAGTGTTGCACAACCCTGGCAAGCGAATGTTGTCATTATTCTAAAACAAATGCCCCTTTTGGTCCATATATTTGCTCTGCCAGCCTGCGAGGCGACCTTAACGAGATGTAGACTCCAATCCCACAACAAGTTATCTTTGTCACTTTATGATGTTAGTTATTTTGGATGTCTTAATTGGTGGTCCTTTCACGAAGCCTTATATTTAGTGTGTTGTGGGGGAAACACACTGTAGCATTGAAGTTTTGCAGGAGACAGGTTACGATAAACTGGTTTAATACGGAATCTCCTCAGAGATGAAACCATCTTAAGTCTAATAAACGACAATGATAATACAACATGCTTTCTTCAGAGCAGACAGGTAAAGCACAGGTGTAATTCATACCATTATAGATGGATCAGATAGTAAGCATTGTCACTGATCCAGCATGCACAGTGCAGAGCTCTTAACATCATTATTTACACCTGTGGATTCCCATGTCAAAGGGCTGTCCTGGCTTGTTTTACGCTCACAAGATTGGTTTGGCTTTGGCCGACTGGAAAATGGTGACATTTGATGGTGACCTTTCTTCAGTAAAACGTCTGTCTACTGGCTTCATAGTCATTCGCTACAGGAAGTGCTCTCACCTGTTCCTTCTCCATACTTGGCGCTGTGCGCCCACGTCACACCACTCTGGAAACCCAGCTCTCGGCACACCACGTTGGCCATCTTGATGTCCACTTCATCGTCGCAGACTGTCCCCCAGGTGTTGTTGTGCAGCACCTCCACGCGCCCTTCGTACACTTCTCGCGCAAAGTTGCCCGCTAAACGCACCTTGGCGGCTGGTGCTCGAGCCGTCCTGCGCTGAGAGGACGTGGTCCTCCGAGGTTCAGCATCAGCGGGACGGGAGAGGAACAGCAGCAGCAGCAGGAGGAGGGGGAGGCTCAGGCAAAGGGTGCGGGTCATCGTGCCTGAGAGGAGGGGGTCTGCAGGTGAGAATGGAAACACTGCATGATTCAGTTTGGGTTTATCTTCTATTTAATTAGACAATGTCGCACGTTCCCTACTCATTTGTGTGAAATTGACCACTGGAGTCATTTAACTTGCGTGTCAGTTTAAAGTTACAGGCTAATTTGCTATGTAGTAAAAAAAACACAAAAAAAACATATATCACCACTTGTCTGGCGAGATCCTTTCTGGCTGGCTGTAAAGGGAATTACTCTTTATGCTCAGAAGTTTAAGTTTATATATAACATATACTTAAACGTATAAACTTAAACTACTGAGCATAAAGAGTAATTCCCTTTACAGCCAGCCAGAAGGGATCTTGCTAGGCCTGGTTGTTAAACGGAGTAACTGTGACATCCTCTGGACATAATAGTTCAGGTAGTGTATGAAATGGCACAATACAGCCTGCTTATCTTTTCACAGTCAGAGAGATGAAACTTGAGTTGTTTTGTAGTGCCACATTTGATTTAACTCACTAGTGCAACACCAATTTTATGATGCAATAGAAGCCAAAACGCATAAAATGAAAAGGTGTACTATTCAGTGTTGTCAAACATAGGCATATAATTACAGATACACCAACGCACTTGTGTATTGCAATTCACGCAAATAAACATCCCCTGAGGCTTACTAACCAGACAGACACAGAGGCAGGTTTTAACTGGAGGTTAACAAGTGTCACAGCGAACACAAACGCACTGGAGACATACTGAAACATTAAATCACTGCATGCCACAGAACAACACTCAGCACAAAATACACAAAAGCTGTTTGTTTACTGTGACGATAAAATTATAAAGGAACAAACCAACGAGGAATAAACAAACAGACTTTGCAGTCTGGCCTCAGTTAATTATATTTACAAAAACAGGTTATATTAAATTGTATGTCTCTTCTTACTGCTTAATTCAATGTAAGAATAAAACTGGAGACAACAAATAATTCCTCTAAATGTTTGAGTTTTGGCAGTAATATAGAGAGCCGATTTTCCAAAAAATCAAAGCAAAGAATTCAAAAAGGAAAAAAGCATCTCAACTCTGTTCCACCTGTTACACTACAGATGAACATGTATTACAATTTTTTAACAGAAAGTAAAATGATTTTCTTTACTAGGAAAACAAACTGTAAGAGCAGAAGTTAAGGTGAAAGTTCCCCTTACCTGGCAGGCAGCAAATGTTTGCAGTGGTGGACGTCACTATAGGAGAGTGACTGAGTGAAGGAGTGTGCCGACTAAATGCTCTCCCTAGTCAATCCTCCCTTCTGCCCTCCTTCTCCCTATATCCCTCCCTCCCGCATGTGCTCTCTTTCCCTCGAGGTATCTTTCTCCCGTATAGAAGTGCTGACGTAATTCAAGAGCTAAAATGTAAAGCTATGTAAAGTGTCTGCACAACGCTTCAACACTTTTCCACATGAAATCTATAAACATCAAAGTATTGGATCCCCTCATCTGGTGGAGAATTTGTCATCTTATTCTTTGCTAACATGTGTATAATTTTGGGTGAATACTTTCATGAGTACCGCTGAATGAGCTCCACCGCTCCTCACAGATAAATCTGACCTGAATGTTTGAGGAATGATTCTCCAGCAACCACGAGACTCATCGGTTTCATGATGGGGTATTTGGCACCTTTGTAGAAATTGATTTCATACATCAAGAAACTGTGTGTTTAATAGCCTCTCCACTCATCTCTTCCCAAATATGGCTGAAAACGCTTTACGCAACTGCACGCGCAGAGCGTTACAAAACCTCGGGGGAAACGTGTGTAAATGTACCCAACAGGAAGAACTCTGGTTCCAGAATAGTTTCAAACATCAAGCTGCAAGTGTCTTAAAGAAGCTCCCTATACCACAGGGTAGATATTTCCTTGTTGAGATGGCCACAAACCACCAACTCTAAAATAGGCCCAGCCTCACCGTAGCCGTGGTGCACGTGACGGATGAGAATATGCCAAACACCACCCCTGCACAGAAGTATGTTACTATAGTAGAACCTATCATCATGGTACAGAAAGCATAAAGATTTGAGTCATCAATGTAGGTACAAAATGAGGAAAACGTCCTGTTTATGTCTTTCTAACCGGGATCACTTCAGTGCTCAGTCTTAATCTAATTTAGGTTTCCTCCTAGACCTTTCTAAGGTCCTTCAACGTGTTTGAATCTTGTTTATTTATTTTTGCAGTCATTTCGGGAAGATTTGGGACACATTTAGCTACATGGACATGTTTGGCCTCAGAGTGTTGTGTTGATAAACTGTATTCCAGTTTTCAAGTAAACCTCAGTGCAACTCTTTGAGGCAGCTTCAGTTTATTCATAGCCATGAAGAATTACAATCATGACAGGGGAGGTGGAACCGAAACATCAACCAAGACTGTAATAACACTTACTAGTATGTAGTGTTCCTATAGGGTGAAAAAAAAAAATCATACGTTACATATGTGTGTGTATTTGTGTGCACACTTGTAAAGTTTGAAGCCGTAATTGAAATATTTGTGTGTGCGACTGATGTGCAACTGGGTGGCAGGATGGTGGTCCCTCCCTGACTGGTTAACCCGAACAGGAAGAGCAGACCCCCTATTAGCGGCGCCAAATCAGAGGGATCGCCAAGGCCGCCAGGGAGAGGAAGGAGAGAAGTCAAATTTAAAAAAAAAAAGAATTAAAAAAAAGAAAAGGAGGCTGCTAAGGTTGAAAATATAACTCATTGATACGCGTGACATTCCTCGAATATAACTTTTGATGCACGGTTGCGTATCAGATTAATTAAACTCGACCAGACAGGTGTCCTTGCCTGCGTGCCAATACTCAACAGCTCAGAGTGTGTGTGCTAGTGAGAGTGCATGTCAGGGCTCTCGGAGGGCTCATGGGGCGAAGAGTATCTGAGCGAAGCGGCTCTCTGTGGCGAAACCCTCTCTCCCTCTCTCTCTCCACCTCTCTAATTACGTCGACCGAGTCGGCTCTGCCCTTACCCACAATCTGTGGAGGCATGAAATAAATACATGCTCTCCAACAATAAACAAGTGCCTTTTCAAACGACGGCACCTCCTCATGCTCGCCCCCATGCCGTCTCACCGGCCTCTCATAAGGCTTTTTACTTGGAGCACGTAGGCCCCATACTGTATGGAGAGGGTGTACAGTTAGAGGGCTGCGAGCCCATTAAGCTACATCCAGTCGGATCTCGTGATTAGATCAAGCATCAGAGGCCATCATAGCGAGAACCTCCAATGTGTGCTAAATGAGGTAAACCTTTTTTTAAATCAGGTTTCAATTGAAAGTGTTAGCAGTGCACACCTTCACTTAAATCTGAGAAGATATCCATTTTCCCTATTTTAATGACATGCAAGCAATCAAAAAAGGACACTATCAATATATTTAGGACTGTTCTTTGACGGTCATTTGACAAAACATCAGAGACCAAAATTTCCTGAATTTATCTCAAATGAATTTCACCACCCAGCCTCCTTTGTAAACAAGTTTTGTTTATCATAGTATATTCAAGGCGTTCTGTTATTGCATTATTTATAGATTTTGGAAGGCATTACACAATCATTTTCTCAGCTTAACCTATACTTGAACAATCTGTGGAGTGCTGTTTTTAGTTTTCTGCATCTTGAACTCTCACACTTGCATGCACTCCACATGCATTCACAAGGTGGCATTACTTTAGTAACTCTCAATTCAAATTGTCATGTGGGATAATGGTTGCTTTTCCCCAGACATTTTCCCATCCATAGTGTGAGTCACGTCTCTTATCTCCCACTGGTCTGGGAGCTTGCATTGTCCCGAATGAATCTTTCATGCCGGTGTCTCCTATTGGTAATGACAGCGTTACCAGATTACCCACACATCAGCCAGGCCAGCTTTAATTTACAGCTCCTGGGTTTCGAGTATCAGGAATGACTTGAGAGGAATAACTAGGTTCCTGGAGTTCACAAATTATCACATATTTCAGTGCAAACCTTTCAAGTACAACACCGCCACCTAGTGGAAGGCAGGAAAATAACACAGTACATACCAAGAAAATAACTGCATTACTCAGACATTTCTTCCCCAGTTAGTGCCATTATGTAGGGACTCAGAAATAGGTGGTTGAAATACATTTATTAAATATAAAAGACTCTTTTTTGCAGTGCAGTAAAGATAATACAAAATATTTGGAAGATTAACAGGATTGCAGTGCTCTGGTTATCAACGTGGATACCATAATTAAAAATGCCTTTTCCTGAAAAAGTTTTGAACAAGGAAGAAATATGAAGATACCATTGAGATTAAAATTAAACCCGGGAAATTTGTATGTCTATTTCTGTGATGTACATATGCTATGGTAACATTCAATGCGTTTTATTATTCTGCAAAATAAAATGAAGTCAAAAGAGAAACGAGCAAGTTTAACAACGAGTCATAAGGTTTGGTGTCCAATTCCTTTTTCACACGTTTTAGCCACAAGGCGGAAAAATACTACGAGAAAAGCAGAAGTGCAGCATGTGACCGTGTTTGCACATAATGGCTCTTAATAATGCTTTTCTAAAAGCCAAAAACAAACAGAAAGGGGGACTTACCAAAACAATAAAAGACCAGTAAGTGAAAAGCTGTATTCAGCTCCTAAGTTGTGTTGTAAAAACTAAATGAAAAAAAAGAAAGTCAGCAGAAATAAGGAAATAAATACTCTCACTATGTTGTGCATAGTTTACTAGTGAATGTAGTGTGGACCTAAACCAGGTGTTGTTGTTGCCTAGTGTTAAAACGTATTAAAAAACAAAGCTGTTTTTAGAGCAGCCATCACACAAAGCATTCTTTGGTTCACTGAAATACTGAAATGGCGGCCCTCCGGTTAAAAACACTGCTTTTTAAGATTAAAAAGTTCTGTGAGTGGATAATGTTACACATGTGGCCATGAATGTTGTGTGCACATGGCTGAACATGATTTTTAGTAAGGCACAGTCCTGTAGTACGAACTTGTTCATCGATGATGTTTCCATGTCAGAGGCATTAAGTGCGCGTGTATCTCTGACACAGAGTTGGCATTCTCCTTTTTGCATAGCCATAAAGCAGGTCGGATCTTTACATTATTTCTTTCATGCCGTACAAATGTGGCTAAGAAGGACAATGAGTCCTCCATAACTTGTCACGTCAACTGAACAGGCATGCAGTGTGTCTATTCAATCTTTCAACAAAAGGGGCAGCTAATAGATAAAGTGAAATACATACCTAGTCTATGCATTAATACTTTCAATTTGAAATCCTCTTGACATCTGTGTAAGTTCTTATGTCCATTCACTCATTAATGATCATTTAAGCAAAGCTACAAAGTACAGTAGGAAGGCATCGCTGTGGGTCTGTGTAGCCTATTGGTTAAAATAACCTCATTTACTTAGGGGAGGTACTAAAATGTCATGTAGGCTGTTGGCAAGTCTTTGGTCTGGCCAATGCGTTAATATTGAAGGACCAACAAGTGGGAAACGGACTGAACCACAGACTGTTGAGCAGTTGTGTGCGGGGATTAACCTTAATTGTTAGAAAATCAGGTTCACGGACTGCAAGTTGAAGTATTGGTCGAGTTACTGTAGTTTGAATATAGGAAAGAACACTGATTTGTGATGGAATTTCTAAAGAAGGAAGGTCCACAGGAACATCACTGAAGAACCTGAAAAATCCATCCAGTCCTCTCATTACTGCGGGACATGACAGAGCCGATACTTTTTCCCCCATAATGAACCAAGCAGTTCCTCCTTATGTTGCACATCCGTGAGGTTAGGTCGTGTCCCCTAAAGCTGAAACAGGCCACCATGTGCCATTGAAGGCTGCGAATGTGAAGGTTTTCATTCAAATAAATACAAATCTTCACGTTCCCAATCCTTTGTAGCACATGTGTGACTATCCCTGCCTTAGAGAATGAGTGCTGGCTCTGATCCTTTCACTAGTCCAGTCCATTCTGCAACAGTAAATGTAAAATAGCTCAGAGAACATGGTCCAGTAAGTACCGGCTCCTTTGGCACACTTTGCATCCCAGTTTCCTGCACACTACTGGGGCAGAGCGTAAATTGAGTTCAGGGCTGCCAGGGCTTCCTGTCCTTGCTTTTCTGATCAGGAATGTGTTTGTAGCGGCATTTGTCCCCAAAGTGGCAGCCGGTGGTTCTCCAGAAGTAACATTCGTCTTCATTCACTGGGCCACGTCTTCGTGGTCTTGAAAGAGAGGAAGATAACATTTAAAACTGCATTACTGTTGTCTGATTTTAGTGACAGAGAGTTCCTAAAGTGGGGCTGAGTTGCTTCTCACCCAGCAGCTGCCCCTGCCTGCTGTGTGACAGGGAGACAGGTCTTCAGAGGGATAGGAAGGACCCTCTGCGTGCGACGGTCAGGATAGCGCACCACTAAACGCGTGTTTTCAATACAATGACCCTGTGATAGGAAGCATAGACTCAACTAAGTCCATTGGAATAGTCTTCAAAAACAGACAGAGAATTGAAAGAGGGGGGGCAAATGAGTACTCACATTTAGTTTCTCCATGGCACGAGCAGCCATGTTGGCGTTCTTGAAGTTGACAAAGGCACAGAATCTTTCATGCAGAACACGGACACTCTCGATCTCTCCGAACCTAAAATGCAAAGCACACAACTTGAACCACCTTGGTTAAATATAATATACACACAAGTGTTTGCTGAAATGCCTTTCTAGTTATTGAGTTAGGAATAGGACGTTGTGTTTAAATAGACCCAAGTCAAGTTATGAATTAGGTGAGTTAGTATTGTGATGGACTAGAGTCTTACATTTTAAAGATGTCCCATAGGTGTTTCTCAGTTAACTCAGTGGTCACATTTCCCACCCAAAGCGATGGGCAAGGGCTTCTGTAGAAAGAGAAAGAATGTGACTAAAAGCAATAAAGTCACAGCTCAAATAGTTCATTTTGTTGAAACCCATCTGACCTTTGGCTTTGATTGGACAAACAAATTGCTACCTACCCTGGTTGCCCAACTGATGGATCGAGGCTCCCAGCTGCAGAACAAAAACAGCTTCATCAGCCGAGGAAAAAAGGCTGCAGGATTTTAACGTACAGCGGCTAGCCTATTACCGCTTACATTCCTCTTTGTGCTACAGAGAGAAAGTGCTGGCCCTTTTTAATATGTACATGTGAGCTCACCCCTGGCAGCATCAGAACAAGATGCCAGAACAGCCTGCACAGTTGAATATTTCTCCAGCAGTAGGACACTCTGCACTTCTTCAAAACCAAGCTCCTAAGAAAAGAATAGAAAAAAAGTAATGACCAGTCGTGAAAATAAAATAAAAGGAACTACATTGTATTGTTAAGTTTAGAGGAAACTCTGGTTATTTTAATTTACAGCTACCAAACCTACAGGAAACACCTTGTCTCTCCCTCTCAGGGTGTATTTACCATTAACTGCAGAACTTTGCAGTTGAAGAGGTCATTGACAGCCTCCTCACAGTCAGTGTCAAATTTTAGCACCTGCGCCATGGCCTTCTCTGCCTCACTGTACCGCTACAACGCACATAAAGACCCACAAAAATGAGTTAGTAAAGGGTCATTTTATCGAATAAGTGTCAGGCAATTCAGTGGATATTTATTTGATTATATTCTTAAAACCAACCTTCATGCCCATGAGAGCACTACCCCTGCGAAAGTGTCCTTTGGGCCAATCTGGAGCCAGCTGAATGGAGCGTTCAGCATCTACCAGGGCCTGAGGATACTGCTCCAAACAGTAATAGCAATAGGAACGATTCCCAAAGAACCTACAGGAAGTAGTTTAATGCAATGAGAATACCTTAGATGTATGCACTTCCTTTGTAATAAAATAGTCATGACGTACCTGTAATCCTTTGGATCACATTTGATAGCTTCTGTAAACATACTGGCGGCATGTGCGTACTGCCCCTCTTGCACCAGCTTTATGCCCTTTTCTGCGAGAAAGAAAAAAGTGCTTGTAAATAATTCTCTGGTGAGTTGGCAGCCTGAGGGCTCAACTAACCATGCTGCGTGCTGACATGCTTGCACAAAGAAAAATGTGAAATCAATAATTTTCCCTCAGGATTTGGTTCTTTGTCAATGAATAACTTATTAAAAAGACTAGTTTTGTGCCCCGATTATGCAAAGACCAATTCTTACCTGTCAGTGATGCGCTTTTCTTGGTCATGGTGTCGGTTCCATTTGTCTGTAAAGAAATAATATTATTTTTATCGGGTCATAGTGTAGTGCTCAAGTGATTAGATTTTCATTTTCAAATCAGATGCATAGAAGTTGCATAAATACTATGAACTGCTAACAAAAGTCCATTAAGTACATTTTAAACAGCAAAAACAGCTTTTAGATTTGCGTTTTGGTTTTATGCATCTTCTTTGTTTTGGCAATAATATACAGTACTAATAGCCTGCCATGTATTCTAATAACTAAGCTTCATTCCGCAGCTGAGGTACACAGTGTACACACACACAAACAACTGTGAAGGCTTTCATGGTCCACAGTCCACTTATCCACACATCAGACTTTGGAACTGTCAGAGAAACACATCAATGCCAGAAGAGGTCTCGCTCTAACTTCTCATCGCATATTATCTCTTGGCATTCATTCACCTCTCTCCTGGCCTCGTTCTCCTTGTTTTCTTTGGACTTCCGACTTGATCCTTTGGGTTTGATATGGCTAGCAGCGTTCGCAAAGAAGGCACTGCTCACATCCCACTCTGGCTCCTGTGGGACACAGAAAGTTTTGCCATCCAGGCCTACAAGCATCCAGGCTTTTATATCAAACACATACTACCCCAACTGATTTACTAGAGACAAGGGAATTAGTAGTGATATGTAATACTGTGGCGCTTGGCTAGAGTTAAAACCAGCATACTGAGTCTTGAGCATCAATGGTTTCTAACTACAAATTATAGAAGCAGAGACTTCATGCATGCATTGTACTCTAGTATACTTCCTCTACCTCTTCAGTGGATCTAGTTTGGGGTTTCTGATGTCCTTTGATTCCTGCAGAAGCCATGACTGGAGAGGTGACGTGGTTGTAAGAGGCAGCTGACCTTGCCTCTTTTTGCACTCCTTGTTTCTCCTCTTCGGCTCCAACTTCTGCTTCTGACTCGCTATCATCCAGTTCAGACTCTCCACACCCATCCTCGTCTTCATCATCCTAATGTGTAGGACCATATACATTACCAGTTATTCACAGTAAAGGCAAATGTAGAGTGCATTCTCAGAAGGAATAATGTGATTATTACCCGTTCGGCACTCTCATTTTCCTTAACCTGCTCCTGCTTCTTTCGTTTTCGACGCCGCTGTAACAGATACAATGCTCAACACATCAGAAAACGCATGACTTTAACCTTCATGGAAAGCGTGATAGACTTAACTTCCTACAAAAATACAGCAAGTAGGATTTTATGGTATCGGGATTTGCGTGCTCACCTTCCTCTTGGCTTTGCGTCTCTCTGCCCTTCGTCTGACCTTCTCCCCTTCACTCAGATCCTCCTCTCCATTTAATGCATCCTGAACAAACAAACATAATTGAACATTGTACCTTCACACTTGCAGCCCTAACACTGCCCTGTCAGTCTGACACAACTTGTTTACCTGTGACAACGTGGCATCATCACTCGGGTCAAGGTTTGCGGCACCACAGTCCATCTGCTCCTCCTGCTGCTGGACTGGGGGGCCTGATGGGAAACACACAGCATACCATCTGTTAGTAAGCAGATTATGCGGTTCTCATTTTTGAGAAACCAGAATCAAGTAAATATATATATTCTTCTTAAAATGATGCAAGGTACAGCATATTAACTGCACATCATGCTCTATTAGCTAGTTAGGCGCAGCGAAGCAGCCATCAGTGCTACACATGCTTTAATAATAGTGAAAGCTTTGCAATAATGTTGTGCTGTCCTGATTAAAGCAACTGTATATTTCATACATATGCACATCTACAAGCAGCATGAACTGTGTAGGTGTCCTCAACTGACAACTAGTACAAATTGGTCATCTGGATCGCAAACATGTGTCCTCCTTCCTCAATCACATTCAAGTCTAACCACAATAACCTTTGGTAACAAAAGGAATCACTCTTAATGACAATGAGTGGTGAGGTAATGTAAGATCCAGGAACTGTACACATAAAACAAGAACGCACACGAGTTGTTGTTTCGTTTTTGGT
This sequence comes from Clinocottus analis, assembly GCF_023055335.1. Taxonomy (NCBI): domain Eukaryota; kingdom Metazoa; phylum Chordata; class Actinopteri; order Perciformes; family Cottidae; genus Clinocottus; species Clinocottus analis. Next base: position 10,713,080 of record NW_027176240.1, read on the forward strand.
CTTTTTAGAGAGAGAGAGAGAGAGAGAGAGAGAGAGAGAGAGAGAGAGAGAGAGAGAGAGAGAGAGAGAGAGAGAATAAAAGAGAGAGAGAGAGAGAGAGAGAGAGAGAGAGAGAGAGAGAGAGAGAGAGAGAGAGAGAGAGAGAGAGAGAGAATGAAAGAAAGAGAGAGAAAGAAAGAAAGAAAGAAAGAAAGAGATGTTTTCTCAAACTTTTCCACTGCAACATGCCCAAAGTGCAGGCACAGGAAACATGGTATATTTTCTCGGAAACTTGGTTTAAAAACAAATGACGAACAACACTGCCTTAAATGCTGAACGTGTGTGAATGTTCGTGTGTGCTTTATGGGCGTAGATCAGATCAAACCAGAACCCATGAGCTGATGTTGGCCTAATGACAGCAGACGACTCTAAAGACAAGAGGAAGCAAAACACTGCAGGATTCTATGTGGTGTCAGATTTCCATTTGCTTAGTAGTGACAAAGTCATTCTTGGTCTGTGACTCATGTTATGAGTCGGGGCTTGGGACGCATTGATGGTCGTGATTGCAACTGTCCTACTGCTCAATACCACATATTACAGCATACTACATTTTATGACGGAAAAGAAAACAAGCAGCCAGTGGACTTCCTCATTCTCTGTGATTCTGTTGTGTTATAGATAACATTTTAAACAGTGCCAATAACTGCAAAACAAAAGACTGTCTGAACCAAGTCTCATTAGCTTCAGTAAAGCGTGTGTCCACCATTTCATTAGCTGAATCAGGCTTTTTGTTAAATCCTCAATATAATGGAACATCCTCCTGGCAAATACATGATCCAAGATCAGTGGACAAATACAACAAGAGGGTCTCTGTTCTTCCTCTTCAAGGAGATTGCTTAAATTATTGTTGGGTTGAAATGTGAGCTCTTTTCAACAGGAATGTAAAATAACAGTATCATTATGGACTGGCACTTTAACCTGGAGATCAGTACTACCAAGAGAGAAGACAGATAAAGAGAACATGACTGTATCAGTAAAACACTCCTTACTAATTCACAAGTCTGCTCTATTTAAGTGGTTTTAAAGTGATGAAAGACATACATTTACACAACACTGAGATAGTAACCAATCATCAACCTCTCTACAAGGAAGTGGATGGATCTTTACAAAGTTAACATGGACAGCTCGAGACTTAACAGCCCTTCGTCTCAAAGAACCACCAAAAGATACCCTTAAGTCACAGTGAAGCAGACGATATAACAATCTGAATAATGTGGCATCTGAAGACTTAGATCCAGATCGACATGTCAAAGGATGCTGAGCCGCCACTGGCGTGGTTTTAACAGTGAGCCAGTGGACTAGCGTGCTACACACTACTACACAACTTTAATAGGAACAAAGTGTGGGCACATGCCATACTTACAGATACAACGTGACGCTAAAATAACTACGGCACACGTATCAGTGCGCTACAGGGCTGCTGTGAGGCATCGTTATCAGACCAACTTGCACCGGGGAATGCGCTTTTGTCGGTCTGTTTGTACATTAGTTTGAGCCTTTGGGGCACTTCTCCTTCTAAACAGCATACTTATACTCGTAAGTTACGCCGTTACCGTCGGCGTGAATGTAATAGTCTGTTGAAGTGGCTTTTGGATACATTGTTACAAAAACGGTATGGCACAGACTGCGCAAACTTGGAAGTGGTGCAAGCAAGGGTGTAGCTGGCAAGAGGGGAACTTTCATTGTTCGACCGATAACTTAGTTTGAACTCCAACGACATCGAAAACCGCAAAACACCATCAGAAATAAACTGCTCAAACAAACCGCGTTAGATCAAATCCACGATTTGATTGTCACACGCGCCTCATCATCGCAGACGGCATCAATTTAACTTGTGGTTGAGTTTAGAAAGTTTCGAGAAAAAAAAAAGTGGGACGTTTCTTACCGCTCCCGAGTCCCAACAGCCTGCATATATCTCTGGTGAATTTCATGAGTGCAACCATCCAGCATTATCGTGTCAAATGTCTCACACAAAAAAGGATTTAGACAAATGTTTAGGTCAGTGTTAACACGTTTGTAACATTGGTGAAATCGATACAGAATCTGCGGGAATCTTTGGTGGTTTAGTCCACTTCCTGAGCGTCAAACGCCGACGCTGGGTCCACCCTGAGCAGCGGCGTCTTAAAGGCGCAGTGCACCGTTATCGATCAGGTGAGCGGTGCAGATTATAGGAATGACATTTATATCCGCCTCCCATGATTAAGACGTATTATAAATTCGGTAAATATAAAAATCGGATAATTTATTTTGACATGAAGTGTATTGTTAATAAAGACTATGGTATTAGATATGTACAACTATCTGTACCACTCTGTGATACTGGGATATATATATTTTTTTAAAGATTTATTTTTTATTAAACTTTTTTGTCAAACTAAGATAACACAAAACTACTATAAACACAACCAGGCCAACAATGAATCGAATTGTTTACGGTCCTCCAGAGTCAAAGGAGAAACAAGTTTGATATTGATATAATTACATTTAATAAAGAATGTAATTATAATAATTATATTTTATCAAATTAAACAGTCACCATTAATTTAATTGTTGTTTCATGTGGAGAATGTCTTTTTACAGAGGGAAATGTTGACAAAAAAGTACAGGTGTACATAATAAAGTTAATAATTGCTGGTTTGAATTTAGATTTAAGGTCCCGACGCCTACTGGGACACTTAAATATAACACGTATTGTTAATCTTATTAATAGCACATATGTTGTCCGAGCATGACAAAACAATGTTAGTTCTAGTATCCTACATACAACACACCAATAAGTATATTGTACATACATTTAAAGAAAATTAAAGACGTAATCTTGAATTAATTTTAATTTATTTATAAAAAAGTTGTTGAAAGTTCCATTGTATTTAATCAAGATAAGTGTCAGTTATTCTCAAAATGCATTTGTCACCATTCATTTTGTGCTGGCCATAGTGATTTTCTACTGACTCAATTAATAAGTGGCTCAGTGCAGCAGCATTGCACGTGTTTAAAAACAGGAGTGATTCACTGGTGAATTTTTCTAAAGAACGACCTATAAAGAGGATAAAACCCTCTTTCATTCAACGCTTGAGTGAGTTCCTTTCTTCTTTTCAGAATCCCTTAAAAACATAGCATGATGGAGCTGATCTGATTGATAGTTGGATACATATGTATCAGATCAGTCAAATTCACACAAAGACAAAAGAGAGGTATGAGCGGAACAGACACTGATGCCGTCTTGTGTTTCAGTGGCGTTTCAAGTCAGCCATGACAATTAACGCTGCATTCCAGCCGGGAGAACCCATCACACCACCACCTAAAAAAAACAATGAACATAAAATAGACACGGTTAAGTCAAGGATTAGTCTCGTTCAGTGTGGGGAAATCAGAACCACTTTACTCAGCAACCTGACATCATTAAGTGACTTATTTTCTTCATCATCAGCAGTGAGGATTGTACTTATACTACAATTTACACACAACAAACAGTCATATTTGCAATTCAATATTTAGTTAATGTTTCAGCATTACAAACAAACCTGGATGAGAGCCACTGCCACACAGGTAGAGCCCTTTTATTGGTGTTCGGTAGTCTGAGAGAGAAGGCAGAGGTCGTGCTAGGTAGAGCTGGTCCAGCGACATTGATCCATGGAAGATATTCTGTAAAGATGACATCAAAATATTTAATTTTCTTTTTTGTTTTTTTGATATGATGTATTACGTCATTAAATTAGTAAAGTTGTCTGGCATTCGTTGAATGACAGCCTCATAAAGTCATGCGCAATAAACAGTGAGTCTGTGTCACTTCACACAACAGATGTGAACTTTGATTCTGACTCGTGGGTTGTGGTAAAACTGCCTGTAACCATTAACTGCTTATACAACATGTCTGTCACAGAGTGGTTTGTGAATGACAGAACATTGCAGAGTATGCAAACTACTTTCTCATCTAGTGGAGCAGTAGATCAACATTAAAATTGTTGCTCAGTTTTAAAACGTCTACAGTGTGCATGTACCCCTCCAGTGAGCCCAAAGATCCTCTCCAGGTCAGGTGGAGCCAGGATGTCTCTGCCCAAAACCGACTTTTTAAACCCTGGAGCGTATTTCTCCACCCAGTCAAATGCTGAAGAGACAGATGAATACAGGTTTTCATTGAAACAGGTTAATCAAGATCAACTTCAAACACTGTTTATTCATTTTGGAAGTTCAACATTTGAATGTGGATGTTTCTTGAAACAAGTTATATGGTGTAAACACATTCCTATATCTGCAATCATATAATAATAAATGACATTTATCAGCTTGAAGCACAGCATGTGCGAGCTCCTATATTATTTTGTGTTTCAAACCATTGTCTGCATAGTCCTCCCTGTCCTGGTCTGTCCACTCCCTGCCCTCTATGTGGTAGGGGGTGTATTGGGTAAACAGTGACACAACGTGGCAGCCAGTGGGAGCCAGAGTAGGATCCAACACAGAGGGGATGGTCATTTCCAGCATGGGTCTAAAGACACAGACAGCATGACGAGACAAGATGATGGGTGATGTGTTCATAGAAAATCAGCATAAAAGGATGTTTTCAAAGATATACTGTGCCAGCTAGACCTTGTGTTTAGGGGACAGAAACCTATTCATTCAATGGAAAGTGGTATCTACCAGATGAGGATATGTGAACATCCTAACCCAGTCTGTTGTTGAGTCATGTAGAAAAGAGAAAATATCTATTGCAAGGCTCATAATGGTATAGCTTGAAGATGTTTACACTGTAAAGGGGATCTTTGTCTCCAGGGGTATCTCTTGCATGTAATCAGCTGGCCAGCGGGATGATTTGGTTGCTAAAGAGCGTCATGTGTTTAAGTGTTGACTCAGAGTGTGAAGATGCATGTACCTTGTTGAGGGACGTCCGTTCATGGCCTCTTTGTATGCAGTCTCCAGTAGCTCTACGCTTTCACAGTTGAGATGAATGGAGCACTGATGGTGGGGTCCTGGTTTATCATCTGGTGTGGGAGCTGCTAGGAAATTTGGTAGCTTGTCCACTGCCACTATAACAATAATAAAACTGCATTATATAAATTAGATTATGTGTCGTTTTTATGTACATTTATATATCTTTAAAGTGTGTGCTTCAAGTTACAATGTCTCTGTTTCGTTCTCTCGCGTTATAGCAAAAAGCAGTAATTGCAGAACTGTATTTGGATCTCACTTTCCAGAGATCCAAACAGTGTGTGTCACTTGTGATTTATCACAAGAATGCTGCCTCTGACACCTATTTTAGAATACTGAAAATGCAAAGGCTTTCATATATGGGTCATGGCCTCAATTACCATTATGTTACCCCATACAGCGACAGATAATGACTTTATAGACATTTATTTAAATGAAGATTTTCTAGATTATTATTATTAAGTTCCATCTTACTCGGTATTTCAATTACACTCTGACTCTCAGTGCAAGGAATATGTTGCGCCTAACACTGCTAAATTCCATCACCATGAAGCTAAGACTGTTAAAATAAATTCCCTAAAACAAGTATACTATCATTAAGTCTATGTAAAGGATCAGTAGGGAGTAAATACTTCCTTGGTAATAAAGCCCTCCAGATCAGGCACTACTATAATTAACAAGCTACAAGCTACAAATGGCACCACACAGGAAGCAAAAATAAATCCACACATCTTGTTAGTTGTGTGTGTTTTACACTGTTTTATAATAAGCAAATCTTTTTTAACTTGTGTTTAGAGTACTAAGACCTGAGTCAGTGCCCAAATCTTTCACTGTAATAAGAGAGCGACAGCACGCAACAGTGGAAAGACTCAGAGCAGATCCCTCCCGGTTCACTACATGTGTTTTGCCTAATTGTCAAGTCTACCTTACAACTTCCCTCTGATTGTCAGTGTGTAGAGCACACCAGTAGCTTGAGTTGACTTTAATTAAAGAATACAGTGTTTCATTTAAACGTCATAAACATATGGCTGGAGAAGTAAGATAGTGAGCATCTATGTGTTATCTTCTTTTAAAGAGCAACTGCACACGCAAACATATTTTAAAGGCCGTAAACTAAATCACGTCAGCACAATATCTTGAAAGGCCAATTCTGAGTAAACCATTTGAGGCTAATCTACACCAATAAATAATAAAAACCTATGTTGAAGAAAATCCTTTAAGTCCAGCTCAGAAGTGGCTGTGGAGTTTAAGAGAAGAGTTAGAAAGATGAGCTGTGTGCATGCTGAAGACAAAAATGTGCGTGTGTTTAACCGTGAGTTAGTTTAATAAAAATTGCAAAACAAAGTTGGACGTGTTTGTGTGCAGTTTATTTTAAGGATGCAAAACCTGCTGTGTTCCCTGCAGAGTTATTTGCCGTGTTCCCTGCTGTGTTTCGGTGTAGCGCCCTGGAACATGTTATTTCTCCCGTCTTGCTGATTTAATTCCACTGTATCCATTTCTAATAATTTGCTTTAAATGTGTGTTGAAGTGACTTCATATTTTATCATTCAAATTTTTAAAAGGTAGGGAAGAAGGTGACCAGACATAATGTAATACAAGTGGTAACAAAAGGCATGAAGGGGGCATTTGTATTCGGACCTGCAGGAAGGACACACAGTAGGCATTAGAAGTCAAGGGGTCAACACAGTCGCATCAGTAGCTGGACATAGCACCCGCGCGCCATTTAGTTAGAAGATTTGCACTGCCCAAAATGTGTATATCACCTAACGCCCCACTTTTTTTGTGTTTTCCTAATTTTTGCAATGGGTGGACATAGGCACAAACTTAGGAGCGAAGCAACACTTAAAATTATGTTCTTTTTAAGGCTTACTATGACAGTAAACATCACCATTCTCCGAGGCCACTTTAAAGAGAAAAGGGTCTTTTTGCAGCAGCAGCAAACAGAACAGCGACTAGCCAATGAAACGTTTGCATTAGCTGAATTAGCAAGATAGAAACAGAATATATTTACCATTGATCTTGGTCACAGGTGAGGTGTAGTCTATCTGATCGACAGCTTTGATGAACTCTGGAGACAGGGCAGCCTACAATAAAAACAGGAAACCGGAGTAAATGATATTGTCTGGTGCCATGGTCACAGCTGGTGTGTATTTCCCGATATTACCTGAGGTGTGAGGTTCTTGAAGGTAACGTATGGGGTAGCATTTGATAAAACAACTTTACTGTGGATCTCTGTGCCATCCTTTAACACCACTCCCTTGGCAGCACCATCCGAACCAACCAGAACCCGTCCTACATCCTGCGGATGCACATTGTATATGCATGAAGACCAAAATACAGATGCAACAAGTAATTTCCACAAAACAAACAATCAGTATGATTATTCAAAACCATATTACCTTCTCAGTGAAAATGTCAACGCCATAGGATCGAGCAGAGTTTGCAATAGCCTGAGACACGCCTCCCATGCCTCCCTCCACATAACCCCACGACCCTTTCTCCTTCTCCAACTCTCCCATCACATGGTGCAAGAGCACATATCTGCAGTGCAAGGTCGGTGTTTAATTCAATGCAGTCAAACCTGTAATTATGTATGTTTGTGTGTCAGAGGACGACTAAAATATGTCTCACCCACTACCAGGATTACTTGGACTGGTCATAGCTCCTATCACAGCATCAGTAGCCAGTGTTGCTCTCAGTGGCTCCGACTCAAACCAACGATTGAGGATCTATGAAGCAAAGGACACGTTAGTCACGATGCAGTCGACTGAAAAGAGAAATGAATACCAAAGTCAGTGTATGCTGTGACGCACCTTCATTATTGGTGCAGTTATAATCTCATAAAATTCTGGAACGTTTCTTCCCAGTTTCAAACCTTTAAAAGCATAACATTATGACTCGATTACTAAAAAACAGAATGAGTACACAGTGAAGAATGTATTGTTCTGGCATCAAAATATCAAGGTTTTTAGCTCAGGCCTGCATCCACCAACGCACCACATTTGACAAGAGGCATCAGTGTTTTAGCGGCAGCCAGCCTCTTCATGGGTGATCCAGAGGTAACACCTGGGATGTCTACAGGAGGAGCATCCAGAAGAGGGTGAATAGCTCCTGCTAGCTTCTCAAGGTATGCATTGAAATCTGGGAAAGCCTTAACACATGTAAAAGAATGGGTAAAGAATGTTTTAAGTTACTGTAAATGCTCAAATACATTTGCATTGAAGTCTAATGCAGAAACATGCAAATTACACTCAACCATGGCTGTCATAATGCTTGAAGCACCTTTGCGTCCTTCTTTGAGAACTTGCCGATCTCCACCAGATTCATGGCCAGATCTGAGCCCAGGGTGAGAGACCTTGGCGGGGCGCCATTTACCCCCTCCTCCAGCATGGGGGTGAAAGCATGGGGATCCCTCATATACACCTTCAGCCCATGTTTCTGAAGACATATGCACACAAAAATGAAATGCAGCAAAGAATATCAACCAAATGATGTATTTTTTTCCACAAAATTAGCTCAATTCCTAGATTTCAGATGTTTCTATGTTTACCTTGAGCTCTAAATCAGTGTATATATGCGGCCTTAATAAACTGAGCAAATACGAACACCTGGAGAAGTGGAAACCTGGACACAAAAGAGTATGTTATTCTAACAATGACACAATAAAGGTGCATTTATTTTAAACGTGACTTGAGAACACAGTATAAACTAGTTTATGTTAAAAAAAATTACAAAACAGTATAACCCCTGCTGTATCCAAAAGTTAAACCTGCTCCACAACATGAAAAGCAATGCTGAGTTTCCAGTGAGGATCGACCATTGAGATACAAGGATAGCAAATAGTTATATTTAGGTGAATCGACCCCTAAAGACTTGGGCGGAGCCAGGGATGTACCGGGGAAGATTTCTTCTGAAACTGCTGCTCCCCCCAGAACATGTCTGCGCTCCAGCACCGCTGTCTTCAGTCCTCCCTTCTGGAGATAGGCAGCCTACACATACATGCACGCACACACACACACACACATGCACACGCACGTCACCTTTACCCTGTTGCTGAACCATATAATGTATTACAGCAGAGTATAGGTGGTGTGAAAACAAACGCATTAACTTACTGCCACCATTCCATTGTGTCCTGCAATACAAAATAAAACGTGTCAGAAAGTTTTCCAGAAAATGTAATTACCCATGAGAAATTATTTCAAATTGTAAAACAATCACTTTTGCAAACTTCGCCGAAACTTTGCATCAATGTTGCAACGCTGCATGCAATTGCACATGTACACTGTAGCGCAGCAGCTGTGTTTTCTGCCTTCATATTGCGACCATTTCACAGATCTCACCTCCACCGATGACGAGTGCATCATACTGGGGTTTTAAAGCGGTGTGACTGTATCTGCATCTCGCCACTGTCCCCACGACAGTCACAACCCTCGGTGCTTGACCAGTCCACATCGCTGCAGCTGAGGAAATACTTTGAGACGATGTTTTTCGGTTCGTTATGAACTAGGTATTACGGTAAGAGAGCGAAGGAACTGACTTCAAAATACTGGAACGGTGAACGTGAGGTGTACACCCCAATGTCCCCCAGGACTCAAACCTTGAACCCTCAGTGACTTGTCGACGTCCCCTGTTAAGGTGGAGTGAAGCCTTGAAATGGTGTGAATAGAAATGGAACAGCGCTTTGCTGCAACATATCATGTTACCTTGATAACGTCCTTTTAATTGTAATCTTAAATTAGAGAGACCTTAGCTCATGAATGAGATTTTAAAGCACTTTTATTCTAAAATGATACATAAGAAGTTCCTGATATACTCTGAGGTGGTTTGTTATCGATCCCAAGTGAAACTAGTCCTTAAGTGGAACCTTGAAGCAGCTGAATCTTATAAGGTCTAATGTCTTTCTGAAGTCATATTGGTCTTTGGAAATGTATTATTTTTTAATATAATTGAGCAAATATTCACACAATAGTAACTGCATTTCCCCCTAAAATACAGTTTGCGTTCGGTAATTGCTATTCATCTTAAATTACCATTAATTCAATGGAAATTGTTATTATTCATGATTTTTGCTGTATTTCTTTGTTTTTATTTTATTTTTTTATTTTTTTTATCAATGTGTCTATTATTGACAGACTTGTTGAATACATGTGACGTCCTATCACCGTTCACCAGAGCGTTGCTCTTATTTTGAAGTCAGTTCTTACAAGCTTTTACCGTAATGCCTGGAACATAACGCAACATGGTGCTGGCTTGAATGTACTTCGTCGTGGAGGCTGGCTTGTTTTCTACTGAACTTGCGTTACGTATATCCGGGGTTTCAATTGAGATCAAGACCGCGAACGCTCGTTAAAGTGGCCGGACTTCATGTACTTGGGGCGGATGGGAAGTCGACGAGTTGTAGTCACGAGTTGTTATTAGGATCTAGATTGAGTGTAGTCCACACGTGGAGTTGATATGCGACTGAACTGACCATTTGAAAGCAGAAATGTGTTTTTGTTTTTTTTAGCTGATAGGATTAGACATCAGGGAGTAAGACAAGACAGTATGACTTAGACCCAATTTAAATCTAGACGTGCCCACTCACCTTCATCCGTTCATCCTTAACCTTTGTATTGTTCAAATACCAGAGGAACCGTTATATATATATCTATATATATATATAGAGAGATATATATAGATATATATAGATATAGATATATATATAGATATAGATATATATATATAACTATATATATACATATATATATACACATATATATAGTTATATATATATATATATATATATATATATATATATATATATATATATATATATATATATATATATATTCTGATGGCATAAAGTATGAGTAGACTAATTTATTTAACATTTATTTGTTAAGATATGAATATACAAATAACATTCAAATCTGTCATCGTCCTGCTGTCCACTTGGGGGCATAGTTGTTCTATTAAATTCAGCTCGAGCTTCTTTATGGTTAAAAGTTGCATCATTAACTTTCAGTGATGATATAACAGATTTCAGTAAATGCGGATTTACTAATTCCCCATTACATTTCATAATACGTATGTGTGTGTGTGTGTGTGTGTGTGTGTGTGTGTGTGTGTGTGTGTGTTGTGTGTGTGTGTGTGTGTGTGTGTGTGTGTGTGTGTGTGTGTGTGTGTGTGTGTGTGTGTGTGTGTGTGTGTGTGTGTAGTGTAAAATATGTCTGAAGACATGGGCAATAAATGTATGAACAAATACCTCAATACTTCAATGACTGTAATAACTTCCAGACTTTCTTATCTTAATATTTTTAGATCTTAGGGATGTAAAACATATCTAATATGAGCAGTCAGAATGCAATGGCACCAACATATTTGCATTTGACTTTGATGAGAAGGTGTTTGTTAACAATATACGTATATCAAAATATATGAACAAATTATAATAATCAAAAGGTGCCATTTGAGATTGTTTGGGGTGGGGCTCAAATCATCTCACAGTAAGGGCCCGCCTTAAGAGTTTTAAGATGAGCTCTTAACCTAGAATGGTTTCTTAGTGCTGCTTTTGAAGATGTCATATTGGCCTAGTGGTTCACTTACCATGCATTAATAAGATAAGAGGCCATAAATCATCTGAGCAGCAGGCCAGTGAGTATAAAGAGAAGGATATTGACTATTGGGGTCTAAGGAAAGAAGGTATTAATTGGTACAAAAATGACCAAACACAGCAAAACAGAATTCAGTTATCGTCTCATCTCGTCTATATAATGTGAATTTTTGACTATGTTTTGCTTAGACAGTGTAAAATAATTCCTGAGGTCTGTATAGATTGTGCACTCTATTGGCAGAGGGAATGAAATGAGGTGTTATGTTGATCTAGAGTTTCCTGCTAGACCTAACAGGCCTTTCCCTTGGTGTATTAGAGTAGCATTAGTTTCAGGGAAGAGAAATTATCCTGATACGCTGTCTGCTTGGTTTTCCTTTAAGGAACGTCTGCGGACAACAGCCAATCAACCATAACTAGATCAGAAGCAGGAGATTTTGTTCTTGTAAGCAGAAATTAACACTTCATTCCCCTTTGTCGGCAGAAATTCAACACTACAGCCCTCCAAGGCTCTCCCAGGCAATAAAGGAGAAAATTCAATTATGTTATAACAGTGCCGCACCAAAACACAATTACCTAATTTTCTGAAGAAAAAAAATATCTTTCTCCTTCAGACAGAGAGGTTCACTGGTTTAGATGTTAGCCTGGAGCTTTCAGCAAATAGCTACAGATCATAAAAGGGGGAGAGAAAAAAAATGGTGTGTGTCATCCTCCACTGATGACATATTCTGTCTGTTTAGCGTATACCCATGATAAGACAAACATAGTCAAGAGGATCTGACCCTGATGAAGGCCACAAGCCAAAATGCGTTGAACTTACAATAAAGTTGATATAAACTACAAGTGTTGCTGGAGTTTTGACCTCTTTAGACTTTTTCCCTTCTCTGTGCACCATTGAAGTACAGAAGATAAAGTTGTGCCTTGAATATCTCACTCTGTTTAGTCAAAAGGTAGTATCCATTTACTCAGAGGGAAAACAGAATAATACAGAACGACACTGTACATACTTTGAAGAATTGATTGGGTCATATTTCCTGAAGAAAAAGTTCCATTAGAAATAAGAAACAATTATTTTAGTTGCAATGTGCTTGTGAGAATAATGTGTCCATGTGTAATAATACTTCTGTAGTCTCAATGGAAATAATCTATTTGAAGGTCAGCAGCACTGAAAAAAAGACTGAGTTCATTCATGTTTGTCGTCCATATTTTTTATTGTGATATGAAGAAATGCTTGTCTAATAATGTATTGTGAAGACTCTGTTGAAACAATTAGTCTATTAATCTCTTCAAGTGAAAGTTAACCGGCAACAATTTTAAAAATTCATAAAATGTTGAAGTCATACATGAAGCAAAATATTACATACATTGCTGGTTCATTAGTGATGGGCATATTTCTTAATTTCTAAACCCTTAATAATCACAAACATTGTGACAGGTAAAATAATAATGAAAGTAATTGTAAGGATGCAGCCCGATCCAAACCAGATCATAATATTTTATTGAGTAAGATTTTCAAGTCAAGTGCTAAATAAGTTAAATAAGTTAATCTACTCATATGTTATGTCATCAGAATATCATACACACACACACACACACACACACACACACACACACACACACACACACACACACACATTAGAGAGAGAGATAGAGAGAGAGAGAGAGAGAGAGAGAGAGAGAGAGAGAGAGAGAGAGAGAGAGAGAGAGAGAGAGAGAGAGAGAGAGAGAGAGAGAGAGAGAGAGAGAGAGAGAATAAATAGAATTAGACTGGAATAGCTCAATAACTGGAATAGTTATGTTCCTTCTCCTGAACAAATTATTAGAATATAAAAGGAAGCAGAAAAAAATGCACATTTGAAGTTTTGTTGTGCCAAATAAAATAGGCAAACCAGTTATTGTAGTGATTTTGCCTATAGCACATTCATCAGTCAAAGAATTACACAGTGTATATCAAACAGTTGTCTGTGGTCACTCACAGTTCTTAACAGTAAGTCACACATGCTGATGCAAGTCACATTTCTCTTGTGCATGTATTACAGTGTGGGTTTCTTTGAGGCTCCATTATGTGAACACAAATGTAAGTTTCAGCGGTATGTAACAACGGCTTTCGTTCACATCACTGTAAATTAGACTATAAAGGCCGCACTAAGGTGCTGCTCAAGTGTAAACTAATGCAACTGCAGGCTTGAAGAATGACCTGCACTGACCTACAGGAGTGATAGCTTCCACAGATGTACTCGACGCGTACCCCCATGTCACCTTCCACACGACAGGGTTCAGTCGTGAGTGACAGGTCTTTCGTCCAATAGCGGAAGTAAGACCGCGCCATAGTGGCCAATCAGAGATCATTTCCTCATCGCGGCCTGTTGTGCATCTCTGTGTGTATCTGTCCGCCACGGCCTCCCTTGCGTGGCCCTGGCTGGGAAGTAAAGAGGCGGAGAGGGAATGGTGTAGCAGGCAGGACGCTGTGATACCACCCCACGGGAATGTGAAACTGTAGGACCGAAATCACCCACGAGACACAGCTGCTGCTTGCCTCAATACCGTTTTGACCTGGTTTCTCATGGAAGCAGATGGATTCGTGAGGAGGCGTCGGATGACAGCGGAGACTACAGGCAGTGATCCCGGGGTTGCTGGTGCATCTGCCGGGGCAGAAGTACGATGGCTTGGGGGCAGATTCTGGGGAGTTTCGGAAAGTATCGTGGGGAGCCTGACACCCCGGATCGGAGGAGAAACGGAGCTACAGACTGTTGGTTTCACCCGTAGCGCGCAGGACGCACAGGCAGAGGACACTGAGCCAGACTATGAGGGGCTGCCGCAGGGAGCCTCCACCAGCACCCACATGTTGGCTGGAGCCGTGGCCGGGATCATGGAGCATTGCCTCATGTTCCCCATCGACTGTGTCAAGGTAGCGTTGCTCGGTGGCTAAACACGCCGACCCATGGGCACTGCACGTGCACGCTTAGCGCCTTGTCCCGGGTCTCCGTTGTGTACCTGCGTTCGCTGGTCGTGCTGCCAACGTGCTTGTTAGCATAGCTTACTAGCTTGCTCGCTAATCCCAACGCGCCGCAGTGCTGCCGAGCAAGAGGACAAGGTCAGAGGCTCCTTTTCCCGTTAGCTAACCCGGTAGCATGCTGGCACATGCTCAACAACACTGACGTTAGCTTCTGGCTCTGGGGACGACAACATGGAGCCCACTTGGGTCACTTTGCGTGAAAACTACCCCCCCACACACACATACACACACACACGCACACAAATCCGCTGCCACGGATGTAATAGTGCGTAGTTCATTAATGTGCATGTTGGAAGTTGGTTAACTATTTCAAGTGGCATTGTTCTGAGAGACCAAATCCACAGTCGCTGTTTACACGGATACGTGTAAGTTAGTAGTTTCTAGTCATTTAGCTCCACACACCGCCACTAATTACACTGTAGGTTTTGAGACCATTTGGCCTTTCAAGTCCAGCATCTGTTGCCACCTCGCCAAAACACTTTTTGGCTTGTTTTATGCACTGTGAATGTCTTTTGATCACCTTCACTGGGGGCAGTTCTTATCACGTGATCATCTTTGTGTGAGTTTCTTAGTTTTAAACTCAAACACAGCAGTTGAGGGATGACCTCTTGCGCCAGGAGGTCACTCGGCTACATGGGAGGCAGGAGTGAGCATTGTATAATAGTGAGATGAGGCAAGTGGTAATGAGCTTAATATAGTCAGCTGTCAGTGTTTAGCTTTACATGCATGCTTCATCAATATCTCCTCCACCTGTAGTCGAACTGTTGCTAGCTGTGCAGCCCTTGGACAAGGCCAATGTTTACAGAACCAGCTCATGTACACAGTTTTCTGCTCCACCGCAAGTGCATCTTAGCATAGTTCCCTCCAAGCAGTGGGTGAGTGGGGGCCTTGTGACTGAACTATATGTTGTTTACTGCTCACCATATGTGTACGTGCACACTGATGTAGAGAGAAAGATTATCAGAGATGCATCTGACATATTCTTTTATTTAGGTTTCCTATTTAGCTGTTTCCCCCTGCATCAAATACAGCCTTTTCCTCCTGAACGATAAGCCTCTCACTTAAGAGATTGTTGTGTAATTATAGTTTTAGAATAGGCTGTCATTCGCCCGTAATGTTTCCTAAATCCCAGTAATTGTTTGCGGATTTCAAAAAGCGTGTTGCATTTGTAGGTCTGCCAGAGGTTTACTGTACACCGCACTTATACGTGCGGTGTACAGTAAACAGTACACGTGAATTTCAAGTGTATTGAAATTTTCAATGAAAAAAACAAAGAAGTCGTCAGCACTTCCTCCATGTAGTGGGAGTTGTAGTGTTTCCATGAAGCACAAAGGTCATTGCTTTCTAGTTGTGCAAACATACCATCGGTAAACAAATCTGACCAACAGCCGTTACATGCAAGATGTCTATGCATGCATTTGTAGAGGGTACGAATTAATAAAGACGCCAGTATTTTTATAAAATGCTCTTTTCTTTACCATTATGGAACAAGACATGCATATGCATTGGCTCGCATCGCTGTTAGCTAATTCTCTTTGGGCCTTGCATTCCACAGCTGAAGTACAGATTGACATAAGGCCGCAGCTTTAATAGAGCACTCCATGCATGCACATACACAGTGGTGTAGAAGTTTGTTCATTCAGCTGGATGTTTGGTATTCTGAGATTGTGTCGCTGCCAGTTTCTCAGACACAGACACTCACCCAGTTTAACCCCAGGTAACGCTCTCTAAATGCCGAATAGCAGGGGACAAACAATGTTTTTATGACGCTATCATTAATCTCAGTGTGCATGTGTCTGTGTTAAGAGGAAGAGCGAAAGGTGTGCCTCAGGGTCAGTCGCAAAAGAGGCTTACAGGAAGTCAGCTTATGTCCCTTTGTGACCTTGGAGTTGTAACTTCATACTTCCTTCCATTCAATTATCCATGTACTCCACACACAATGTTGAATTTCCCTTATTTGACCTCTTATTCACACTATAATCTATTTAGGAGTCTTTACATTGCTGTGCTATTCTTTGCAATATTAGGAAGTCATATGGTAAGACTTAAATTATGCATTACAATATGTTTTAATATCAAATTCAGTGAACATATTCTTAAACTTAGTTCCTAGCTCTGGTGAATGGGAAGTGTTCCCAATCTTGACTTTGAACTTTACTACATTCTACCTTTTACTCTTTTCAGACGCGCATGCAGAGCCTCCAGCCCGACCCCGCAGCTCGCTACAGGAACGTGATGGATGCTCTACGCCGCATTATTGCCACAGAGGGAGTCTGGCGACCAATGAGAGGGCTGAATGCAACCGCAGTTGGGGCAGGACCTGCCCATGCCCTCTATTTTGCCTGCTATGAGAAACTCAAAAAGACTCTAAGTGATGTCATTCACCCAGGGGCTAACAGTCATTTGGCTAATGGTACCATAAAACATACATATACACATATTAACCAATGGCATGGACCGTAGATGTACAGATCATGTATGGCTAGCTTAGCTTTGGGAACCCTAATGTCAGGCACCATTATCGTGAGCTCTGTAAAGCTGGTGACTCATCCTAATCCGTGTATAGGGCAGACATGTCCTAACGAGTTCTACAAAACCCCGGCAGACCGTCAAATTTAATAGAGCCTTTTCTTAAACTTAGTTCTGAATGTCAACCATTTCCTTATTCCTTGTTCTCCCTACTGTCTCTCCCTCTTCCTTCTTTTCCAGTTCAGTGGGAGGCTGGGTAAGTCCTCTTTCTCCCATCTCATCTTCTCGCTCTCCTCTGTTGGTCCCGTCTTTAAAAGCTTTTATTGAAAAAAATAAAATAACGTATCTCTCAAAAAACAATATACTGCTTTGTCCACCAGGTGCCTCTCTTTGCTCAGGTTTGGCTACCTGATATCAGTCAGGCCTGTTCTCCAATTTACACCTGTCCAAACTAATGAATATGCACCAATTCTGCTGTGATATCTTCTTTTAAACATGACATCTGCAGCTTTTAGGAATAATACAGTAAAGGCTTCTCATTTCAATGCCTCTTTACTGCAGTGTAGTCTCTCGTTTCCTTCTGTATTCTCCATGATTACGTGACAACGTGTAGTCATTTCCGGTGTGTATTTGTTTTTAGGAACAGCTGGGTGTGCGGCCACTCTGCTTCACGATGCAGTCATGAACCCAACTGAAGGTAAGGGCAACATTTTAAAGTGCAGCTCCCTTTCACTTCAACCCCAGAATTACGACGGTTATTACAACATTTTCTTCCTCAAACCAAAAGTACATACAGACAGTGAACAGACAGTTTACTGGTGCCACGCCTGGGACAACCATCTTCACATGTTGACCTTGAGCCGGCAGTCTCACATACTGACTTTCACAGCTGCCTATAATCCACCTGCCCAAACATTTCAGTAGAAGGACACCGGTCAGAGTCCTGGTGTGCAGCTGTTAGATGGGGTGCAGCTGTCTGAGCAAATGCATTTAAAGTGACACACTACATGTTTGTGCTTTATGCAGTAATTTACAGGAGGCAGTAGCTCACTAATTTCTATCTTTTTCTTTTTTCTATCTTTGCCATCTTCGTTTTGCCAACTCTGGACACCCTTCTCCTCCATCTACACATGGACCCGTCTGTCCCTAGTTGTGAAGCAGCGCATGCAGATGTATAACTCGCCTTACCGAGGCGTTATTGACTGTGTACGCGCCGTGTGGCAGAAAGAAGGCCCTGCTGCATTCTACCGCAGCTACACCACACAGCTCACCATGAACGTGCCCTTCCAGGCGCTCCACTTCATGACCTATGAATATCTGCAGGAGCTGCTCAACCCCCACAGACAATACAATCCCTCATCCCACATGTTGTCCGGAGCTTTGGCTGGTGCCATCGCGGCTGCGACCACCACACCTCTGGATGTGTGCAAGACCCTGCTCAACACCCAGGAGTCTCTAGCCCTCAGCTCCCTGTCCTCCGGCCAAGGCCCCGGCCAGAGCCAAGGAGCCCACAGACACATCTCAGGCCTGGCCCACGCCTTCAGGACTGTTTACAGGCTGGGCGGCCTGAAGGGCTTCTTCAGGGGAGTCCAGGCGAGGATCATCTACCAGATGCCCTCCACAGCCATCAGCTGGTCGGTTTACGAGTTCTTCAAATATGGACTCACCAAGCACCAGCACAATAAGAGGAGAACGCACCACATGGAGGCTGAGATCTAGGTTTCTCCCTGGTTCAAGCTCCTCTAATATTTGTTCTGTCCTCCATGTGAGGAGAAGATTAAGTCAATACGCACATAGAATCTGACTAAAATCCGCCTCAGTTGTCCCATGCTTTTCAGACATATCAGATAAGAAATCCCTCTTCGAAGACTGTTTGAGTAGTTACATTTCTGCCAAGATAATTCAATACTGAGTAGTATTCTGTTGTTTCTCTCCTACAGTATTTTAGAAGTAGTTTATCTTTCAAGAGTTATTCTTTCAAGCTATTTTAGTGACCACTATATTTGTCCAATCTATGAACAAATGTCAAGAATGCATAAGTTTTGAGTTAGAAAGGTAGTCAGCAGAGGGCAGTAGTGTTACTTTATTCACTCGTAGATTCATATGCGTTGCTGTCCGAGGACCAGTCCCCCCCCGCTTTGAGTCTCCTGATCAGGACCCCTCTCTGGATTAATCAATAAACAGTCATTCTCCCAGTAATCAAAGACATCACTTACTCGTTTGGGCTACACACAGGCATTCCATCTTTTATGAAATGTATCTTTGATATGATCCAATTTAAAAATATTTAAGCCATTTAGAATCAAAAGCAAATTGACCCTGGGTGACAACATGTTGTTGCACACATTGATTTTCTGGCATGGATCAGTTTCCAGATACCTCTGTTGACGAGCAAGGAAACCCGTCTAACGTGTTAAAAGATAACACCAACTTTTATATCTTGATTAGTTGAACTGGGTAATTTGAAATTTAGTCCAGTAGTATTTGATGATTTAAATAATTAACTAAAAAGATTATTGACCAGATTTATAATGATGATAGTAGATGATAATTATCTTATTGGTCTCTCTTTCAAATTTCAAAAGATGGTTCCCTCTGATTTATTTGAAAACACAAATATTCAGTAGCTAATGAGTGTGTTTAATTTATTTTTAATGATTTTGATTCCTTTAATTGTATTTATTTCCAACAAATACATTGCTTTAATCTTTCCTTTAGCCCCACCCCCTCTCATTTGTGGGTGTAATCCACCCTTGGATCATCCAAATACACACCATTAATGCCTTGTGTACATGTTTGGCAGAACAAACCAGGGCAGCATTTAAACGGCCATTTCTGTGCATTAACTGAAGCTATCAGCCTGTTTTCAGCTTGTGAACTACTGACTTTCAATATCTGTGCTAGACAGCAAAGGTTGTGTTTATTGTACTGTGCCCAAAAAGAGTTCAGTATATCATGAGATATGTACCTGATGTGTGTATCTGTACTCGTACCCCCGTTGAATACACATAAATGGAAGCCGTCATTCTTATTGATTGATGTCTGATTGTTTCTGACACTGAATTGCACTTGTTGAATAAAGACTGTGCAGTGGGGCTCTACTCGCTGCTCATAAATGATGGGAGCCATGTTTTAAGTTCTTTGAGTGCTTCTGAATACTTTGCTATGGGAAGATGACTGAGACAAGTTTTGCCTATTCACAAGTCATTGCAGAAACAACAAGTCCATTTGGTCATAATCTGGGTGTGTATAAAAGTTCTTAAGTCTTTGTTTTTCTGGTGAATAGAAACCACCAGGGTGGATGTCCTATAAGCCACATCTGTACTGTCAGAAACACATGGCGAGTTTGTCAGTGTGTTCAGGTATTTATTTTCCGTTTGGGGCAGGTACAGTTGTTTAGTCTTGAACGCAGGTGCAGATTTCAACTTTGACCCTGAAGACTGAAAACACAACGTGAACTTGTGGACACATAGCCTGCATACAAACAGAAGAGTGAAGCTTTCAGCAAATGATGCATGATACATGTAACTTTGATAACCTTAGAAAGTATGAAATGGACTAAAAGATAGATTGGATTTTAAAAACTTCATTAATGTCTTAAAAGAAAGGAAATTCAAACCAAGATATATTCTCCTGTTCTGTCAAGACATCTGGAGCTAGCAGCCTTTTACATACCTTTAAGTAGAGGAGCTTTTAGGCTTTAAGTGTTCAGTGAGAATAAATAACAGGTGTTTGGTATCGGTATGTATATATTTGTGTTTGAGTCATACATTTTCTCTTACAAAAACTGTAAGGACTCTTAACTGTCGTGGCTATAAATTAATGATCCATGCAAAAAGAAAGGTTGATGAATGGGCATGTGCATGCAGACACAAACATGCATATCCATACCATCATTTGACCAGAGTCAATCCTATTGGAAAGTATCATCCTTATACTGCATTAATGTTTTCATCTTTGTACTATATTACTTGACATAACTGTACACAAGTGATGAGGTCTGGAAATAAAAATCCATTGCATATGACAGAGTTGGGCAACTGCGGCTGTGAAAAAAAATTAACTGACGATTGTTTTATGTATGGAAAATGTGTTTTCAAATTTAAAAACAATTACCTTCCCTTTAGGACGACACTAACACAAACATTATTTTTGTTAGAATCTGCATAAAGTTGACTACTTTTACAAATTGTGATAAGGAGTGACAGTTCCACCTCAGCCTCTACAGACACACACTCACACCCATGTCAGGAAGACAGGGAGTGTGAAAGAACCGTGTCAGGCGCTCTCTCTCCTACTATCTATGCATGTACAGTATGAGTGGCCTGTCATGTTTGTGTCTCTCTTTCCTCTACTGATGCTGCCAAAGCATTCCCAGTGTGTCTCCAGTAATGAAAGTTTCAAGAGGCATGGTTGAAATACTGTGTGATACATATTCAGAGGTACAACAAGTAGAAACTGGATGTCACATATCTTTCTACGGTGAATTTCATCTGCTTTTCATTTTTCTGTCTCTGGGAATGAGCCTGTCTGGTCTAAATCTTAGCAGTCTGAGAGGAGTAAACTATTGAGTGTGGTCATTTGCCCTTTTCTGTCTCACTCTGTTTGTGTAAGAGCGTCTGGGTGTGTGTGTGTGTGTGTGTGTGTGTGTGTGTGTGTGTGTGTGTGTGTGTGTGTGTGTGTGTGTGTGTGTGTGTGTGCGCGCGCGCGTTCAAAAATCTGTGTCTTCCAAATGTGTCGAGTCAACAACATTCGGCAACATTTCAGTCCTTACTTTGAGGGTCCAAAGTTCCACTTACTAGAGTTTTCAGCCACATCACATTGTTTTCTTCAACGAATGGCGTTACTTCAGGTGCCAGTACTTGCATGTACTTGTGGTAATAACATTGTAGTCGATGGATTTGACCTGTTCCAAATCTTTGTGTGAGCAGTTTGTGAGGTTTTCTGTTTCAGGTGTTCATTGAGTCTCCTCACCAGAGTTATTGTTGTGATACATTTGTTGCGTTTGGGTGTTGAAAAGTCAGGTGGAGTAGCAGTTCTCAGGAGAATCTGTTAAACACTGTTCCTTTAACAATTCTATTGTGCATACACATATAGTGTTAAGCCACAACGCTAACAGTTGGTTGTGTGTCTTTGTATTTCCGCCCCTCCTCTTAGTCATCCAGACAAAAGCGCTTCTTCTTTGGTAGATCAGGTGAAGCCTTATTTTCTGCGGATGCCAACGCATTTGTTTGTTTCCTTCTGCTGCCATGCCTAGCAGGATGTAATTATTAACATGATTAATAGCTGCTCTCGTGTATGTGTGCCAATTCTAGAGCCCTGAGTTGGCCGAGATGCTTTGTTGGAATTAAACCATCAATTAAAGTCAGAAGTAAAACCCTGCTTTTGCATGCTGGTACAGGTCAAAATATTTCTGGTATTTTGTTTTAATATTGTTTTTATTCACAAGGCTTAGTGAACACTTCATTAAACACAACGGACACAAACATGCTTGGAGAAAGCTAATTAAAACAAAAATATATATTTAGTGGAAAAAAAGAGATCTAATAAATACCACACTGTTTGAAAAGGCCAATCCCACATACATTGCCTATGTTACATTGTACGGTACTGTCCATCAGTTGTTTGCATTGGAGGTCTTTTCCCACGGACTCTCTTTTTACCATTGAATGTTTTCTTGAAGTTGCTGTTGGCAGGTAACTTGACCAGATCAGTTTTATGGGATGTATTTTACCAGGCTGTTTCATTTTGTTCCTCAAGTAACTGTTGATCAGTTCAATTGAGGTAACTTATATGTGTCAATACTTCCCTCTCCTTGTTCTCTCGCCTCTCAGTGAAGTCATTTAAGAGAGATATTTGCCTGTGAAGAGCTACTGTACAGAGTAAATACTTGTTTGATGATTCATTGAAACCACTTCAGGCCTCACAGACGTCTGCCATTATGATAACATTGTCTGCCATTACAATGGTGAATGACAAGCTTTTCACACCCTTTAAAAACAACAATTGATGATTTTATTTAGATATAATAATAATGAGAGGATAGTTATTGATGTTAGAGAGGCACACTTTAACTCATAATGACTCTTAAGTGTTTACCCAGTGGGTGTGTGGGTATTATGCACACATGCAGGAATGAGTTGCTCTGGCTGCTGCCCTAAGCAAACCTGGAACCCTTTCTCTTCTCAACTGAATATTATTGCTATTTCAAGGCCACCTTGTCTGACTTTATTTGGACAGTAACACACACACACACACACACACACACACACACACACACACACACACAAACACACACACACACACACACACACACACAGCATACATCTTTTCTGGTAAAAAAAAAAAAAAAAAGACTCTTACAAGTTGATGAAGGGCTGGCAGAAACACATGCATACACTCCCTTGTGTATTGGTGTAAGCCCATGTTTTGGAAACTCAAGCCTCCGGTCAAAGCCCCTTACAGCAAGCACCTGTGGAAGGGTGTATATCACACACACACGTTCACAAACATACACACTCCAAGGGTACTTAGGAATGTGAACGCCTGAAGGACTCTGGTCCTCGACAACAACTCTCCCTCAGTCGCTCGCCTTCTCGAGCGCTCTCCATATTTATGGCTCTTTTGTAGCATCTCTTGTCAGATCTCTCTCCATACATTAAGCCAAATCATGACTGGACCACTCAGCATGAATTACAGAGTGATTCAGGATTATGCCATAATGTCCACTTTATCCCATCCTTGCCAGCAGCTAATGGATGAGGTGTGATTACAGGCTCTTCGTCTTACTCACTGAGGTACACACACACACACACACACACACACACAGAGACACATGCAGGTTGTGATCTCACGCTCCTTTTGGGTGCTGCTGGATAAAGGAGCTGTTGTTGTAATCCCTTTGGCTGCTGCAGTCTCTCCCACTCTGGGCACATACAGCAGGTTGGAGAAGAGGAGAGGAGTGAAGCCAAGACAAGAGGAGGGATCTGAAACTACGGTCCAGCAGAAAGGCTCCAGTGAGAGAATCCTGTATAACAATCTGCAGACACGATAATTTAGATATTATCTCTGATTGTCACCATATTTTTTCCATTATTGGCCAAAGTGTGAATTGGATTCATGCCATCTGATATGAATTGTATTTCTGGGAAATTCAGGCACAGTTTAACTTGCTAGTAAGGCCTCGTGGTAATACAAAATGAGGGCCCCTGACACCTCTGTAGTTCGGTATTTTAACTTATTAAACGCAAATGGGTACATTAGGGATGCAAATGTATTTCTGGCTGCAGCTGAACCTCGTTAACTGATCATTGACGAGTAACCAATAAGATGATTGCCTTGCATTAAGAGCTGCTGTGGTTGGAACTGTTAACCAGCCGCCCAGCTGCAGTGTGATAACGATGCACAAACAGGTTGTATTAAAAATGTATTGACAGCTTCAGTGTATGCGAAAAACATGTCAGCTGTGTGTGTAAACTCTTTCCATTGGTACGTTGCAGGCATGATGTAAAGTTAGTGAGCGTTCGGTTGAGAGAGAGCGAGAGCGAGTGTGGGATGATGAAGATAAAGAATAGTCCGCAGCAACGTTATAGCTGTGAATGCAGCTGTGCAGTGTGTACGCACACTTTATTTGTCGGTGAATAGACGCTACAACTCCCCCAAGATACAGGCTCCAGATTAAAGATTAAATGTAGGAATTTTCCAAGGGCAATTTTAGTAGTGAACGTTACTGATCTAACTGGCAAACTCATATTACAAATAAAATAGATGCAGAGATGTCTCGGGAGGTTTTGGGCACTTGAGGATCTAGTTTTGGTTGCTGCAGCTATTTGTACATCTGTGTTTGTGTAAGTTATTTGTGACCACTAGTTGGATTCAAACTAGGGAGAAGTTTGAAATGTCGGGTCAAAAATGTTGATTGCATTGTCCTTATCTCTATAACTCTTCATGCTTAATAGGTCACATGCGAGAGAGCTAATGATAGCTGTGCCAGTGAAATCTTCAAAAAGTGCAGTTGACTGATTAATGCTTTTAATCTATACTATCCTGCATGGGGCAGTGGTCAGCTTTGTCAGTGATCCAGTCTCTGCCTTACTGTCTACTTATGTCTACTTTTTAAATTCTCCTAAAAAAAGACTAATGGCCGCATTGTCATCAAAATTAAGTAAAAAAAAAAGGCTCCTGGCTAAGATTATGATCTGTTTATTCCTCGTTCACATTGATAGGACTCCAAAGATGGGAGCGTCAGACTGAATTATGAAGCATAGCAAAATGTAAAATCGGGATGACGGACAATCTGCTAACATAGCAGAAAGAATATCAACCCACTGTGCCAGTTGTGGCTTGAATGTTTCCCATCGTGGAGAATTAGGATGTGGGGGAGATAAGGCTCCTGTCATCACTTAAGAGAACAAGTTGGGGAGGAGAAATTCTTCCCACCACCACCAAGGATACAAGATGATCGCTCACACACACACACACACACACACACACACACACACACACACACACACACACACACACACACACACACACACACACACAGAGACACACACACACACACACACACACACACACACACACACACACACACACACACAGCATTTCTACTGTGGGAGAAAGCTGCAACAGAAGAGAAAACGGCTGTTTTGATTATGAGCATGTATATGTGATGTGGCAGGACAACGTGGAGATGTTGTGTGTGTGAATGTGAATTTGAAACAGGATCCTTCTCACTTCTCGTGCAATAAAAGAATAACATGCACGACTTGCAATGAATGGAAAGCTCCGAGATAAATCCAAGTGTTTATAGTGAAATGCCATTGCTAATGGGCCGGACTATGGAGAAGGAGAGAGAGGGAGAACAATGCTTCTAGGGCAGGGACACTTTTCCTATGAGCAAAGTGTGATGAGGAAAAAAACAACATAAAATCAGTGTCGGCTAAAAAGAGTTAGAAAGGCTGTGTGCACAATTTAGACAGTGCATGTGAAGTTTGAATATTTCAACTGCCTTTGTTGCCTAAGGAGGGATCACCAATCCTCTGCCACACTGCTTTCATGATCAAAGCAAAAAGCACATGTGCACGCACAAGCACGCACACACATCATCCCTTAGGCTTTTGGGAGTGAAGCCTTGGCAGTGATCAACTGCAGCATTGTTACAGATGACTGCAGGTGTCCAGCACTTTCTCTCCTCTGCCTTTCCCTCAGTCTCAAATGTTGTGACAAATTCTTTGAAAAGGTAAGCAAGGTCATACAATCTTCTTTCAAGCATTTCAGAGAGCTGCAACCCAAACTTAACACACACACACACACACACACACACACACACACACACACACACACACACACACACACACACACACACACACACACACTTAGTATACATCAAGCACATCCAGCAAATGTTCAAGTGCAAAAACACACTCACAGTTTACACTCACGGCCTGAGACCAAAATTGAAGTTGTCTGTAAGTTGGGGGAAGCCATGTGGAGATTCCTTCCATGTCCCTGTGTCCGCGTGTGTGTGTTCGTGTGTGCGTCTTTTTGTGTGTGTGTCGGAACAACACAGGTGCAGTCAGGGACACTGAGGCAGACACAGACCTCCTGCTCTTTGAACTTGATCTTGAAAAGTAAGCTGTCTTCCCTTCCTGCCAAATAAGCTTAACGGCTATGCCTTCGAGCTCCAGTCAGCACAAACCAGTCTGGTGAAAACCGTGAGCCATTTGTTTATTCAATGAAAGCATTGGCACCAAAAAGTTTTCATGACACACTTGACTGAAATATGTTGAATAATGGGGGTTTGCAGCAGTGATCTATACCGGAGCCAATCTTTTCAAAAAAAAGTTATATTATTGTTAAAATTGTATTTTATTTTATTTTTGCTGTGCGAAGTTGCTCAAAGTCCAGGTGAAGATTGGAAATTTGTTATCAACACACATGTCCAAAAACATTGTTCTCTGGCTAACAGCTTCAGGGAGGATCTAATACATTGTATCCTTCCGCGTGTATCAGACCTCCAGAGATAGAGCCTTGGTTCAAGGTTAGCACAAGTTTTTTGCTCTACGTCTAACCCTTTGTAAAATATAGTCATTTTTTTTCTAATGGGTTAATGACGTCTATGAGAGCAGAACAGAATGGGGCTTGAAAGATTGAATCCATGGAACAGATGAGTACAACACAGACGAAGGCGGGGAATCATAAAAAGCAAGATTGAAATTTAAACCAAGAGCGGATGAGTGAAAGTTTGTTTTAATTGGGGTTGTGACGATAAGACAACAAGACATGAATACTCTGTTTCACACAGCAAGGATGAGAGTCCCTCTCGTCAGAGGTGTGGAGAGAGAGCTTGGAGAGGAGAGGGCCGAGGGAAGCTTGAGAGGCCGTAAGTGGGCCTGAGGAGTTTCTTTATCAACCCACTGATAGGAGTCGTCTCTCTGTGTGTCACAGCTGCTCAATGCTCTCCTTGTCTCCTCTTATCACCACTAATTAAAACATTTGGATTCCTGCGGCCGGCTCTGGAGGAGTGTGTGTCTGTCTGAGCATGTGTGTGGGAGACATGAGAGCGAAAAGGAGTCGGATGAAGGAAATGAAGCAGCTTGGAAGACTTCCTGTCCATCTATGGACAGAGGAGCTCAGCGCATACACACCCTCAACCAGTGAAAGACACACTGTCTCTACACATCAACACATTGCACTTCATACAACCTTTAAGTTTCCTGGTGTGTTTCCTGTACTACATGTATTTTATAATCTCCAGAGTTCAAATTCAATGTTCATCATATGTTTCTATTTATAATAGTGCAAAAATATAAACTGTGCATACAGACATAATGAAGTGTCTGGCAAGGGGATGTATGGTGTACTTGTGGTCTTACTTTCCCTCCTGAGCTTTACCTTCGTGCTTTTCCTTAATCTGCCTCCACTCAAACGCTCAGCCCTGAATATCCCATATCTGCTCCTAATGGACCAACACACACACACGCGCACACACACACACACACACGAACACACACATACACACACATCGGGTGGACTAGACCTGCTACATCCTTCAAATGAGTCTGTTTTTTAAAGTTCTGGGTGGGCTCATCTTTCTATTCTTTCTAATCTCTCATGACCCCTGCTCCTGCTCCTGCTGCTGCTGCTGCTGCTGCTGCTGCTCCTGATCCTGCTGCTGCTCCTGCTTCTTCTGCTCCTGCTGCCGCTGCTCCTGCTCCTGCTCCTGGTGCTGCTGCTGCTGCTCCTGCTCCAGCTCCAGCTCCTGACAAACACAGATCTACAATCACTGCCATTTCCTTACAAGCACAATATTATATGACCGGTTGGCCACAACAACTGCTGGGTTCTACACTGCTCAGCCTCAAATGTCAAACAGGATTTGTCAAAAGATGTAAACCAGTTTTCATAAAATGCTTTCGCTTTCGGAGATGAAAATGTTATTGAAGTGTGCAGTATAGTAAAGACTGCAGCATCCAACGGAAAAGTTATCAAGTTAATGTGTGCTGATCGCCAAAATCGGTTCAAATTGTGCACAAAGGTGTGATAGCTAATTCCTTTTGCAACCAGAGTGCTGATGTTGGCGTGATGAATGTGTCTTCCCAGAGGGAGTTGATGTCTTTTTAGCTTTACTGTAAATGTTTACATTCCTACATACACTGATGCTATCTGCTAATAGTTTCTGGAACAAGCCTGGAGAGTCCTCTGGGTGGGATTATTTGCTGTGTGTGTGTGTGTGTGTGTGTGTGTGTGTGTGTGTGTGTGTGTGTGCGCGCCTGCATGTGTGTGTATGTGTGTGTGAGAGACCAGGTCAAAGGGAAGCAGATCTGTCTTTAAACAGAGGTATTAACAGTGACCCCTCTCCTTCCTGAGTCCTGGCCCTGTGTCTGCCAAGGGCCAACGCATTAAGACACGCGGCAAAACACACACTACTGCTCCATCTTTTAAATATTTAGCGCTGGTCGTCATTGTTTCTGATAGTACCGTCAACAAGAGCCCTTTTGGCCTTTGAGAAAGTAATTCCTGTTACAATAGGCGCATCGGAAGTGCATGTGTAACTGCTGCTCAGGAGCCCTGTGAGAATTGGCCTTCAATAGATCTGGATCTTAACAGCAAACCGAGCGTGGATTAGGTGAGGACTGTCATTCCTGAGTTGCTCACTTTAACTAGGCCCCACCCTCAACGCATTCCTCCCAGCTGAGTTATCTACGACAAAAAGACAACAGGAAGTTACCTGTTTCTACTGGCGTTAATGCGTCCTCTTTACATCTGCACTGTAACGCTTTGTTTAGCTGTGGAATCTGGCACTGATTGTTTGAAGAGGCAGATGAACATGTTCTTCAGGCTCCCTTCAATCTCTCTGTCTCTCTCTTCACTGAGCCTATTCATGGGGAGGCACACTCATAAAGCAAGACTCAAAGTGTTTACATACTTGAGCATTACATATTTATACATGCAGCAATGTTTGAAGGATCAGTGGACTGCAGCCTGGAGCAGCACACAATTGATGAGATCTGGGAATGTAGCAAAGACATCTGAAGGGCAAAGACACACAAGCAGACAGTCAGATAATGTCAGACAATGGCCGTATTTTGCATTAACATATTTGTTTCCGCAGATTGAAGTGAAGTTAGAGAAGCTATAAATGGAAACAGTTTTTACGCTTGCTTGAGCATCAGTTCTGTGTCATTTAACCCATGGCTGATCAGCTGTTTCCACTGTTGCAGTCCTGCCAGATATATATTTATATTGTCTTTGGAGAGCATGAAACATTGTTAATATTCGCTGACATGAGAGGACAATTAAAATGTGACCAATTGAAACAAACCTCTTCATTTTTCACTTGTACATGCAGGTTAGATTTGTCAGATTTGTTTCCGGTTTGAGATCTCTACTTCTTCTATTCCATTTTCCGGTGGATTGAGAACAATCTATCTGCAGGCTACACACCACCTACATCACATCACTACACAAAAAAATGATGTGATTGAGGTAACCCAAACCGTGATCTTTTCATTTAAACCCACCAAGTAGCTTTGGCCCCTAAACCAACCAAACTGGTGCATCCTGTCATACTGTGTACCTGCAGAAAGACTTACTTGGGCAAATTAAAGCCAATTTCTGACAAAACTATACGCTATGTAAACTTATTTATTCACTCCACACCAGTGGATGAAAACACACTTCCAAGGTTTTCTTGAAATTAGCTTGACAGTTGAATGGAAACAACAAACAACACACATGTTAGTTTTGATCAACTGCATTAGCCAAAGAATTAATACAACATATATATGTTGAGTGTGCTCATAGATTTCCCTTCACAGAATGTTTTTGTCCAGATTTCCACAATTAACTCGGTGATTCTAATTTTATCATAACGGATAAGAAGAAAGGTCAAAACACATGAATATACATCTGATTTAAAATCAATCAAATGTGTTATTTAAGTGTAGATCATGGATGAGAAAAGTTATCAAAATATGGTTTGTGTTACTATTTTTCAGAGCCTTACCTCTTCTCGATGGAAATTTACATCAGTCAGACATCACTGGGTGCAGAAAAAGGAAAGAAATCGTATCTGGTCACGGTAGAGCGCAATGACTGAAGCAACTCTTCACCAGCACAATGTGACTAATCAGAGCACATAGAAAGTGGCATACCTCAGAGCCTCGATGCCATACCATGACCGTTGCTGTTGCATCAGTCTTGAACTGCTTGAACTGTGTCAATGGAAATAATTACACTTAATATAGCTCTGGTGATTTCCAGTTGCTCAGTCAATATGAGTGTAATGTGCAGTACTCCTCCCTCCCATAAACCTATTGTGTCAGCCACTTAGGATAGTTTGAAGTGGTGTTTTGATATTAGAGATAAATGGGTCTAGTCTGCTGCCAGCCCAGCGGAGGCACGGTGATCCTCCCTGACAAAGCAGCTTGTCCTGGAAAAATGAAAGTTGAAGTTTTAAATCACAGCGCTTCTCTTTTTATGTTGTTATGATAATATTTGCTTGATTTTACTCAACATTATACCTTGCTGATACCAGGCAAATACTGACAAACATGCTGTACACAGAATAAACCATGTCGTGTCAAAAGTGAACATAAATCCTTTTTTTTTCTTTCTGTCCAGAAAGGGTATTTAATCTATGTATTTGTAATACATCAGCAACTATCATGGCAAACAAAAGTACCAGCAGTTAAGGCCAAAGCCGCAGTTTTTATTTTCCTCAAGTATACATATCTTTGGGATGAGTGTGTCTTTTCAGAAAGAATTGATTAATGTGCAGCCCGGCTGGTTGATGCGACATCCCACAGTCTATCGGCCCTCTCTGACTCATGCAGAACATAGCAAGATGGCCTATAGGCACACACACACGCGCACACACGCACACACACGCACACACACACACACACACACACACACACACACACACACACACACATCTTATTTTAACAGTATATATTCACCGTTTAAATGTCATCTGGTTTAGTGCATCATTGTAATACTAAACCAATGACTACATTAGCTGCTGTCTGCATTTCTTTGCATGGAACATTTTATAGTTATATGTTCATGCTCACACACAGACACACTCTCCAAAAGGCTCCTAAAGGTCTGTTAGCCTTATATAAAGAATATCTGCAGGTGTTACGTTGAGTTTCACGATCAATAAAGATGTCCCATAAATATAATAAATGCTATACTTAAAATGTCACAGTCTCGATTCTGCTGCTCGCACGCTGAGATAAGCTACTTTCTGTCATTGGGTTTGTATAAATTCAGGATTCCTTTCTGCTGCGTCTGGTCGCTGGACTGGCTGTCATTCAGGAGGAAGAAAGCATCACACAGATAGTTCATTTTATGGGCCGACCATATCAATGTGGACTAGTGTCACCTTATTTGATACATATATATATATATATATATATATATATATATATATATATATATATATATATATATATATACCCATATTTAGTAAATAATTGATTACAAAATTATTTGAACTGCAGCTACATCATTTCAGATCCACTGGAGTTGTTTAAGTATTTGTATACATTTTCTAATTAAAAATGATAAAACTTTATCAAGTGTGTTGAATGAGATATCAATCTGATTTCACTAGACACCACTTTCAAGCTTTTACTTCATTTTTTTCTCAGTATTGAGAGATTCAGAGATTGTATGAAAATAAAAATTGATGTTTTTAAATAGAAACACTTTCACAAGCATTGGCCATTTATATATGGAACCAGTCCGTAACAAAAACATTGTAATAACCTTCGAACAGGTCACTCTGCATAGAAAATGGTGTAATGCAACCTTGATATAGTTATGGAATTGTATTTTCTATCATTAGAAATAATTAGAGGCAGAATGTTTGATAACTTGCTCTTTATGCAGAAGGAACAAACGGATTTTCATAAAATATTTAGTTGTGATGGGAAAAATAAATCTCTGAAACAGGACTGTATTGTCTTCTGCAGACAGCTGAACATATGACCCACAATGGCACGTTACCACGATTTAATCTTGTTAAATAACACATCTATATGAATCCAAACGTTCTCTATTTGATCAGATATGCCGTACAGTAGCCCTCTCTCTTTGCCATTATGCCTTAATAAAATGATCAAATAAGCACAAACGATAATAACAAGATCAGGAAACGTTTGCTTGTAAATCATTCCAAAAATAATAACAACACCTTGGTCGTAAATTTAGAATGTTTCTTTACACAGTAATAATCTGATCAATTGACAGAATTGCTATGCTTTAAATGCCAACGCTTGCAGGCTTATAACGCTTACGTTTCAACGTTATTATTTCATTTTCTTGATAAAAGACTGACAGAATATCACTTGTGAGAGACATTTGCGTTTTTTTTTTAACCCTAAGCCGCTGGCCAAAATGTCAAACTGAGTAGTGGTTCTATAAAACACAACACAACTCTAATATAAAACAAAAATCCAAAAACAAAAACATGAAAAATCTCAGTCACCATGACCAGATTGAGTGTACGAAAAGCTGCCAACACATTGAGAGACACTTGTCCAAGTCATGTGAGCATCCCTCCACAGGACATGCTGCTCATGCTCCAGGGCTGGCAGTAGTAGTGCAGGTACGGGTGGTACTGGTGGTACAGCGGCACAGTCACTGGGATGTGTACTCCACTGGCCTGCTGGTACTGCTTGAGATTGTCCCTCACCAGCACTTTCACTGCAACTGTCTTCGGCGAGCCATACGGCACCAGCTCGGCTGCCATCTGGCGCCGTTTGGTTTTATATCTCCGGTTCTGAAACCAGATTTTCACCTGGGTCTCTGTGAGCTTCAGAGCTTCCGCCAGATCGGCCCGCTCGGGACCTGAGAGATACCGCTGCACGTTGAAGCGGCGCTCCAGCTCGTAGACCTGCGCGTGAGAGAAGGCCGCCCGGGATCGCTTCTTCGTTCCGGGCCTGCACCGCTGCTCGTGGGACGAACAGCTGACCGTCTCTCCGCTGTGCTTGCATCCCTCCTCCTCTGCCTCGGCCTCCTCTCTCTGCCCTGTATCCCTTTCCGCGGTGTGTGGCTGCTGGTCTGCAGCGCCTATACGAGACAAAGGGGATTACATCAGTGTTTTTTATTTTTATTTTTTACCTTCAAAGTAAAGCGTGACGCTGCATGCGGGCTACTGCTGAGAGGTCACTTAAATAAGGTGCTGGTGTTGGCCAATATGAGCGTTTGCTCTCTCTCTCTCTCTCTCTCTCTCTCTCTCTCTCTCTCTCTCTCTCTCTCTCTCTCTCTCTCTCTCTCTCTCTCTCTCTCTCTCTCTCTCTCTCACACACACACACACACACACACACACACACACACACATTCTCTCTCTCGCACTCTCTCACTCTCTCTCTCTTTTTAATTGCACGCCGTCATGAAATCAGGAGATGTAATGTAATAAAAATGTCTTTTGGATGAAAAAGAAACGAGCAAAATCCTCAGATACACTATTTTGGCTGACGTTCAGCCGTGTCCCATCAGAGACCTTTGGATCTATTCAAATATGTGTTTTATTGAGAAAGATGAAGAAATACAATTACTCTAAATACTGCTGAAAATATCCCATCACACAATTATCCAAAACCAAATGTAATCTAAAAACAAATGACACATGTCAATGAGGTGAGACAAATCCAGTTTCCAAAGCAGGATTTTAATTTCTTCCTGAATTTCGTGACTTTGACAGTCAAAATTGTATTTGTTCGAGTAAAACTGCTCACCTCTGAGCTCAGTCTCCTTTCCTGCGGCCTCCTCGATGTCGGCATGAGATCGGAGGTTTCCAACAGACAGTCTGAGATCAGCAGGAAGTGTCTCCGGGTGGATGCGGGTGTCATCCGCGTCTCGGTGAGACAGATCGGGGACTCTCGCAGCGTGCCCGGTGCAGATGTTGCGCTCTTCTGAAAACCTGCTCCCGAGTTTCTCTCGGGTATCACGTCCTGTGAGAATGTCTTTGATGGAGAAGGACGAAAAACTTAATGTCATGATGAAAATAAGCGCACGGATATGTCCTCACGCTCGCATGCGAGTTATTTGGAGGCATCAAGAGATCAGCTACACGAAAGCAAAAGTCCTTACTGATTAGATCTTTTCTCCGCTCGCTTTAGTTGCTCTAATTTGATTGTGGTGATCTAAGTCCGGTCTGCTGAACAGCCACACCAGCAGCTGTCAAGTCTTCTAATAGTATCAGCAGCAGCGCCAGTTTAACCTCGAGAGGCTGATTCCTCTGCCTGGTCCCTCCTCCTGCGCACCGCCCAGATCCATGCTGCTCTCGGCGCTCTATTGAGGACGATATTTGACTTTGGTGATGTGTGATTTGTTGTATTAGCTCATTATGTTAAATAAGCCAGAAATAAATTTTAAAAAAAAGAGCCCCATGTGACTAAAATGTGTCATAATCAAGCTCATGAACTTTATTGGACATTGTTGGTCATTTCATTTACCCTGAATATTGGACACGAATTAAGACACTCAGAGCGAATTGTATCGACTCCTTCTACAAAGTGGATCCCTTTTAATCACTGTTGGTGTAAAACCATCATTTAAATGTGAACTGTTTGAAGGAAATCTGGTGCGTAACGTTCGCGAAGCGTGCGTAAAATGTAGCTCAGCAAAGGAAAGCGTCCACAATACAATAGCCTATCTAATATCAAGTATTTTAGAACTTTAATTTGAGCTCCTACTCAATTATACTTTCCTCAGACAAGACCATTCTAATTAAAAATGGTTATATTTGCTCCTATCCATTATTTGAATGTAACATTACCACCATTTTGAATATGTTTTATCAAACTGATCCAGTTTCTTTTAGAGCCCATGATGTTCATAAAGGGTGTTAACAAAACCCGGGACAGAAATGTCACAGAAAATCTGATTGACCATTGAGAAGTGACACTTCCAGCCTCGTCGCTCAAACAGGAGACTAGCGCCGCCATGTGGTCATATTGCACATATTTACAACGTGGAGAGGCTCGTAAAAAGAGAAGACTGCAACTATCTACCCCCCCTCCCCCCCCCCCCCCCTCTCTCTCTCTCTCTCTCTCTCTCTCTCTCTCTCTCTCTCTCTCTCTCTCTCTCTCTCTCTCTCTCTCTCCCACGCACACGTGCGCGCACGCGTTACACAATCAGCAGGCCTACTCTTCATCGAGGAGACGCGATGACAGATGCAGTGATCTGCGCCCTCTGTTGTTTTGTTTTCTTCCTCTGACTGAACAGAGGCATCTTTCTGTTTTGCGCGGAGCGCAAATTGGTTGCAGAGTGTCACAACATGTCCGGATGGGAAACTCCTGGTTCGTTCATCACCACACTTACAAATGGTATCGCTTAAATTTAGCCAATCAAATGTAGCTGTCTACTTAGTATCATGCTTGCTGTAATAAATGGTGTGGCAGTTAAGCTATTTATTCACGAACGCACTATAGGCAAAAGTCCTACCTCTATCCAAACGCGCTCATATCAGCTTCCTAATATATATATATATATATATATATATATATATATATATATATATATATATATATATATATATATATATATATATATATATATATATATATTGTATTTGTGAAAACCACGGCTTTGAGTTTTTTTACAATATGTACAACACGAGCATCCACGTGTTTTATAATGTTACTATACGCTTCATTAGCATTGTATTTACTAGCAGAGCAGAGCCTTGTCGTCAGGGTCTCCAGCACTTTTCCTTCTCTATATTTGGGTCCTGCTTCCTTTGTGAGGTCCTCGAGTGGTTGCCATTGGAGACTTTGTTTTGGGGAAACTCCACGCCTAGCGCGGCGATGATCCGAGCTGCTGCTATCTTTGGAAGCAGGAGATAGCGATCAGAGCAGCCATGGCCAGGCCGCGTCCTCAGGCATCGCCGTCCTGTCGCCAGCTCTATTTACACGAGTGACTGTGCAGCACTTAGAGCTGACACCAGGTATGTCCTACCGGCAGTGCAGTAGCCAGGGGAAGTGGCCGGTGAGGCTATCAGAGGAGACAAACACTCTGTTTACGTTGCCATTCATCTCCATTAATAGTGTCTGCGTATTCTACCATGCCCGGTGAAGGTGTTTGCTTAAGTCCATCTCCAATAGACAGCGTGTGTGTGCCCTCGACTGTAAGTGAGTGAAAATGCAGGTCATTTGTTTTATGGAATAACAGTTATAAAGGTATACCGGTGCTATATCATTAACACATTACTCTCGTTATTTTTGCAATGAAAAAGCAATGTTTAATTTTAAATATTCATTTTGGACTTATTTGTCTCATGGCCTGAAGGATACTTTTTTTTTTATCAACAATATTTATCATCCCAAGTCCTGTGAGTTTCTTCGCTCTGTGGGTCCCGGGATGTTGGCTGTCTGGTTAATGTCCATCTCTGAATCCTGACCGGACATTAGCTCGCCTCTAAATTCTCTCTGTTTCTGGTTCTTGTCTCAGACCAAAGTCTAACACAGCTTTTTCACAGGGGAAAAAAAGAGTTTGAGAAACAATTTTAGACGATGAGAAAATACGCAGAATAAGTTTAACTCAACATGAATTTATTTGAGTTTCCTGATTGATGCGAATGTTAAAAAAAAAAAAACCTGCTTTCAAGCAAAATCTGAAATAAATAAGCCATGTAAGTGTGCATTTTTACATTAATGTATATAGGCCACTGGTTCCAAGAACACACACGCACGCACGCACACACACACACACACACACACACACACACACACACACACACACACACAAAAGCACAAAACAGTCACGTTTGTCATGTTTGTTGTATTATTTACTTTCATCATCAGTGAGAACCATCGTCATTGTAACTTAAAGCCGTTTTAATCTGTTAACATCTGTTCAGTCTCATTAGCAGTCTGCTGGACAACAATAAATCACACTGTTACAAAGAAAAGAAAAAAACATAATACTTAATAAGATTGCGTTATCTAGCAATTGTGGTCTATTTCGTTATTTCTGAAATTCATTTTATACGGCTAATTGAATGTGTGGGCCTTTTAGGGCAATACTGGATTTATTATAGGCTATATGCATATAAACTTGTTTGTATGGTAATGTACAATTTCACATTATTTGGTGTCGCACATTACATTTCGAGCCAAGAGGCCACATTGCAACGCACAGTCGTTGCTCAGCGGCGACATTTAATCCGACAATCAAATGTATCCAACATCAGTTTTAATTCGGTTTCTGAACGTTGTGGCTCAGAGAGAAATGCGCATATCGTATATGGCTTGTGTCTCAGTCATTTGGTTCCTCGTCGGCCTGCCTTGAGTCACAGCCAACTGACCTATCTCTCTTGTGTTTCAGCGTTTTGAATTGTGCTTTTGTTGCATTAGTTGACGGTTTACATGCTTGAGTCCATTCAGCCATACAAGTCTCTCTCGGCTAAAGACGCGCGCTACCACGCCCGGATGCCCTGCAGAGCTCCCTGGCAGGGTGTCGCGAGTGGTCCTTGGGCAGCCTGGCTTTGCGTCTGTACACCGAGGTTTCCCAAATTCATGTTCATAAACGTATTAGCAGGAGTGTTGTTCGGCGGGAGGGCGGGTAAACTAGAATATGTACAAGAGTACGTGTTAGTATACACCGAGTTGTTGTAGCTGTATGCCGGATAGCCATTGTAGCTGTACGGGTTTGGAGCTCCGACTGTGTAGGAAGTGTTATAGTTCTGAGATCCAGTCAGACAAGGCCGCCCGTCCCGCACCAGCACCGGCACAGCCACCCTCCTGGGCGGTGGTGGGTGGTGGTGGAGGTGATGGTGATGACCTGCCATCTCCAGGCTCTTGTCCTGCCGCTGCCTCTTGCACTTGTACCTCCGGTTCTGGAACCAGATCTTGACCTGGGTGGAGGTGAGTTTCAGCGAGCTGGCCAGGTGTTCTCTCTCCGGGGCGGACAGGTACCGCTGCTGCTTGAAGCGCCTTTCCAGCTCAAACACCTGAGCCTGGGAGAACAGGACGCGGGGTTTCCTCCTGGTCCTCTGCTGCTTAGTGGCGGGCTTCTCGGAGTCTGCGTCCTCGCTCTCACCCCGCAGCGCGCCGCAGCTCTCTGCCGGGAGGAGAAACGTGTAGATGTCAATCAGAGCTTCATAGGAGGAGATAATTATGCATATGGATGTTAGCACCCAAAACTAATATTTCCAAATCAAATATACAGAGAAATTAATTCATTGAAAAAATGTATACTTGTAAAAAAATAAGTTTATCCCGGAGCAATTATTTGTGGATTTTAAAAATATACTACCGATCATTTTCATAATTTCCCCACAATATTGAGTTATATATATATATATATATATATATATATATATATATATATATATATATATATATATATATATATATATAACATAGATCATTTTCATAATTTTCATAATTTCCCCCACAATATTGCGTTTAGTATATATATATATATTTCTGCTTTGCAAGTTGTCCTATTCATTAAATGAATAAATAAATCGTGGTTTCAAAGAGGACTTCATGAAAGCGTGAGCATACATTTTCAATTCATTAGTAAGCATGTTTAGATCTTAAAAAGATAAATTAAAGTTGAAGGTATATATTTTATTGTTGGATTTCTGTGGCGCATGCACATGCAACATTTCAAAATTGTTGTTTATGGATTTATATGGGTTTATTTGTTAAGAATACTAATCACTTCAGAGGTAAACAAGACTTAAATATGTATTTAAGCTTCAAGCACAGCGACAAGCTGAATATAAGGATTAATGCGCGTCCAGCCTGCAAAGTTGCTAAATACCTACACTGCATATAGTATATTCACTCAAATAATCATACAATATATACTTCTTGCCTTCTCGCAATCTACTTCTGTTATATAATTTCATTACAATTTCATTTTGTATTTTTAGTAAATCTCATTCCAGTTTAGCTGATCACATTCACTCATTTGGTGAAATAACCGATCGTCTGAACGTCATTTATACAGCAATCAACAAATGATAACTTCGGCGGTAAATTATTGATACAGAAATATATATTACAGTCTGTTGAGAATAGTAATATGAATATTAGATGTATAGCCTCATGTTTTTCCGCAAGATCGACACATTTATGCTAATGTACCTCTGCATCTCCTCTGTCATCTCTGCCCCTGCTATTATTTATACAATTGCTGATAAGAAGGAAAGGGATAATTGTCCTCGCTCTTTGGAAGAACATCATACTCACTGCTGTCTCGGTCCTGCTCGGTCTCCAGCCGGAGGTCTGCAGAGTGGCTCTGCGCCGGGTGGCCGAACATCTCCCCCGGCAGCCCGGAGTCCGCCAGCCGGTCCTGAGCCGTGAGCGTGTTGAGGTACGACATCCTCTCCTCGCCCTCCGAGAGACCGGAGCTGAGGGGACTCGGACTGTCCCGTCCGGCCAACATGCAGGAGGGCGGTGAGTGGGAGCGGAGCGGTTTATTTGGGAAAGCTCCCGGCGGTGACAGCGCACCGGAGAGACCGAAGCAGGAGATGAACTGGAGCTGCTGCTGAGACTGTTGCTGCAACTCTAACTTCAGAATGTCCTTCACGGAGAAAGGCGTGGTGGAGGAAGTTATGAGCGGGCTGGGAAGCATTATTACCACCAAGAGAGAGATGACAGATAGCAGATAGTCAACAGGCCCCAAATTGGCCCAATTTCTCTCCGAACTGCGCCTATAATAATTAAAAACTACGCGCGTAAGCGTGCTGAAGGGTGGCGCAATGCTTGTTTTTCATGCAGACGAAGGAGGACTGGTTTTCTTTCAGCTGTACATCCCTCTCCTGTTGGCTGTGTGGTGACGGCTGGAAGGCTGAGAGAGAAAGAGAGAGGTCGATCCGGTTTGGTTGTCTGAATTCAGTTATCTGGAGAAAGAGCTGGGTCAGCCAAGATGCTGTCCTCTCCCTTTCAGTGACGTCCTGAAGCGGGGGAGGGACCGAGAGGCAGCCTCTCACTCTGTCGTTGTGTGTGTGTGTGTGTGTGTGTGTGTGTGTGTGTGTGTGTGTGTGTGTGTGTGTGTGTGTGTGTGTGTCAGCAAGACACAATGACTAATATATGAAATTCAATCGATTCCCCTCAGACTAAGGTGTTCAAGGACCTTGTATTACTCTTTTTTTTTTTCAACAGAAAACACTGAAAGCGAAAAGGCAGCACAAGAAGCTTTTTTATTCTGTGTTTTTTGAACGTGTAAGTTCTTTTGGTAAGCAACCTCATTATTTGAGTTTAACCAGTGACCTCGAGTGTCATGTATTCATCCCTTCGTCTCTGTTGAATGGTCCCACGACATCACAGTTCTCCCCATCATCACTACGCTGCTTGTAAGATTAGGCATATCTTCGTTTCCTGTCCCGGCAATCCATGGATAAGATAATATGCCGCAACGGTGGGAAATGAGATAAAATTGGCAGCCGAATGAGATATGAGGAAAATACACGTACTGCTTCATTTATTTCTCCTTAATTTTAGAAAGTGGCAGGGTCCTTTTCCACCAACATTTGGCCACGATGCTTTCCCTTGACCTTAGGTCAGTATTTCTGTAACAAGCCATGGGTAAAACGTTTGGGACAGTTTCCTCATTTTATTTTATTCGTCTCATGTGCAGTAAAGGCGAGAGGCAAAATAGTTATATTAGTATCTACTATTTGTGATGGTTTCAAAATGTCTTGGAATAGGGTAGTAATAATAATAATAATAATAATAATAATAATAATAATAATAATAGCAGTAATAATAATATCAGTAATAATAATAATGTCCCCTTTTAAAAGTTATACGTTTAGTTTTTAAAACATCTTTATTTTTGGACTCACCGATTAGCAGAATCACAGTGTTTTAAATGTTATTCATAAATCATTATTAGATTTATATGCTACGTAAAATGTATCTTTCCCAATTGTACCTGCGTGTCAAAGGGCAAACGCGCTGTAACGGGACACCTCGTGCTGGTCGCCTATCTGTGGCCAAGTGCAGGCGCCAGGCTCCGGAGGCCCATTGCTCCTAAACCGTGTGGAAAGAAAAGGAGGGCATGCCGACATAATCTCATCCGCTCACCATCAACAAGGCGCTGTTTAGATTAGGGCAGCGTCTTCCCCTCTTCTGGAGATCTATGTCTTTCAAATTCTCCGTTTAAGTGGAGAAGCTATTAAAGGCATTTGGTCCGCGGAGAAAATAGGCGTAAGTGTACACAAGCTTTTAGCTCCATGGTTCCAAATGTCCTCCCGCAAAGAAAAGAGAGAAATGGAGACTTTGGATGGTCAGTTGAGATGGCGCCCTGAACAGCAAAGAGTAAAGTCTTTGTTGAGATTCACTTATAAAAAGGCAAATAAGATCTTTTTCACAATCTCGATGATTTTGCGCGTTTTACTTATTTATGAGGACTTAAGTGGAATGTATTAGGCTCGTAAAATACCCCAAAAGACTATAAATCTGTTCAATTTGTTTCCAAATATTTACCCAGTCCTGTTTATTGGGTGCAATGATTCAAAAAGACAACAGACCAAACAGTGTCCGTTGCACAGACTACGACACACACAAAAGAGAGTTATAGTCGCAAATGATTCTCCGACTGAGATGGTTTAATAGAAAGGAAGAAAAAAAAACTATCAAACTATTCCGCTTTCAACTGACTAATACGAGAGAAGTCGCAGCTTACAGGCCGCTGCAGCCTTTTATTTACGTCAATGCAAAGTGTCAGGGGTCAGGGACGCGGGTTACCGAGCTAATGGCGCAATTAGCGTTTCAACCCTAAACACGCACGCGCACACAGCCTCGAGAGTCCTCCGCTGACCATCATCAGTGGTCTTCGCGTGCCACCGGCAGCCCGAAAGTGGCCACGCAGAGAAGCATGTTTACTGAGCGGAAGAGTCTGTTTCCTGCCTGTAACAAAACCCAGACCCTCAGAGAGTGTCAAGGAGCTGCTCCGGTGCTGAATGCGACCCTCCGATACATCATCTTCATCTCAGAATCATCGCGATAAACTGGGCAAGGTCAGGCTCACAGCAGAGGTCAGCACGGATGTACTGCAGAGCAATGAACACATGCGTTGGGCTCAACACAAAGAGAAAACGAAACAACTGAATACAAATAAAAAGTACAATTTCCACTATATTGCAATCATTCCTTCGCACTTTCTGGTGGGTCCTTTAAAGTTGATGGCCTGCCGGGTGATGCTGAACCTGTTTGGTCTTGTCCCCGCCGCCATCTCGCCATGTCACTGGCAGGCTAACCCGAAGCAGTGTCTACTCTGCAGAGTGGCAGGTGTCTTATCAGGTTGTAGGCCCACAATAAGATGTAGGATTGAATGTTCTGTGAAGACCGCAGATCCCAGAACACAGAAGGAAAGTTTGATGACTCGGTAATGACTGCAATTATCTTTTCGCCCGTGGTCTCTGCTTCTGTAAAGCAGAGAGGCCATTGGTATCTGATGGTTTTAGCATGGCGGCAACTCTGCATAAGAAAAGCATCAACACCTCCAGCGTCTAGGTGCAGCGTGTGTGTGTTTAAGAAGATGTGTGTCATGACTTGACACAGCTTTAGAGGAGCACTTAACGTCTTTCTACAAAAGTGCAATATGGTTGTTTACAGGTGTCACTATAGCAGCCTGCATGTGTGATAAGAAACTGGAGTATGACTATCCATTTGTCTTTTGTAAGCCAATGACAAGAATTGATTATTGGAAAAGAGATTCGCTCAAGTGCGTCTGCACCTTCTGTCTTTGCATGCTGTGCGTGAAGAGGTGATCTAATAGGGTGTGGAAGCTTTTTCCCAGCCTTTTGCATTCGGAGAGCATGTTACAATATGGAAGTCATGAAGCCACAAACCTCGAGGATCAGACTACAGAAGAAAGCACAATTACAGAGTTTACTTGCCTCATAATTAACTCTCCTTCATCCTTTTATTTCATGGTCAACTGTAAGAATGGCAAATGACCAAACTGTTGTGTGTTCAGTAACGACTCAGCTCTCCTTGGTCCCGGAAGGCGAGTCTTATCAGCAGCACATGCGATGGTGTCAGTAGCCGGGACCCAGACTGGGCTATTGTATCCCTGCCTGGGTCCGCGTGACGGATGACAGCGCCTTCTCTCTGGAGGAAATGAGCAGGCCAGAGGCGAGCCTGGGGCCAGATTTTTAGCAAAACCCCGTTCTCGCCCACTTACCTTCGGCTCCGAAAAAGCCAAATGTTCCACAATTGCGGCTGGGCCTAAGGTGCCAGCTGACTGTTACAACAGTCCCTTCGGGCTCATTGTGTTAACCACGTTAGGGGGAAAAAAGATTCCCTAATTAGATTGTTTGTTTGAAAGACATGGGTGTGAGAGGGGTGATGTGTTTGAGAACAGAAGTTTTGTTCTGTGTATTATGGGTCTATCTTGGAGACCATGAAAGGAGGAAGTGAGGTCAGGCCAGTCTGGGTCCCCTGCCCTTTGCCCTCCCTCGGGTCTCATAAATTAGCCTGCTGTAATTCTCTCCCAGACGGCCTTGCCCCAGCAGGTGTGTGTTTGTATATATGAGCGCTAACAGGGGGATGTAAGGGCTGTAATGTCTGTGATCTACGGTGTTGGGAATGGAGGAAACATGCAATCTAAATATGCTTATCCTCTCTGCTTTCACACAGGCCGTGGAGATAATGACACTATAGGGAGGCGGGATTAACTGAATAGGATATGTGAGCCTTAAAAGTACTTATTTGGACCAGTGAACAGAATGCATGATATTAAGATACATATCATTTGAACTTGCATTGCTATGTTGAATAAACATTTAATGTACAGCCATGTGAACACACAGAGAGTAATCCAAAGCTAGAATAAACTAAAAAAAAACATTAGTTAGAGCAAATTGTAAATCCAATTGGACTCTACCTGAAAGTTTAAGGCAGCAATTGAACTTACGTTAATAAATTGAACCGCATGGATTTTTATAACAGTGTACGTTCTGTCCTCTTTGGCATTGTGAAAATATATCCAAAATATCAAAAGGTTGAATCAAGTTCAGCCTTTGCTTGAGGGATTTTCTCTCGCTAGCTCAGGCAGAAATGGCTCTCTTGGGA
Source organism: Clinocottus analis (assembly GCF_023055335.1). Lineage (NCBI taxonomy): Eukaryota > Metazoa > Chordata > Actinopteri > Perciformes > Cottidae > Clinocottus > Clinocottus analis. The sequence continues at coordinate 10,757,676 of NW_027176240.1, forward strand.
AGGACAATGTTGCCATTAAAAAAAAGCGTGCATGCATTTTGGCTTCAAGCGGTAAACATCCTTGAAAGAAAATGCTACTGTCTCTCCAACAACCACGGGGGCATCTTCATCAAAATGACAGTTTGTTTTGGCCAAACTCGGCCTACTTATGAATAAAATTCAATTTTTGTAAATAATTACTGCATAAAACAACAAGCACTGCAGTGTAATTCTCTGTGAACACGACTTAAATCCCCTGTGAGGATCTCCCCATGTGGATTAATAAAATATCACATATTTAGAGGTCATTATAGACATAGTCAGGTTATCATTTTAAGCAGACAGAAAATAAGCACTGAGGGTAAAAATTAAGACAAGAGTCTTCCACTTCCTGTCTTTGTTTCTTTGCATGCATATTCGCAAAGCCGAGGCCCTGAGTTTGCCAAAAGACAACATCAATCAATAAGAATAGTACACTGTAGACCTTGTGTTTGGGTTCCACCCGGCTATAGGGTAAAGGCCATATCAGTGACAAGCATATTAGCAGACCTTTATAGACATTATCAAATATAATGATCAAAGTCAAGACTTAGATCAAATATGTGAACAGTTTGTTTGAACTTTGTTGAAAAAAGTTTTACATGAATAAAGTTTATTATTATTATTATTATTACTTAAAGGGATTGTTTGACATTTTGGGAAATATGGCAATCCATTCCCTTTCTTGCAGAGAGTGAGATGAGAGGATTGGTACTCTCATGTTTGTATGATCAATATACGACAACCTGAATGCTAGTTATAGGAAATGTTATCAATCTTCTCTTTTAACTCAAGGCCAGAAAGCGAATAAACATATTCACCACAATGTTGAACTATTCCTTTATTCTATGTGAGCGGCACATGTAGGGACGTTGTCAGGATTCCTCTCAGAGGACTATCTCAGATGGGGTATGGCCTTTTTCTCAGTGAGTCTAAACTAAAATGAAACAGCTGTTCTTATTCCTTCATGTTCTTTTCATTGGAAACAGTGTAGACATGAAAAGTAAATAGCCAGGGGTGTAGTGCTGCTGGGATCTCTGACAATTTTCACTTTCACAGTATTGTGTTATTTGGAACAGTTTATTCAAATTTAACGAGAACACACTAATCCAATGTGCATCTCTATCCCTCAGGTGTGCACATCTCTTGTCAGATTTACAAAGAGAGCAGTGTAAACGTCTGCATGCTCAAGGGAAAAAAACGCTCATGTCATGGTATCAAATAAAGCGCACAAAGCCATGTGCACACAAATACACTATGTAGTTGGAATGTAGTCGGACGCACAGAGCACTGATGTCTGTTACTGCGTGCAGGCTCCATTAGTCATTGCACTACACAGGGAGCAACAGGGAGGTCCTGTGCTCCTTGTTGTTGCTGTGTCTAGTCCCTTGTTAGAGAATTGATGACACTGTCTTTGGAAAACAAACAAGGCGGGGAGCTAAAAAGGTGGTCACTCACCACAGCTCTCTGACCCAGAGACACAGGGGCCATCGCAACATGTGAGCAGCGCTGCAGCGGCCCCCTCGGAATGTGCTGCAGTGTGTGTGTGTGTGTGTGTGTGTGTGTGTGTGTGTGTGTGTGTGTGCACACGCTCCTGTTTGTGTTTCAGTGATACCGCAGCTGGAATGTGACTGTCTTGTGCCTGAATGTGTGCCTTTGTGTGTTTTAGTGTCAACGTCCCAGCAACAATAACCCTACGTGCAAAATGAAAACACTGTGATAAAAGGAAGCTTGTTGGCACTACTCTTTTTTTTATTTTTGGTGTGTGTGTCATATTTGCATTTCATTGCGAGACGCCAAAATAAATGTTCCACATATCAATGTCAAGGAAATGCAGAGAAGGGGCCTGTGAATGTTTGGCTGACTAACTCATTGATGTGAATGTGACATACTGCCCCTGTGGGCACTGTCTTGCCAGAGGCGGCTCCTGTCACTTCTTGCTCTGACTCACACTTCACATCACAGCCCAGACTGGGGTCCCGGGGCCTCCCCGGTACGAACACACCTAGCCCTGTACTGGGCCCCCGAGCCTTGTTCTGGGAGCTCAAATCCCATAATTGCAGGCCTGACAGTGATAGCTAACATACGAGACACCCTCACCTGGTCGAAAAGAATGAAAACATCTACTGTCAAAGCGAAGCGAGGAGATGTGTGGGGGTGGTACCAGGTATGGGGAAAGTGAGTAACATCTGGGACACACAGGACAGTAAATAGTAACTCAGTGTTCTCTGATAACTGGTGTTTGGATGAATTGAACTACTTTTCTACAGTATACGCCACAATGAGTGATTATTGCATTACAAATGGTTAATAGATCATTTATTCATAGTTTATAAATCAGAAATATGTCATTATTATGGACAACCTCCAGGTTACATTGCAAAAATACATGTGTGTATCCTCTGAAAGCATACATTTTGTGTTAGCTTGCTTTAATTTATCAGGGAGATAAGATCAGGGAGATAAGACATTTCTTGAATAACACTTAGGAGTATCAGGATCAAGATCAGTTTATTGACAACAGCAGAATTACAAGCCAAATGGATTTTTCACAAACTAAAAAGTTGGCCTCATTTATTGTTACTTGCGCTATAAAACACTGATTTGCTCTTTCATTTATTTTACAAAGCGTTGTGTAACAAAAGTGGCCAAGCCTACATGAGCCAAACAATGAGCCAGGCACTGCAAACAAATCAAATATGAGCAATTACATAATGAAAGCTAATTAATACATAATATACATCACCATGTATGTCAAACAAAGTCAAACAATATAAATGTCATGTCCATTTGGGAACAGTGGGACAAGAGGTAAACACAACAGTGCCAAAATATCCCACTGTTACAGGATAAATTGTCTTCTATGAACACCTCCAGCATACACGGAGAAACATAAACTCTAATTTTTAGTTATATTTTCAGCTCACTTGATGACTGCTAATCCAGGACTGCTTTAGCAAATATATGCTCAACTGTGTTAACAGTCTAATCACTATACTGTGACATTTTCTTCTGTTTAGTGCTGGGAGTTCATGAAAATAGCATTGAGACATAACCAAAATAGTAAAGTCACGGGACACACAACAATGAGCTGAAAGATGACAAAACAACGGCTTGTGGGAACTGCAGAGTTTGGGGATAATTCTCAGTCCATTCATCATTTTGAGTGACCTGATTCACGTAACATTTTACCCATTGTTAGTATAGGGCTCTAAATATTGATTTGTGCAGCTACAAACTCGGTGGGACCGATATATATATATATATATATATATATATATATATATATATATATATATATATATATATATATATATATATATTTACAGTTCAAGAGGGAGCGTCGTATTAAAAGTAAAAGTACTTGTTCTACAGGTTTGCCCCTCCAGAGTGGGATATTACTAAGCGTTTCACGCTAGTGGCTTATTATTACTAATTTATGAAGTGAGCAGCATAATTATGGTGCTGCTGGTGGAAGTGGAGTTCATTTGAACTACTTTGTGTTTCCTTCAGTTGACTATGTCATTTTAAAACAATGCATCAATGCAAGTTGTATTGTATGATCCCTTATTAGGAGATGGTACTATCTCACTGTCTTGCACCATCACTGGAGTTTAACTAACAGCCCCCGCATTACCAGACAGAAATATTAAAAGACAGCACTGAGGCTGAGTGCAGCCTCCAGGATTCAACAGTCATGATCCTGGTAGGGGAGAGCAGAGAGCGGGAGTGGCCCTCATTTATCAACCACTTCAGCTCCTGCAGACAGCTGTGGGGAGAGCACCGTGGAGCCGGCGTGTTTACACCATAGCTCAGCCAGGGCCCTCAGGACAGAACAGATAAAAATGCTTGCACTACTCATTTACACATCCTTACATGCACTTACTCAATGCGTGTCAAGCCCAAGCGTAATAGCTGTCCGTTCAGTTAGGGTTCAAATTAACATCTACAACGGGATGGACGGCCTGGCAGATATCTTGTCTGTAAGTCATTTGATCTCATATGTTTTATTTGACCTATAAAATGGAAGACATTGCTATACAGGAAGGACAAAACGCATGCCATCAGTCGTTGAGCTTGTGTTCAGTTCAATCAATGAGGCTGTAGCACCACCTAGTGGCAATTTATATCATTGCAGTACAATCCCGACGCACCCTTATTCAACCTTAAGACATTTGGTGTGCCATGTGTCCGTCACGCTCCAGAGGCATTCATTGGTCAACAGCGCGTGTTCTCTTGAACTTTGACCTGCCTGGGAACAGGGCTGTGATTGGCTCAGCAGATGCATCTCGATTTCTATTGGTCGATGCTCTCACGCCCACTTCACGTCCCCCAAATCTAAGTTGAAGGTGAAAGCACTCTTTTTCATCCCGTCAGCTGTCCCGGTGAGAGCTCGTTGCTCGTTGTCGCCACAACCTTCAGTAAAATACACAACAACAACAACAACAACAACAGCAGCAGCCATGTCGGTGTTCTGTGAGGTCCCACAAGCAGCCCCTGTAGCTGTCTTCAAGCTATCGCAGGACTTCAATAACGACCAATTCCCCACTAAGGTGAATCTTGGAGTGGGCGGTAAGTAGTTTGAGTGACAGGTTAGTAGTCAGTGACATGCTCAGCCACGCAGAGCTGTGGGACCGTGAATGTAGCCCAGCAGGCTAATATTTAGTGGTTGTCAGCTGGAGCCGGTGATTCTGTGAGCTGTTTAGGGAAATCTAATGTCTCCCATGTTTTGTATGTTTGCAGAATTAAGCCAAATTATACTGTCTTTATAAACTAATGCTAGCACCTCCCCCTCCCTTACAGTATTCAGATAGGTCATGATGTCACCATCAAATTTGATCACGTCTTTTGATGTCTCTGACAGCATAGACGTGTGATGGTCTGCCAATAACAGCATTTTCTCACAGAATCTGACGGCTCACACTTGTAGCAGTTGGTAATGCATTGTGGTTATGTAATCGTGTGGCACCAAGAGTGGACTCCTCTCTGTCCTCTCTGGTTTCCTCACTTCCTCCCTCCTGCTGCAGCTCTGCACACATCCCCTCTCACTCTGGACTAAGGACTCGATTGGATTACTGTTGCAGGAGTTATTTGGCTTCGCACTGCGTCTCTCCTAAAGCAAGCAAATGGCACATGTCACTCCCCAGTAGGCCACAACCGTTTTCAGGTTTAATCTCATTAAACGCGGTAATCCTTGCTGCTTATCATTGCAAAGGAGCCGAGCGAGAAACATCACTTTGCTCAGTCATGGTGGTGTATTAATGGCAACGCTCAGCATGACTAGTCTCATGATTAGTGTAGGAGGCTGAGGCCTTATAATCCCCTTCACAGTGCTACAGATGGCTATCAGCCACTAGGCAGCTGGGAAATGTAGGCAACACAATGTTGAGCATATAATAAATCATGAGTTGGCATGATTCACAGAAAAGAAAACGACAACTATTGTGATAATCCACTAGCCTCCTGGCTGAACCTTCCTCTTGTGTTGGAGTTCTGCACTGACCCGTTTTAGGTTTTACATGCATAAGAGCACCACATGAATTGTGTTTATTGCATGTTATTGCAAGGCTTTTGACTTTGTCAGGAAGCTCTTTTTCATCAAAATAAAAGAAGAAAACATACGTTTCACAAAATTATTAAATTCTCTGGTTGAAATCATGACATTTGTGTTGTTATAGGGTCGGTTTTGACTCAGTTATAAAAATATGATTCGCTTAATTGGTTGTTTTTTTGAACTTGCAAATCTACATGTTGTGTTATGACCTGTTCTGCTTTTCATTTTGTGTTTGTACTTTTTCTTGAAGTAAATACACATGGGTCAAAATTGACTTGTAACACCATAGATGTTACTATGATATTACAATTAAAAAAATAAATAAAACAAATGTATTTTAGAGATGTGTTCTAATACCCATCAGTAATAGTCAGGTAACCTTTTATTTATTTATATGATTCTCTTGAGGTTCATTTTACAATTTTTTTAATTGAAATCAAGGTTTAATGACAAAGAAATGACCCAGAGGCCCACACCAACAATAATAAAACATACAACAAAATTTTCATGGATAAGGAAGCCTAACAAGGTAACCAAGAGATGAGAAACGCATTGGATGATAGATAATTGTTTTAGTGTATTAACAACTAATTTAAGACACGGGTCGGCACCGACCCGTTAACACAAGAGATGGTACCAGAAAGCTAACACAAGAGGAAGGTTAACTCATTTTTCAAAACAAAATGACAAAGGTATCAATTGCCAGCTTCTCAGTGGTAAGAATGTGCTGCTTTTCTTTTTAATTGAACTGAATATCTTTGAGTTTTTGAAGACGTCACATGTTGCTTTAGGAACTTTTGAACTACATTTTTAAATATTTGACATATCCTAGAGCAAATGATCGTGCCTTGAGGTTTATGCTAGTGGAGAAAATAGGTGTAAGAGGGTGGGCGGGGGACTCACTGTGGATGATATTAACCCTGAGACTTATGTATTGATGGTCTCTGTTCTGAAGATAAAAAGGCTGTTGTATACTTTAGTCCTTATCAGGTGGTGAAATGGAGTTCCGTTGGTTAAAACAGTCAACAGAGAAATTATACTGTCTGTCTCTGCATCCAAGCGATCTTGTGGGACATTTCTGTTATTGTTTCCTAGGAAGAGACTCCTTACCCATCTTTAAACTCATACTAGGTGCTATCTAAAATGTATTTAATAAGCAAAATATCAAGGCCTCACGCTTCCCTTCCTTTTATTGACCAACATAATTGTCCTTCAATCATTTGTTGCAGCCTACCGGACAGATGAAGGCCAGCCATGGGTTTTGCCAGTGGTTAAAAAAGTTGAAAAAATCATTGTCCATGATGACAGCCTAAACCACGAGTACCTGCCCATCCTGGGCCTGCCCGACTTCAGATCCTCGGCTTCTAAGATTGCACTGGGAGATGACAGTCCTGCCATCCAGGAGAACAGGGTATGTGTCGTAAAATAACACGTACACAATGTTTCCATTCTTCATTTCTTTCTATTTAAACCACTTAAACTGTCTGTGTCTGTCACTGCCAGGTGGGGGCTGTCCAGTGTCTGGGTGGTACAGGTGCTTTGAAGATGGGCGCAGAATTTCTCAGTCGTTTCTACAATGGAAACAAAAACACCAAAACACCCATTTATGTGTCCGCGCCTACCTGGGGTATGTCCACTTCTACACACAAGCACTGTGGTAGTATAGAGTGAACGTTGAGATTAGCTCCTTATTCATGGACTTTAACCTGCTTATCATTTACGGAGACTTTTTATAGACTTGTATCGATTACAGACTCAAGGTGTAGAGGGTTCTATTTTTAAACAAAGTATTTTAACGGTGATCTTGCTTTATTATCAGTTCCTACATCAGACACGTTGATAAAACAACAGTTACCTTTGTATCTTGAGGGAATATACCATAAAATGAGAACACTGGTATTAGAGTTTGTCTTACTGTTGTTTCAGAAAATCACAATGCTGTATTCGCCAATGCTGGCTTTGAGGACATCCGTCCATATAAGTACTGGGACGCAGAGAACAGGGGCCTGGATTTAGCTGGTTTCCTTGGAGACCTGGAGGTAACCAGCGTGTGATAGGGACTCACGTACTACTTCATTTTGGTCTCCATTTTCATTCAGAGTTTACGGCACTTCTTCTCCTCTCTGTTTCCCGCAGAGTTGTCCAGAGCACTCTGTCTTTGTCCTGCATGCATGTGCCCATAATCCAACTGGCACGGACCCCACACAAGAGCAATGGATGCAGATTGCAGAGATTATGATGGTGTTACACACATACATACGCACAAATACAAGCTGTATTTGCCACTAACAGAAGTGTTAAACAGTCACATAGTTTTGCATGCTGAATGTTTATCATAGTATGACAGTTGTTTTATTCTTGTCTTTTCTAGAGGAGGAAGCTGTTTGTGTTCTTTGACTCAGCCTATCAGGGATTCGCCTCAGGCAGTCTGGATAAAGATGCCTGGGCGATCCGCTACTTTGTCTCCCTGGGCTTTGAAATGTTCTGTGCCCAGTCGTTCTCCAAGAATTTTGGCCTCTACAGTGAGTGACGCCTGGGAGCATTAAGTTGTCGATCACTAGCTTGCAAGAGAGTGATTAAAGTGTGATATTGTTTGTGCTGTTCCTAATCTTAATGACAGTCCTGAGTGCTTTGTATTGCAACATTTAATAGTAGAAAAAAAGGATAAGGCCCCAATTTAAATTGCTGTAATCTTTGTCCACAGCTGTCTTATTTTCAAACACAACAAATACGTGTATGACCACAAGCATAGAGCTAAAACGTACAGAAGATGTTGATGAGTCAGTGTTTCCACCCACAGGTTAAAGAATGTATTCGCTAAAATATCATTTTATATTTGGCTTGTGTTTGTCCCATCAGATGAGCGCGTGGGCAACCTGACCATTGTGGCTCATGGTGCAGACAACCTGAAGCGAGTTCTGTCCCAGATGGAGAAGATTGTCAGGACCACTTGGTCAAACCCTCCGTCTCAGGGAGCTCGCATTGTTGCCATCACTCTCAATTCACCTGAGCTCTTCACTGAATGGTCAGCACACAATATAACACTCAAAGCGCTGTCGGATGTATGCTGGCAGGAAGATAATATTGTTTTTTAAGATGAAGAGTTCTTTTCTGTTCCTTTGCCTCAAGGAAGGACAATGTGAAGACCATGGCTGACAGGGTTTTGTTGATGAGGGCTCAGCTGAAGGCGAAGCTCCAAGCTCTGGGGACACCGGGCACCTGGGACCACATCACAGAGCAGATTGGCATGTTCAGCTTCACAGGCCTCAACCGTGAGTCCAAACATAACTAAACATTTTTGAATGTTTCTTTCACTTTTAAAGATGCCCCGGTCATGTTTTGTTTTTGATGGATTGCTGGGCGTCGATGAGGCATATCGGCTAATACAAATAGTTTTTTGTCATTTTCTTTTTTGGTTATAGCTGCGGGTATACGGAAAGAAGAATGTTGATGAATACATAATAAATATTTTAGTCTCTTGCTGACCCGCAATTGGGGATCCATATGAATCACAAAGCAACTCCAGTCTGTTACACTATGTTTCCCTTTGCTGCACATAAATGTCTTTACAGGATGTGTAAAGTATAACGTTGATGATCAATGAATAATTCAATCTGGTTCTGCTGTATTTTTGCAGGTAATCAAGTGGAGTTCATGGTGAAGGAGAGACACGTCTACTTAATGGCCAGTGGTCGCATCAACATGTGCGGTTTGACCAGCAAGAACATCGACTACGTGGCTGAGTCCATCCATGAGGCGGTCACCAAGGTCCAGTAGAAGACTACACTACCCACAGTTCTCAGTTCTTCCTCTGGTCCGTCCTTGAGTCACCTGGTTCCAGGCAACGTGTTTTTATCCAGATTTCCTGGAGAAAACATAAACTCTTATTTGCACAAACATAGACAGCTTCCAGCCCACTGGCCTTGTTCTCCTTTCCTTTCAGTGTTTTTGCTAAGATAGGCTAAACACGCACAAATGGGAAGTATTCCTTCTAGTAATTGTGTTAATAATTCGCCCGTTTTTCTTCATGTTGGTCTCCCATAGTGTGTACTTGGTGTGACATCACTGATGTTCTACATGTAGTGTGTATGTGTGTATGTGTCATCACCGGGACCTTTGTGTGGGTTTAGTACATCTGTGACTGTGTTACACGAACCCCAGCAGTGCTGACTCAACTGTCTAAAAATGTTTAATGTCATCTCTTAGGATTCATCCATTCCAAGAAACACATTCCCCATTTTATTAAACCTGCTGTGATTGTCGCGTATGATGCACGACTGTTAAGAGCACTGACCAAAGTAATAACAACATCATGTTTACTGCTGTGTGTGATGTGAACAACAGGTGAGTGTTCTCGGGAAGATATTTTAAACTTGAACTTTGTAATTTAGAAAAGATGATACTGTCTGAGTGTTTTCATTTCTACTTCTACTACGTGTGGAGTGGGCACAGAACTATTCTCACACGTGTCGTGACTCCAGAGTTATCTCTGTTTTCACAGCTGAATGTTTTTCTGGTGGCGTCGGGCACCTGCTGAATTAATGTGGAGTGAGCACACAGATTGTCTGTTCGTAGCGCTAGCTCACTATTACGCAAGACCCTGGTGCCAGTGGCACAAGCACATTAATGATCAACTAGTTTGCTGTCGCATCACTGTGCACAGTACGCGATAAACGGGTCATAATGTTAAGCAAACAAAACTATGTGAAGATGAACTACTCTAATAAAGAATTATCAATAGCATATTTGTGGTGTTGTCATGTATGTTGGAAGGGATTTAATGACGAGGTTGAACCTGCAAATAGAAATGAGTGATTTTAACAAAACATAATACAATGTACACACTTTATAATGATTTGAATTTGGCAAACATAAATGACAGAAACAAAACAAACCGGACAAGAGTAATATAATTGGTTCAGTCAATTTATTAATAATTGAACAAATCCTTGTGTATAACATATAGTCTGTCTTTTTTGATATCTTCAGGTATTTTATATAATCATCTACATTTTACATTACAAAATGTAAGTATACTTTGTTTTAGTCGCAAACAAACTCTATGTCAATCCTCACAAATATAAATCTGTGTTAACCAACAGCAAAAAAATATCAAAGCCTTCAGCTGAGGGACTTTATGATTCACACACAATCTCGTGCTCTGCGTCGGTTGTCAGATCAAAAGATCGTAACTGTGTGTACATAGAGGGGTCAATGCGAATGGCTTATCAGTGCAGTGTCCTTTGTACTTCTCTAGCCTTACCAAGCAGAATGTATTAGGTCATGCTGTGTGTGTGTGTGTGCATGTGTGTGTGTGTGCTTGTTTGACGGGAGGTGGTGGAGTGTTTGTGTGCGTCATATTGCTTTCCTCTTTCATATATTTCTCTCCCTGTTGTGTTGTGAATGTACCTGCCAAGATTTCACAACACAGAGTCCAACCAGAGCTGCAGCTACCACTTCCATTTAAAAAAGGATCAAATAAGTATTTCATTATTTAAATAATAGATGATTTCTAGAACTATTGCTTCATTGTTTCCCTCAATAAGTGGCGTCTTATTGTCCCCGCCATGAAAACTGTCGCCTTGTTTCGGTATTTATTGCACTTATCGCTTTTTCTCAACTGAAGAAGTTAAAACTTTAGATTCATTTTTTAATTTTAAATCACTCAATATTTCAGTAAGTCACTCACTAAATCTTTGTAAGGAGAAGTTACTGCAGATCTTCCTATTCATGCATTTCTTTACTTAAGCATGCATATGGAAAAATAGGGCTTTACAGGTGATTATTCAACAGTAAAAGTAGCATAAACAAACATGCAAGTTGCGACTACTCTTTGCTCGAGAATACTCATAAAATCCTCTGGATCCCCAGACCCGAACCCTAAAATCCCTAGCTTATTTTTAATTGGTGTATAGAGTTTTAGTAAGATGAGCTGTACATAGAAAAGTAGCTAATGGTATGAAGATGATTCACTCTCTCTATACTGGATGAAAACAAACAATAGGCTCATGATTTTTTCAGAGGTGGTACCATAAAAGGAAAAGATATATAAGGTTTATTAGAAACACTAAACTGTGTCCATACAGCTACATATGCAGTGAGAAGGGAATGTTTAAATGGGAAGATGTACTGTAGGTGTGGAGGACAAATGCATTAACGTGGGAAGGCGAGTATGTGGTAGCCATATACACTATGTAAGATGACTTATATTGCTATCTTCAAATTACTTTTAGTAATTTAGCCACTTTAATATAAAAATCAGCTAACAAATTGTGTTATTTCAAGCACAGGTATTCTCAAAATTGAGCAAACCCCTCTGAACTTGCTGAGAGGTCAGTCAGTGTATACAATAAGTAGTCATTCAAGCTGAGAATTTATGGCTTTTGTCATAATTGTGTTCTTATAACATGGCGTAAAAATTGTGCTCTTGTCTTGTGGCTTTTTGTTCTTAGCTGATGGCTCGTGTGTCTGGTGTTGGCAGTAGGTGTCATCCTTATGGCAACATTAGGACAGTTCCCTGTGCAAACAACATTTTCATTATGTGGGAACTGCCTCATAATAACAAATAATAATTAAAAAAAAGCTCCTGTATTCACTGTTTGATCTCATGAAATGTTAAAGCTGTCTCAGAAATGACCTATAATGTCCATATTGAGAGTCCAGATGGTTTAAATGAGAGGCTTCAACTTTAACCTACAGATAAAGCAAGATTTCCCCATTTTAAAACCTCCATGCAGTCCAGTGTAAGGCTGGATAAATCCAAGACTATGTTGTTTAGATTTGTCCAATCAAGTTTTTTTCTGATCTGTCCCAGATATTATTATCAGCAATCATTTTTAGGGTGTAAAGTCCGGCAGCGGTGAGACAGAGTGAGCCAGTGGGGACCTGAGTGTTACTGGTGGCTACATCACATGAGATGCCTCAGCCTCCTGTGAGAGCTGTGTCAGAGCATGGAGGGAGTATATGAGGGGGTGGTTGCTTAATAAGGTGATTCAGTGAGTGATGAAGAGTCAGGAGCTTCATCCCTCCTCCTCAGTGTCATTGTGCTAGCTCGTCACTGGTGGCTGCTCTGAACCTTCATCCAGACTCTTTTCTCCATCCCGAGACTTTTTCCTCCTCTTGTTACCTAGAAACAGAGGAGAAATTCAGGCCATCAGTGGTTAAAACATATCATAACCTGGAGCTGCATCAGCTGGATTCTGATATCATCATTCTTACATTGTCTTTCCTGTGATTCTTTTGAAACTACCTCACATTTTGAAGTAACATTAGTCGCACTAAGCAGCAAAGCTACTGCCCCAAAAAATACATTGAAGTAAATGAGTCATATCCTCCCTAAACAGTTTCGTCTGCAGGATCATTTGAAGAGGAGTAGGTTGCGGCGAAGGCCACGACACATCACTTGTTGCTAAGATACACCTGGCTCTGTTTCCTCTGACTGACAGAGGAGTTAGGGCACATGTGACGACGGTGTGTGAGGGGGTGCTGCTGCATCTGTGTTCGAGACAAATTGCTCACTCAATTTACGCAACAGCTTCTTTCCAATGTTCTCCTCCGAGCTGGACAGAGACAGAGAGCTGATGAAGGGAGAGGTGGAGGGTTGAGACTCTGTAGGCACGTCTGAGAGAGAAAGTTTAGGAGACAGAAGAGTTAGACAGGAGCGTTGATGGAAGGAAATAACCCACAGGCCTATACGCTGGTATGTACTGTGAACAGCCAACAAGATAGTTGGTTCAACTACTTTATTCTTAAGAAAACTGAGTAGAGCTAAACGGGAATATAAGCAGGAAACAACAAACATCTCCTGATGGGGAACACTGTGTTCATACTTCTATAACCCTTAAAATATGACACAAACATTTAGTGCAACAGTAGAAACAAGTCATAAGCTCAGCGATGTGACTCAGTAAGTTAAAGACCAATCTCTATCCAAAGTTTATATTATATTTTCATTTCAGCTGACATTAACCACCATAAGCTAACAAGTAAAGCAGTAGCAGCAACACTCTTCAGTATATTGAATTGAATGAGGGGGTTCATCACATCTTGATAAACTGTTTGTTCAAGAGGACTAATTTGTTCGTAATGTTGTCTTTAAATGTTTCATAATTATTTGCCTAAAACACTCAGCACTGTCATGCGCGTTTACCAAGATTTACCCCCGTTTTTTGTTTTTTTCTTAAGTTTTAAAAGTGGAATTTCTGGATATTGTGTGTATTTCCAGAGGAACCTATATATTCAACAAAAATCCCTGTCAAGTTTTAAGACACGATTCTATGGGATTCGTTAGCCTTTTCTCCGGTCAGGATGGATGGAGCAGCACTCACCATTCTCTCCATAGCTTTCCGGCCGGTCCTCATGGATGTAGGGAATCTCATCCATGCGGAGGAACACTGTATCATTTGGACTCCTCTGCCCATCAGATTTACTGCCTGTAAAGAGTGAGTGAGAACAATCAGCCTGAAACCAACCGCTAGCCACACAACAGCAGCTGGTTTGTAGCTCTGCCTGTAGAGGGAGGTAAGGAACTTTCTATTTTTCAAGCAATGGGCAACTTGTAAGTTTAAAATGTCAATGGCTTAAAAGTATCAGGTTTAAATTCCAAATAAAGATGAGTTACAAACAGCTGAGGTTTAATTGCTGAAAACTGCTGTGTTGTGATTGAACATGAAATATGGCGGTATGGGTATATAACTGGATGCTACTCTTTTATTGACAGCCATCTGTCCAGTGATTTTTCTTAATGACACTTACACATGCCAACTGGGCGGCGTGTTGCACACAGTGTAAGACAGCTGGTGTGTGGAAATCCTTTAAGCCTTCAACCAGTACAGATTGGATGATGCCATGTTTGCACCGGTTATGTGAGTCACTGGGTGTTTCAATGAGAGGATTCATTCTTTACCGATTTAATAAATCTAAAGAAAATAGATGAAACTTGCTTTTCGGACAATGTTCAGGGTCTGCTCTTATTTTCTTTTTTTTCATTTAATTAAATTATTCAGATTGGTATGAATGGCTTTTTTTCATGTTCATCATGAATCTCTCCTGTCAGACAGGTTTTTGGCCCTGAACCCACAAAGCACTTCAATCAGTGTCTTTCATCCTTTGAACCTCCTCTTTCTTCCCCAGTGAACCTCTCCAGTGAATCATGAAATTCATATTGCGTCTCATGGAGCTAGAGCATCATTTGCTCTTATCAGAGAAAATAACTAAAATGCTAAAATAAAGTGATGTATTTCAGAGGGAATGGAGGACGCATTGTATCACTTTTACTCCATATATGGGTTAATCACTTCAGTTATATGTGGATTAAGGCTGCAGATAGCTGATATTTGAGTCAACCTTCATGCTAACGCCAAAATGTTTCCTTCAGAATTCTATTATTGTGTGAAAAAACCTCTGAAACAGCATCTAGAGTTTAAATTATCTCCATTGGAATCTGATGAAATGATATCAGTCAGTGGCTCATCAGGAATTAAACCTAAATTATGTTGTATCAGTAAACCGATTAAATAAAAGGACATATTATTAAATTGACTAATCATTTTAGCACTTAAACCAACTCACCGTTGTACATATTTACACTTTGCACAGTTAACTTATTCAACCGTTGCATACACTATACTTACGGACGATACGGTTTCTTTCATTGAGCTGGGAGGTGTTGCGAAGGCCACCGTGGGGATGCAGATGTGCAAGGCGTGCCAGCCCCAGACGAGTATGTGTGTGTGTGAGGGGCAGTGCAATGCTGTGTGAGCGGGCCTCTGGGACCCCGGGCCTCCCCTTAACCCCAGGATCCATCGGGTCTGGTGTCTGGGGGGAGCTGTCCATCCTGGTGGCCATGAGGGCGTTCTGGTAGTGGATCCTGGTGATCTGCGGGGACATAGAAAGCAGGTTTAAGACCTGTGTGGCCGGCTGTCGAAGTCCAGAGCACGTGGACAGGATGAAACACGGGCCGCTTTGGGGAGAAGAGGTGAAGGGAAAGAACTCATCCATCATTTAAGGCTAAAATATTCATGGTTGAAATAGAGCTCAATTATCCCCAGTGATTAAAGGAGAGAGGGTGCACGGAGGGCAAAGCCAGAGACAGTGTTCAGTCAGAACCACAGATTAGAACATATAAGACAAATGGAGTTTAAAGTCCCTCTGTCTGCTTGTGCTCCCAATTTTCTTCGCTTTCATTCTGCATGAAATTATACATTTATTTGAAGGTTGTAAACAGCGGTTGATGCTTTTTTCATCCAATTCAGTGTTGTGTGAGAGCATTCGTGTGTGTAACCTTAATAATCTGCAGGTCCGTGAGCTGCCGGACGGAGTAGTCTGGTAAGTAGACCCCTCCTCCTGCAGTGAGCTGTCCCACGCTGCCTCCACTCAGGAGTGAATCTGATTGGTTCAGACCGCTGCCTCGGGAACTATACCTCTGACCTGAACAGATCAGAAGAAGAAAACTTACTTTTAGCTGTGTATTTCTGACATACATTATCGCTATGGGTCAAAAACTGTGCAACTATTTAACGCAGACAAATCTATCAACATCCTCAGATTATATTTTTTCCATTTTGTATGTATAAATAGATGTGTTTGGCTCTGTCCTATTTATTCTATATTAATGCAAATGAAATGATACTCTAACAACAGGTGCGCGCACGACAGTTCTGTCGTCATTTTCAAATTTTTTGGGAAATTTATAAAAATGTCGTATTTCGTATCGTATTTCTCTTCTCCAGTTCTCTTTATCAATATTCCCGGACTTGAATTGGGCCAATCTCGTCATTACTTACATACTGGCCAGTCCAGAAAGTTAATGTTGACATGACTTGATAATATTTTTTAACACAGTTCCTTGACAGACCCACACATACAACTATACTTATCAAATACATTTTCATAAATGATATATTCACTGTGTTGCCATACCTAAAGAGATATTGTAGTGCTTTAATTACTTTTAATTTAAGATACAAGAGAGCAGGTCAGCCATTATGGATCTCCAATGACCATACTTTTAAAAGATGATTGATGGTGTGAGACAAATACTTTGTGGGCATTTTGTTTTGTCCGGCTTTTCCATTGACCTACATTCTGATTATGAGCATTTGAGCACTGCCGAGCTGAATGTTGGAGAGCAATGACAGCAGAGAGAGTGAGAGAGAGTGCTAAAGAGTACATCCTTGATTCTGTAATGTCCAAAGGAGGGATTTAAAAATATTTAATAAGGGCTTCCATTTGCTTTAGCTTACCCAGAACACCACATATATGCAAAACATGTAAGAGAGAGAGAGAGAGTAAGAGAGAGAGAGCTTTCTGCTTGCTCTGCAGTCTTAGATGGATTTCATATAATCCTGTGCAGGTCATGTCCTTCCACTGGGAAATTTTCTTTTAATTACTTACTTCCCACAGCTGCGGCTGCGTTTGCAGGATGACACTAAACCGACGCTGAGTGGGATTTAGACCAACACTGCATTATTTACGATTATTATTACTGACCTGTCCCTGTTGACATCACCCTCAACATCAGCCTCCGTGTGATATTGATCTATATTGCTTCATGTGCTCTTACTTACCAACAATAGGCAAGGGCATGATGAGTGCTGGCATGCCATAATAGGAAAACGCTCCATTTTCAAAGCGAAGTGCCTCCTTTCCTATCTCTACCTCCACCCGTCCCTGCAATGCCAAAAAAGTCATTTATAAACATTAGCTAGATGCAAATGGTGTCATACTTTAATCATTACTCATCTAATGGAACCTCCCATTAAATAAATATGCAACCAACAACTGTGATTATAATATAAATATACACTACAAGCACAGAAGGGATTTCGCTTTATAATTCATCTGCAACTTCTGTCACTTGTATTACTGTCTGGTTTCAAAAGCAGCAGAAGAGGGATTTACCTGCAGAACAAGCACAAAGTAGTCCACAGGTTTGTTTCTCTGAAAGAGGTAGTGTTGAGGAGCGTGTTTGTTCTTGGGATTGAACTTGAGCTCCTGCACAATGCTGGGATGTTTGATGAGACGCAGCAAGATCTTCTCTGACAGTTGGCACTGCCTAAAAGGCTCCACCTCTACAAGATATAAGCATATAGACACACACACAAACACACACACAAATGCAAAATTACACGTCCTGGTTTTATACTGCAATCCACTCCGTGCACCCATATATACGCTGCATGCTTAAACACATACGATGCTACCTGTCGCCAAGAAGCGGTGCGTTGCGAGCAGCAACTGGGGCGATATTTTCACCTTCAGCTCATTTTCTGCCAGTTTGAAGATAGAGAAATCCTGCTGTTTCCTCTCGTGGTTGGACACACGTCTTTTGGTCCTATTATCAGCTGTGAACACACACAGATCGCAAAATCATTAAAGTGCACGGAAGCCAGCGCCAATTTCATATTTAATATATGCTCTATTACTCTTTTACTAACTATTAGTTTGCCTGAGGTACAGTAGCCTCTCACTACAAGGAAGCAGCAGCTACTTTGAGGTGTCACTGAGCTCATTAGTTGATGCTAACAAACACTACAGATGTATTAGTGAGTTTATCTCTACAGAGCTGCACATAGCACAGGATTATCCACCTCTGATTGATCAATTGACTTATCCTCTGCAGGCACGAGGAGTATTAAATGAAATGCATCCCATTGTAACTGCAGCAAGAACAGCTGGTGCTATAAATGCCTAAAGTGCAAAGTCTGGAGAGATTAACTCCCCTGTGTTATATACACACACATAATTATGCACATGCAGACACACACACAAAACCCGTGTTTATGAGCACCCACGCACAAGTGCACAAATGACTGCATGTAATTAAAATTGTACCACACTTCAACATTTTATGTTCATGGCTTATGGGATTGTTTCTGGAGGTTACTTTCCCAGTTTTGTGCAAATACTGTGGTACAATCCAGTGAGTGGAATGAAAGCACAGACCATCTTAAATATGGAATGACGGGAGTTTGGCATTTGACTTTCTTTCTGCGGAGCGCCTTTCCAGACAATTAAAGATGAGCGGATTATGGTGATTATGTGAAACTGGGCCATTAATTTACATTATTTAATTAAGCAACAGAGGGGAGAGCGTGGGATCAATAGTTTAATGAGAAAACAGGAGAAGAGATAGTGAAAAGGAAAATCTATTGTTCTATAAACTGCTAAACTGATACTTATAAAAGCCCTAAATATTACTATATATTGTATTTGTTGTTGGGTTTAGTGTTTCTCAGTGATGTTGTGGACCACAGAGCCGAACGAACTCTGTCAGCTGCTGTGACAAACTAAGAGAAAATCTATTCAGCGTGGCAACTGGAAATATAATCAAATTGATTCACAGCTAATGCAACAGTGACTTTGGAAAATCAGTGTTTTATAATCAGCTTGTTGATGCATCATACATACTAAACAGGTCTGTCTCATCCACAATCTCCGACTTGATGATCTCTTCTATGACGTCCTCCAGTGTGACGATGCCCATCACTTCATAAAAGGGGTCACCGTCACCTTCGTTGTTCACCCGCTGCACCACAGCCAGGTGGGACTTGCCTGCATCCATCCCAGAAGAAAAAGGGTGAGTTAAAATGTTATCGCAATGTGAGTTCCTGCTAAAAAAAAACCTGTCCAGGCAATTGGGCTGAGAGGCAACGTCACCGGATAAAAATAACACGAGTCAACAGCCTCCAACTGGATCTGTGCGGAGATGAAAATCAGCATTAATACACCAGCTGGAGTGAAGAGGCAATAAACACAGGAGAACTGACTGAAAGCATGACATCATTCCAATGTCAGCATGGCCCCAGCGCGTTTGTGTGTGACTGTGTGGCTCAGACGAAAGAAAGTGGGCATTGGGGGATTAGCCTGGAGAAACTTTGACAGTTTGGAAGTCTCGGGCCCTTACGTAAACACTGGCATTATGCAATCAGTCTGGGGATGCCTGCATCTGCTGACAAAACTGCCCATGCTGCTCCATGCACTTTTGTGAACACGCATACATACACACGCATGCGTACTTTACACATCCATGAGCAGACTCAGCGCCCCCTCTCAGTGAGCGTTAGGCTGAGCATGACATGCCTGCCAGATACAATGACACAGGTTGCCAGCAGCCAGAGTCAATAAAGCCATTGTGACAAGAAGTTAGAGTTGCCCCCACAGTGAAACATCACCGGGAAAGCAGAACAGACTAACCCGAACACATTAGCATTTCCAAAATACACAAATGAGTATTAATCATACATTTCTTCGCATGGTTCTTCTGACGTCAAATAAGTTATCTAACCAACCGTATGACGTCACCAGAACACAAATTTCAACAGTCTCCGACTTTACTTGAACAAAATCAGCTCGTATGAGATGGGCCGATCTAGGCGATCACTGCCAGGGGATGAAATGGATCAAATACTTTAATCCACTGCAACAAGACTCACAAAAAAAGCTGATTGCCTGACAGGCAGCCATCTCTAAACAGGAAACCGTGTGAGATTGGCCGACATGACGAGGTCGTGCTCAGCGCTCAGGTCAGCTTGTCTGAAGAGCTCAGGTGAGTCAGAGAGTCAGATTTGCCATCAGCTGGTGATGTGCCCAGGCACTGCATTACATCATTCATATGTTACATAATACTTTTGCAGACTGACACACACATTTAACAGGCTCATACACACACACACACACACATACACACACACACACACACACACACTTACACGCACACATACACTTACACACACATGCCGGAGGCGAAACTGGATCTGCCGTGGATGTCCTTTTTGAAAACGTTTCTGCTTCACCGGTTTCCCATCCTCCTTCAGTTGATGTGTTGTTTTAGATCGTAATGCATAATATGTTTGCATATAAGCGTATGAATATTTATACTTATAGTTATAAAAAACAGAATGGTTGTCTTCTGTAATTGGTTGGCTGTTAACTAAAAGGTTTTTTTGTGTATTGATAATTATACTAAATTATTTCTTTAGTAAATTTGTATAATACATTTTACTAGTCCAGCACATTTCAGGGAAACATATTCTACATTTTACTCAACTGTATTTGACTTACATAGTTGTGTAATTTTCAGATTAAGATTATACATACAACACATATATTAGTTTATTCAATATGAAGCATATTGTTATTAATTAAGCTTTCCAGCAGTGTATAAGCAGTTAAAATGATTTACACCTTAATCAACTACTAAAACATCGCTTTAGATGCTAATGTCATAATAAATATGACTGTATACACTAATTTACTGACAGAGGCCATTCTGCATCACTTTTTATGTTTTAAGTACATGTTATGTATAATAATTGTAAAGTTTAGTAAGACTTTGACTTATAATGGAGGGTTTTTAACATGTTGTCATCGTTAAGCTATGTTATGTATTATTATAATGCATTTGTTGTCGAGTGTGAGGAAATGTGTAACCTGTATAAACTGAAAATGAAGTTATTGAAAGAAAGGAATGTTTCATCCCCAATAAATCAAAAATATGTACAGAGAATTGTGTGTTGCTGATGATGCCATGAAAGATTACATGCATCATTTATATTAATGCATTTTCTGCCGAACAGCATGTTAGCAGTCTTTTCTCACTTGACATTTTCTCCAAACACAGACCTCAGCCAGCACACCACCCTTCCCAGTGAGACGTCCCCACAGCTCCCAGCGAGGCTTCCTGGGCAGAAGGAGCCTCTAATCCATGCGTGCAGGAGGTGAGAGGGGATGGGAAAGGTCAGAGCTGAATTTTTCATGGCTGCTCTGCAGGTTCGGATGGCGACGACCCGCAGAGTAAAAGAAGCTTCAAAGTCACCGCAGGCTCACAATTAGGTGGACACGCACAATCGAAAGGTGACTTTTCACCTAACCTTCTCCATAAATATCCCACTATAAGGAAACATGCTGCGTCAGACCAGGGCCCATGGATCACAAGTGTCAGAGGTAAGCTATCCTTCATAATCCTGAACAAAATAAAGCTGCAGACATCATGACCTGTAAGTGGCAATCTAATTTATAACCCTGCCAAGATCTCTGCAGTGTCCCCGTTCACATTCTAATCAGAACAACTGCTGCCTCTGACCAACATATTGAGCTCTCTCTGTCAATAAAACAGGTTTACATCCTAATCCCCCAACATAAGCCAATGTCAATGAAATCCTTACATAACAGGCGCTCTAGCCTCTCGTCTCCATTTTAGCGTGTAACACCGGCAGGGGACTATAGTTTGAGTTGTTTGCTGCTCAGCATCATAGTCAATGTTATCATCCAGACTGAATGGATTCCCTGGGGAGAAGCGACACACTTTCATTCTGTGATGAACGGATGCTATCTATCACTGCATGTGTATGAGAGCTGTAATACTGTGAATGCACTTATCAGCAAAGATGCTTATCAGACA
Organism: Clinocottus analis; assembly: GCF_023055335.1. Classification (NCBI taxonomy): domain Eukaryota; kingdom Metazoa; phylum Chordata; class Actinopteri; order Perciformes; family Cottidae; genus Clinocottus; species Clinocottus analis. Next base: position 10,779,650 of record NW_027176240.1, read on the forward strand.
AAAGATGTGCTAGTCAGAGAGAGATAGAGATGATGTTCAATACGTCATTCCCTGCACGCTTGCTAAATTCCTTTTTGACATTACATGAAAGTGCAGATCTCGTGCACATAATATAAAAAGTGGAATCAAGCAGGGGCAAGAGGGGGCATGAAAAGTTCACCATGTTGTTGTCATGGGAAAACGACTTTTACGATTACATTTTGAATGTAACCCCACTCTGCCTCTATAACTTCTGGCTGAACCAGACTCACTGTGTGACACTGTATCGTGTTTCACATATGGCTCACTGCTCTTGAGTTCAAAGGGCTTCACTGGCAGGCCCACTGTGAGCCAATGGACTGATGACATTGACTTCTGCACTGAAAACTTTAAAGTCACTTCAAAAAGCGTTGAGCTCCTGGTGGCAAGAGGTGACTTTGAGATCGTTCCAAGAAATACATATGGCGCCTCACACACTCAACACAAGAGACCCACCTCCCTCCTGCAGAGTACTTCTGAGACCTGACCTCTGGTATGATTTAAAGTGGAGTTACCTCTCTTAAATTCCTCCAGCATCACATCCAGTTTGGTGTCACTGAACACGCAGTGCATGGGATGCTTGTAAAACTGAGTAATCGTTTTTAGGGGAGTGCAATCATCAGGATCCACGAAGGCCAGGTCTTTGACCAACAGGATGTCCACGATGTTGGACCTCTCGTTCTCGTAGACCGGAATCCGGGTGAAACCACTTTGCATCACGTCCGACATGGTGCAGAAATCCAGCGTGGCGTCCGAGGACACCATGTAGCAGTCTGACAGCGGGGTCAGCACGTCCTCTACGGTCTTGGTCCTCAGCTCCAGGGCTCCCTGGATGATGTTGAGCTCCTCTTTGACCAGGTCGTGGTACGGATCTGTGACACGTAGCATGGCCACCAACTTCTCCCTGGTGTAGAAGCTGCTGATCTCTTGGTGCAGCAGGATGTCCAGAATCTTTGAGACTGGGTAAGCAATGGGGAAAAACACCAGCATCAGCAGGCGAGTTGCACAGAGGGTCTTGGAGGCGATGGCAAGACTGTGCCTGGATGCCAGGGAGTGAGGTAAAATCTCACCAATGAAGAATATCCCCAAAGTACAAGAGGCAGTTGAGAGAGCAGTCATTCCTAAAATTTGGCACATCCACACTACAAAGCATGTATTTGTAAGCACGTTGCCGAGCACTACAGTGCAAAGGATGTAGTTTCCATGCTTGCGCACCGACTCTATCTTCCGTGCGTATTTCTGCTCCTTCTCTGTGCCACTGTTCTGCAGGACCTGCAGCTCCACGGGGTCCAGAGCCAGCATGCTTATGTTCAGCCCGCTGCAGAGCGCAGACAGTGCCAACAAGAGCACCGAAACACCTGCCTGGAGCCAAACATCTGTCTCTGGAGGTCTCTCTGCCACCGCCAACCAGAAGTCTTTGGTACTGAAGTGTTCCCATTTCACTCCATCAAACGCGCACATGGAGTAGTATTTGATCGCCTCGCCTCTGCGCAGGTCTTTCGCGAGCAGCTCCACCAAAACTGAGTTGTGACTTGAAGCAGATCTGAAAGAGCCCAGCAGCTCGATGTCGGAGCTGCGGGCATTCTCTTCTTCGCAGAGATTCCCCGTGGACCCGAGCCGGCTCTCCGTGTCCCCGCTGCTGTCCGCACCTGGTTCCTCTATGAACGCAATCCACGGTGCGGTGGGAGCGGCGTCGGTTCTGCCGCTGATGTTCAGGCTGTTGGGATGCTTCGTCGCAGGAGATGCGGAGTAGTACACTCTCAGTATGAAGCGGGTCCCTTCGATCGCCCGCAGTACCCCGTCCTGCACGGACAGCTCTCCTCTCTGGGTGTCCTCCGGCCGAACGCCGAGCAGTGCCGCTGTCGAGGCCGGGAGAGAGGAGAGGGTGACGGTGAGAAAGAGAAGAGAAAGCTGGTGCAGATGCAGAATGCAGCAGAGAGTATCAGCAGCATCAGCAGCCATCATGCTGAATGAACTACTGAAGGACATGAGAACTGGGTCACGTGGTCTGCGGATGGGATAGATGGAGCAGCTGGGTGGCCATATCCACGCAGAAGAGGATGTGTACGAGAGTGAGAGAGAGAGAAAAGAGAGGCACCGGAGTCCTTAAATATGCATGACAAATCGTGACGTAGGCCTGTCTTATTTGCTTTTTGCCACATTCTAAAAATAGAAGGCAGGAAATGCCCAGCCATAAATGATTAATGTGATACACGTGATCAAACACTTACAGCTAGACTTTAGAAACCCCTCAAGCATACATACAAGTGCAGATGTAGCCATTATGATGAGGAAAACATATATGTAAATGACCGATGTAGATGCTCACAAAAAACTATTGAGATCATATATCACCGAGTTTTAGGGAACAAAATCGTCGAGCTTTTATTTGTGCGGCAATATCAGTAGTGAGCAGCAAATATTCCACAGCTGAAATGTGTTTTGGTTGTCTGCACTAGATGGCGGTATTATCATCTGTTTCTGAAAGTCTACTAGTAGAGATCAGCCTTGTTACACGAAATACTGTTTGTGTATTTATTTCTTTGTCATACGATATCAATTAGTTTTTCAGAATTTGCATTCCGTAATATATTGAAAAACTGCCATAGTCCCAACATATTTTCAAAGGATACATTTGGATCCCGTAACTTTATAACCACATAACGCTTGTGTATATGATACATAAGGACCGACCTGTTAATGGAAGTACCGCAGATGAGGAAGGCATGTTATTATTAAGAACATGATGAATGATTTCAGAGTCATGAAAATAGATTACTATTGTAGTTATTGCACATTGATCAGCTGTTCTTGAATACACAATGGCCGCTTGTCGGATTTACGAGGGAGGAAACTGAAGGTGAGCATTGAGACCAGGTCTTTAACAATACACGGTATCTCTGCTCTCCATCAGTCACACATTCACGACATTTGGAGAAAAATACTTTGCACACAAAAAGAAATCAACGTGGCCCCTTTTAACGTGTCTTGTCTGCACTTCTGCAACAACAGTATCATCCAATTTGAATATCTCCGAGTTGCTGTCGGAAATGTTCTCTGTTGAAATTCACCGACAAATAAAAGCTACATTTTCTGTTGTATAACATTAGTTATCTCGATATTTAAACCTTGTAGTCGACAGATAAAAAGAAAAAATAAACTTTATTCAACATCGAAAATCAACGAAAATCACCAATATGTGCTGTACAGAACATCCCTTTGATGTGTTTTGATGAAAATATATATTATTATAAACTTATTAAAACATGTAATATTCTATACTGCCAGGTGATCAGTAATGCGTTTCTCCACTGTGAAAGTCTGCTATTGTTACACTGTCGAAATTATGTAATATAATTACTTTAAATACGCGTGTGCTAACGTATAACCAAAGTCAAATCAAATTACCGAGTAAATACTAAATGTAAGCAACACTTATAACATATATGTTTTGATAAGCAAAACGTTCTAAAGTGCAGATACAATAAACAAATGGGCCCCTGAACTCTCGAACATTTAAACAAATTACAATTCTTAAATAATCTTGGTGTTAATAAACAAGTATAATGTTAAATGTTGCTCAGATGTGCAAATTTCAGTCTATGTGTTACTGGTGAAGAGTAAATGAAGATGACACACAGTGTGTAATGTAAAGTTTTCAGGTCTGCCTAAAAGAAAGCATGATTTTTAAATTTGGGCATATTTGGGGCATATGTGCCATTTGAATTTTATCATGTACCAAACTATATATTTCACTTTTATATTACTTATGGTGATCAATACATCCAAATACATCAGTTTTTTAATGAATTTTGATATTAAAAAAAAATATGAAAGAAAATCTGATTTTTATTAATTCATAAAACAACCAATATTTTCCCTTTAAAATAAAACAAGCACACACATTAACAATGATCAAACTGTAAAAACAAAGGTAAGCAGTATTTGCTGATTGTAAAGCAATAAAGCGATTCATGTGTCTGTGCTCTTTTGCTCATATTTCCCTGGTTCTTTGAGGTGGAAGGATTTTGAAGGCATGTGTGGAATCTGTGTGGAACTGTCTTGCTTCTGGGCATCAGGATTTTCTGATAGCACCAAGCTAAGGGTTGCTGGTTCTGGAAACATGCTGATTTGGGGCTGATTTGGGGCTTTTTTTTAGTTTTATACTTTTATGATTATCTTTCTTTCTGTTGGAGTTTTTTTTAAATGGCTGACTAATTCTTGTAGCAAAGGCTTTGGTGTTTAATTTGGTGTCTAACATCAATATATTTTCTTGTGATTTATTTGTTGTATTTGCAAAAAATACAGAAACGCCCATATATGGGTGCCATGGTTTTTAACCTGTGATTTCAAAGGGCATCATTGTTCTTGTTTGAAGAACTGTTTTATGTTCAATCAAAGAGCTTCATTCAGAACAGTTCAAGTGTTGCCTAAACTTACAGCATAATGTTATACGTTGAAAACTACTTCATCTCTATATTTTCTCTTGTTGCACATAATTCCTTTCGGGCCAAGTGGGTGAAAGTCATAGTGTTGCTTTAGTTTTATCCTATCTGTCAGTTCAACGGCAACACATAAATGAAAAATATTCTATTCGATACAAATGCTCTTAACATAACACACCATAATCGGATAAACATTTTGAATATTTTAATGTTTGTTAGAGTTTCGTTTATTTTTAGATTGTTATTAGAAAACCATCCCCAACACCAGTGACGCACCAGATGTGTCATTACTCAGGAACGCCTATAGATATACAACTATTTTTTTTATTTATTTTAAACGTAGTTAATTGATACCACATGTCAACGATGTCTGAGACAGAATGACACCGATCTGCTCTGTGGATGTTGACATAAGGGCGGATACTGAGGACATACCGATTCATCCGTTTTACTGTTAATGTTTTTGTCACAACAGTGTTTCGTAAGTGTATCTGGCACTCAGACGTGACTCTCAACTGCACATTTGCCATTTCACGTTTAATTGAAGAATTATCAGAACACTTCTTTAATGACGCGTCGTTACAAAACACAGCCTGCTGGATTGGTTTAATGCGCTTATTCTGAACTCTTGTGCGTAAAACTTCAAACTTTAACACCTTGGATAATTGTGCGGTTTATTGTATACATGAGGTGTTGTCGGCCAGGAGGAACATATTATGGGCCTTACTCGGTACATGTTCTTCTTTCTCACGTAGTTTGCTGCTCATCTGTTAGACAGCAGTGACCTTAAACGACCACTTCTCGCAACACTGACCGCCCCGCTGAAATCACAATAGACGGCACTTTGTTTGGCGTGTCTTCCTCGCCAGTGCCCCCCAAAAAACATCTGGATCAGTCATATAAAGAGTTTATAGGTGAGCTCCATGTGTAGAAACTTAAATCCCCAATTGGTTTTGAATGTTGTTGGAAAGGGGCCAAACTGAAAGTTGCCATCACCAAATCTCATTGGTATTGAAAAAATGTGCAATCCATCAGTTCAAGTCAAGTCAAACTTTATTTGTATTAAGCACATACCAAAAAAAGTTGAAGAACAAGGGCTGAAGAGGCACAACATACAAAGGAAGGAACACAAAGCAAACATGAATAAGAACAGAATGAATCAATGTCTTACTGAATACTGGTCATATCCCGTTTTGTTTTCCCATCAGAAGACGAGCGGCTGCGTTTCGTGTAACTGCAGATAACGAGTCAGTTGTTTGTCAAAACAAATTACGCACCACAACATGATATCCTGTTGACAAGATTGTATCTTTCCTCTTTTTGAAGTGTGCATTCTTTTGTTCTCTCAAACTGTGTATAAAGGACCGAAGCGCATGATAGACCTATACATTTTCTGTTGGAACATTTTCATTCCCAATGTAAAATGTCAATTGGGATGTATTGTAGCACGATGACCTAAGCCAGTGATCACTTGGCTATTTGCATTTGAGTTTATTTAAATCTGAATTTAGCTGAGTTTAGCCCCTGATATGGCTTTTAGTTTAACTTTATTTAAAACAAATGTTCTTCTCATTTGAGTATTGTACATTTTAATCTCACTCGTGCTTTTCTTCAACTGAATAACATTGTTTCCATAAATTGTGTAAATTCTCATCTCAACAAAAGGAATAGCCAATAGTACTTATTGTTAAAGCAAAACAAAAAAATCTATTTTATCATCAGCATCCTACTCAACACGTAAGTGCATCTTGTTGATACGGAGCACTCTTTGGGTTTAATTTAATTGGTTGAATATAATTTGGTCAGATTACATTTTGGTCGTTATACTATTTGACAAATGATTACAAACAAATATCGATGTTATTTCATCCGAAAACACTCCTTTATCTTGAACAATTAGAAGACAATGCGTCCTCACCTTTTAAGAAGAACTATAGCAGGATGTACTCATACCTCAGAGAACCTTAGAGGGGCGGTGCTGCCTCCTCTCCTCTTTCCAGCTGCTGGCGCTCTCCTCCGGGAAGGCTGGCTCGGGGCGTGCGCTCTTGTGAGCAGTTCCCAAAAAAAGCTCAGAGGGGCGGGGGGCAGAGGGGGTGAGATAATTATACAGGAAGACAGATCCAGATCGATGAGGCCGAGGAAACGAACCACCATCGAACTTCGCGGCAGCAACGTTTGTTTATTTGCTTGCCTTCCTTCTCATCTTGAAGCCGCACTCATCCTCCTGTTCTCCAAACCAAAAAGATGCCCAAATCCTCGCCGTGCGTATTCCCAAGGTCCTTCCTGTGGCTGGCATCTTTAGCTACTTTGGTGGTGCAGTCGGTGCTCTCTTCCTCCTACTCTTCTTCCTCCTCCTCTACATATCAGAGATCTGCAGCCGGTGGGAAGCGGCCGGGCTTTATGGAGAGGACGCTGATTCTCCTGGATGTCAACACCCGCAGTCCGATCAGAGTCCTCAACGACAACTTCCTTTCTTTGCAGCTGGACCCCTCGATCATCAAAGACGGCTGGCTGGACTTTCTGAGGTACCAGAGCGTTTTCCTGTTCACCAATACCACCAATCTGTATCGGACCACCTCTCAAATGTCTGTCTTTTATTCATTACGCACGCAGCCACGTTGTTTGAATTGCCTTGGAGTGAGCCAGCATGTTTCTTCCTCACTCACCACTGAATGGTCCAATGTTCCACATTACTGAAAGATTTTCATCTACTAGCAAAGTCCCAAACTATCACATAATTTATTGAGGAGATGGGAGTGAGCGATTGGTTCAAAGGCTTGTTGTGGTCCAGTGTAACCCATGTATTTTTTAGTGACTGTCATCCAGTTCGGTAACTTTTCAGTCCACATTTCACGCATTATGAGACTGACCCGAGCCTCTGGTTCACGTTTAGACCATCGATTATGAATCATCACATTTTAGAATCAAAAACTAGGCAAAATAACTAATCAAAAATGTTTATCTATCATGATGTCTATCATGCTGGATTTGATTTAATGGGACGAATGTTATTTCGTCCCGTTGTTTAGTTTAGTGTCTTCTCATTGCGTCATTGTCAGAGATAACATGATCTGCAAAATGACGATCTAAGAGCAAAATATTACACAACTTTGCCAATTGCACTTAATTAACTGGACAACATTTGCGGACAAAAGGGGAGTAGGACACACTTCACCCCGTTTGCTAACAGTGTGTATCTTACATAATAACATTTTACATTTTAAATACCAGAACAACACAAAGCCTAATATTCTCCCATTCACACAACCTCCATAATAACTTTGTTCTGTTAGTTCTTTTCTGCTGAATCATTTTGACTATGAATATATTAAATACATTTGCCCCTCATCAATTACAATCTGAGTTATGTGCCTTGAGCCTGAAATAACAAGCGGTTATTACTTTCTTCCCTCTTTGTATTGTGTTAAGTTTAAGCCGACTGCCACGTAGGCTGTAAATTAAAAAAAACAGTGATTTACAAAAAAAAAAGTAAGTCCGTAATGTACTGTCGTGTTTCGTAACATAAAACGTTATATGCTCTTTATATCAACTTTTTTAAATTGCTGTTCTTTTCATAGTGTTCATTTTCTCGATATATACTAATAGTAAAGTTTTAAATACTGATATGTGTTATCAAAGACAATTCATTATATGTTTCATTTGCATAAAGAACAACACATTACGCAAAGAACACCTTGTTTTAGGCGAGTTCGTGACAGCTGAAAATAAAAGATACCGTTTATTGAGAAAGTCTTTATTTCGTGTTGGTCCTTTATAAAGAGGAAGTCATTGGAATCCCAAATAGTGGTGAGTAAAACCATTTGGCTGTCTTCCGTTTTTTGGGCCTGCTGATGTCAAAGAGAACAAACATCGTGTTGTGTTTGGCCTGCGGAGCTTAAACAGCCACTGCAAAGTTAAAGTAGGCTACGGGATGTTTACCTCTGTTCGGTCATCCTTTGTGTGGAAGTCTCAATAATATGAATGAACGCAGGCTAAGTTGAGTGGAATTGGGATTTGCCTGATCACTTATCCGCTTCTCCTAAACATCGCCGTGCGACCCAGCACATGAAATATCATGGCTCTCTGTCCTCTGTGTCCGCAGCTCCAAGCGGCTCGTGACCCTGGCGCGCGGCCTGTCTCCTGCCTTTTTGCGTTTTGGGGGTAAAAGGACCGACTTCCTGCAGTACAACAACCAGAAGAACCTCGCCAAGTTCAGAGGGCCGGGGCCCGACTACTACCTGAAGAACTACGAAGACGGTGATTAGACACGACATTTCTCTTCGTCTAGCTACTTGTCCCCGGGTGTATTTTTGACGGACTCGGAGGTGTCTGCTCGAGTGTTTTCTCGCCAAATGAACAGTCAGACGCACCGAGTGCATTTTTTGTGTAACATTATTATTGACTCCAAATGTTACGTCGTTTATTTACTTTAAACAGCCTCCATTTTCTTTTAAATACAGTAAGTTGCAAGATTGTTTGGAGCACCCAACTAGCTTAAACTACACCGTGTTCACACACTAACACACTACAATTATTAAATGGGATGAAACAAATATTTGAAACGCCTCCCAGTAAAACACAATAACCATAATCATTCCTATAATGTTTAATTCAGTTTTTACAAAACCTGAAATCATGACCGTCAAGATTTATCTTAAAGTCCGTGAAGTAGACCTCATTAGTTAGTAAGGTGTAACAACTAAAATACAAACTCAGTTTATATAAGATACTAAGGATGTTAACTCACTTCTGTGTTACTTTTCAACAGTTTGTATTTGACCATTTTGCTATTCAGTTTTTAAAAAGCACAAAATGTGGGATTAAAATGACACACTTGGACCAGGTTTTACTGGCAAATTTATTTTTTAAACAAATTGAACAAACAAATACATAGTATTTTTAATGAAAATAGCAACAAAAACATGTTCAAATCCATGACAACATTAATATTAGAGTATCCTTAATTTCTTCCATCTATGCCGACTTGCAGATATTGTGCGCAGTGACATTGCATTGGACGAGCAGAAGGGCTGCAAACTGGCCAACCATCCTGACATAATGCTGGAGCTGCAGAGGGAGAAAGCTGCGACCACGCAGCTCGTCCTGCTGAAAGAGCAGCTGTCCAACATCTACAGCAACATTACGATAACAGGTAGGAGATCACACACACAAAAAAGGGTCTTTTATTTGGCACGCCTGCTCATAAGAAGCATGTTGTTCACGTTCACATAGCACAGTCTGGACTTTGAGGGTCATGGACGTTCATGCAGATGCGTAAGTGCACACACGTGCGTTCTCTCACACGAGGTTCAAAGCATGCCAATGTAAACCATCAGCTTTCTAAATGACAAATGTAATTTGTAAAGGAGGAATGCGCGATGGATCGAGGAGTGCAGCAGCAGAGGCTAGTAAACAGAGCACTGACATTTTCACTGGTTACAGTTAACTCAAACTGACCGCAGAAGGAACTCTGGAGTCCTGATTTTGGGTGGGCTGCATTTCTTATCTGTTTCTGTGATTGACTTGGAAGTAAATGAAAAACTACAGGAGAAGAGAGTAAATTAGGGTTTTGTCTGTTAAAATTACTGCAGTTTTTGGAGTCATTGTAATAAGTGAGTCGGTGTCAGTGTCAGAAATGATCAGTGAACACTCTTTGCATGGATTTAAAGAGCTGAGGAGTAAACATTAGTTAGTTTGAAGGCTAACAACGAAAAGTACAACAAGTTTAGCTTCAACCTCTGAGAAATCGTAAAAGCAACGGCATTGTTGGAACAATACACCTCATGCTATTCCAAGTCTTTACTGCTCTGTTGGCTCTTCTTACAGAAACACACACGTCCTATCCTCTTTAGCATCTTGAAAAGATAGTGGGTGGGGAGTGTGTTTTGGGTGGGCAGGGTTTTTATTCCGATGCAGAGAACCACCCAGAAAGTGAGTCTTGAAAGCCATAGAGCTCCTGGAAAAATAATTTGTGAACTTGGAAGAGAATATATTATTTATGTGCTATACGGGAGTAAACGTCAGACTTCGAAAGCCTTTAGATGGATTAAAGTTAAGATGTGTTACCATGTTCCCTGTAGATCCAGAGAAATAGGACATATTTGGCTGTGAGTTTTGGAAAGACATTGATAAATTACCTTAATCAAAGGATCCAAATCTACCTCAAGTGAATGCAGTTGGATGTGTCAGCAACATGTTTAGTTATTATACACAAAACCTCTGTGGCTTCACACGAGTGGGTCGGCAACGTGCTCTCTTTGTTTTCAGAAGGCATCGCTTCACCGGTGCGACCGCACTGTGTGTTTTTATGTGAGTGATAGATGTGGAACGTTTATCAGCGGTGTAATTCAGATACTCACAAGTGCAACAGTCAAAACATGACCTTGTTGGATTTATCAAAGTAGGCAAAGACATTGAGGAAGAGGAGTGAGATAGGCCAGTTCAGTTCATGTTTAATCTCGTAGTGTTGCAACTGTGCTAAAAGGCAGTGAGGCCTTGTAGCCTTTAATTTTGCCGCAACATGTTCTATTTAGGTCTATATTTTTAAAATGTTTGCATTCAACTTGGTAGTTTTAATTTGTTTTAACCAAGCGTGCTGATAGTAACTATGTGACAATATTTTTGGTGTATTTTCAGATTTATGACAAAGAAATATGCATTGTGTATTGTATTGAGCGGAGCAGGAACATATAAGTAGAGGACATTATATAATTTCAATTACTAAAGTCCCAGGCGATATGTAGTATCAGTAATACATAAATTGTTGTATTTTGGTAAAAAAAAAACACAAAAAAAACGTATAAACTAATAAACCATGTTTGAGACAACTAGCCTCTTTCTCACACATGTGGTATAGTGGTAATGTTTCTCAAAATCAAGACCACATTTCCCATAAACCCTGCTGCTTCCTGTTACAAAGAGGATGTTACTGCTTGCTCACTTAGCTTTGTAGCATGGAGTCTCCTTGGTGATAGTCCAGTAAAAATATACATAGACATGATTTTCTCATGAAACAATATGCGTAGCTCCTTTAAGCTTATCATATTGTGCGGGCTCTAATTACTTTGGTTGAGTTGTTGAATAAAAACGTATTTAAACTTATTTTACAGTTGGATATATGATGACGTGTAAGTTGACAACATTGATTCAATCATATGGTGATAATGACTCACCACTGAATGTTACATTCCCACAAACTAAATATTTTTGCATAATTTTACTGAATGATTAACGGCCCGATGGAGCGTCTTGTCTTTTTGAATGTGAACTCCGAGTGTGGTGCAGTTTTTTATGGGTTAGAAGTAGAGCTGAAAGACGGAGAGTGGCGCCGTGCTGGTTTTGAGCCAAAACCATAGTTCATATCAGACTGGTTGGTTTGGAGGAAGGGATGAAGCCAAGCAGAAGGATGTCATTTACCCAAAGTTGATATACTGTGAATCACTCATTCTATAAAGCACAGACGCAAGCAGCAAGTTTGCCCCGTGGGAAATGTTGTTCAAGAGCCACGGTTTACTTTTTATGGTCCAAAAAGACGTCTCTGGTGGAATCCAATATGGGCCAATGAGTCCGTTTAAATAACGCCGAATAAGCACCGATGACACCGATAAAGTCCTTAGAGTGTGAACATGTTTACCTTATGTTGTCATTATTACACTCGTTTGAACTCCAAACATGTTGTGTGAATTAGAACCTGTGCATCTCAGTGGTGGAGAGAAACAGGGGAACAGAGGCAAGGGATGTTTTTAAATATGGTCTGGTAACAATCAGCCAAGATTCATCTTGTGTGTGTGTGTGTGTGTGTGTGTGTGTGCGTGCGCGTGTGTGTGTGTGCGTGCGTTTGTGTGTGTGTGTGTGTGTGTGTGTGTGTGAAGGCAGTAGTTGTTATAAGGACCTTTAACAGTCTTGCTCCATCCTTTTTCACTCACCACTGTCTGACCTTTGACCTAGGCTTGTTAGAGCTATTAATAATGAAGCCACTCTGAGCTAACACACACGCACATGCACACACACACATTCAGCTGGAGAATGAAGTCAAGAAAATAACCCCAAGTTCAGACAAGGTCAGGGTCATTTCATGTCTCTCTGCATGAGCCTTTCCCTCTACCAGGCACCACTTCTTCAGTTCTCTCTTCTCTTCCTTCATCACGTCCTTCCTCTCCACAACTTGACACCTCTCCCTCATTCTCCCTCTCATGTTTACTGTTAGTTTAGCTGTGTATATTGTGACTTCATGTGAAAGTCCTATGTTTATTTGACACTTCAGAGAATGAGAGGCAGTCAATCCGTTCAACTTGTGACCTCAAAGGCCTCTTCCGTGTGTTTAAGGCTCAAAGGGTGAACGCAACTCAATTTATGAATTCCTATACTGTGTTATTCTTGTAGTCTAAGGCCGGTCGATCAATATTTGAGAACACGGGTAAGAAAAGAAACTGGAGAACATGGGATGTTTTTAGTTATAAGGTCTGCAGATACTTGTGGGACAGTGAATAGCATACTTATTTGGCTATTTCGGTTGGAAATATCAAGGATTTATTTTTCAATGTTTCCTTTGATTTTAAAAAGATAGGAAACTCAACAGAATATTGCCATTAGAGGATATAAAAGTGTCATGTCACGGTTGTCCTGGCCAAGATAATTGAGATTCACCCGCTAGTTATCAAAACATGCTTAAAACTTCAAAAATAGTAAAACATACATGAATCACTTCTCCTTACATTTTATTGAAGAAACAAATATTTGTATTTCATTACAGTTAAGGCACATATCTTTTTTTTTGTGAAAAACAAACTCTCTTCAATCAAGTAGGCTTAATCATAAATCATAAAGGTCCTGCTGCATGAATAAAAGATACATAAATAGCAACATTGCGTGTATCTGTTATTTTCTTACATGGTAATTCATGTAGCTTGACAGATTTTTGAAATCACAGAGATATACAGAAGGAAGACAAGAATGAGTCACACTACATTTATCAGCACAGCAACCTCATGAATAAAGAAAACAAAAGGAAAATGTACACTATTATGATTATAAATACAGTAAAAGAACAAGATGAGAAATGATACTGAAGTAATGTTGCTGTTGGGCCAGTTATTTTAAGTGTTTGGATCAGTTAAGGAGATGGGATTGGGAAGAGGAGCCATTCGATGAGCTGGGGGCCGGGCAAAGAAGGACAGAGGCTGCATTTGAATTCGGGTCAAAGCCATGTTCATGAAGAGAGAAACACATTTTATAAAACGGAAATCTGAAATTCAATATCGCATGTTGTTATGGGTCGTCTTGATACTTCTTGTTGAGTAGTAAATGTAGCAGTACTTAAAATCAATAGTTTCTCCTGCAATACAGAGCCTGTGTGGCTGTGTATTGCAATGAGACTTTAGTTTTAATAGACGGACCTGAAATAAAGCTTACAAAGGAGCGCTGGAGGCTGGTTTGACGCCACACCACATCATTCATGAGGTCATACTTTTATTGATATCCATAAGTTTGGGTTAGAGGCATCACATTAATGAACATTATTTTAATGAGCCAAAACTTGGCAACACGATTGGGCAGACGTCATGTTCTCGTCTTTCTCTCTTACTTAAGCTGACCTCAGATGTGGATCATCGGGTATCGCACATGTTTACACTTTCTAATCAGCTGTGGGATTGCTGAGAGACACCAATACCTGGACCTCTCTCTTTGAACTGACACAGAGGTGCAGCAGTCAGAGCCAGACGCCTCTCACTGGGAGCTGCAGGCCTCCATTGAAAGGAAACATGAGAATGACAAAATAGAGGTGTGATGCAATACTAATGTAAGCCTGCTTTCACAACAAACGTGCAAGTCCAACAGAGGAAGGTCATTACTTTTTGTCTGGTTACGCAATCCACCGGGTATTGTGGCCTGAGTTTATCAAAATTTAATTTTTCCCCAGAATGTGCTGAGGTCCAAGATGTGTGTTCTGGCATTGACGGGAGGTCTTGGACTAATCTACAGCTTCCATTGGATGGTGGATGATGTAGCATGTACCTCTTACAGACCTGCGACTAACTTTGACCATTTTACTAACCATCAACACTATCTACCCAACTGTAACCAATTGTTTTGGTTTCCTGTAGCGCTAACCATACCTTAGACGTGGTTCATCTCCAAAGTCCATATTCTTTTCCGAACTTGACCATACATAGATTGCCATGCGCAGATATTGTAGACGGCAAGAATTAAAAAAATGTTGACAGTGGACATTTTTACTGAATGTAGGATTTGCAAAATTGTTTAGTGTTGAGTTGTTGTGAAAAGGAGGATGGAGGAGAAGTGAAGTTTGTGTCTGAACTATTCTTTAATCCTGACAGACATGTGGCATATATATATATATATACATATATATATATATATATATATATATACATATATATATATATATATATATATATATATATATATATATATATATATATATATATATATATATATATATATATATATGTTTCTGTATCCAGCTTGATGCGCGCTCCTTAACGCTCTTTGACTAATCACATCTCATCTCTGTCTTTCTCTATGGGTAAATCCCAAGTCTCTAAATTGCATCCTCGTTTCCCTCACTTGCGTCCTTTGCTTGCGTCTTAGTCTTGCTCACCAGGGATGCATGGAGAGACGCAAGGAAACCAAGCGAGGAGAGAAGACGTGAGTAAACAAGTTTTAAGAGACATAAGACGTCCTTTCCTCTGAAGCGTCACGTAAAGCGACGTCGGTTTCTGATGACTGCAGCCGACTGACAGCTGATCTCAGCTGATCAGCTGTCAGTCTCTTTAACAGTTGACGGAGTTTATGTTGTAAACGTGATCAGAGTAACAGAGTTGTTTTCTGGGCCGGACAGTTTTAGTGAACATTCCAATAAAAATGCACTTAAAATATTGATAAAAATTATTGTAGGTTTTCAGTTGATTTAATAGTTTTGAACTGCAACGTATAAAGTCACAGTTATCATCAGTGTCATGGTGGAGATGTTTCCTCTGTAGTCTGTTAAACAAACTGCATTGAGTATTTATAAACTGTGTTGTGTTCTGTGTCCTGCATATACGCAGGATCGATTACCAGTGGAATGCCCCTTTTTATTCATTATTTACGTTGGTATGTTTTGAAATTCTAGTTGGGACATTATAAAATAACCATACATGTTGTAAAAAGTGTTTCCTCTCTCCAGCTCTCTGATTTTAATTACATATATAATACAAGTTTTTGAGGGAAACAGATGAAATCTTCAAAGAAAATAGTTTGTGGTCCTTTTTTGTTCGGAGCTACAATGAATGTAATTTATATATTTAATCAGATGGTGAATAAGAAAACACTCTGACATATAACTTGAGTTTATTCTGTGATCGTCTTCACTCTGTTACAAAACTCCAGAGATCTGTCCGCTCAGCTGCAGCGTCTAATCAAATAACAGAGGAATGGTAAGGGGGCGTGTCCAGCGTTAAAACACTTCCTGGAAGCCTGCGCTCGGGGCTCCTCCAATTTCCCTCCTCGCTCCTCCTCGCCAAATAAGAGCTTTAGGACGGCCTTTAAAATGGCGGCGCAGAACCACGTCCAGTTCAATCGAGGAGCGAAGAAACGACAATTTAGAGACTTGGGATGTACCCAGTGTCTCTCTTTCTTCTCTCTCTCTTCTCTCTCTCCACCGGTTAAAAACAATGATGATGGATCAGCTGGGGGGAGGTTTAAGTTGAAGTTAAAGTAATTTTATAATAAAAATAAAAACATATATATATATATATATATATATATATATATATATATATATGTATATATGTATAATTAAAACTTATATCTATTTCATAACGTAATTGTTTCACACAAATACACAACATGTATTATAATTATTTTATTTTAACGCTCTTTGACCTATAAATATATATATGGATAATGCTTTTTGGGCTCCATTTCATTCTCCACTACTCGACCCTGTGAAAACTAAAGTATGTGCCCTTGATGTAACTGAAGAGCACTCATTTGAATATTTTACGATTGCTTTGGCTCAGTATTCAAATAGGAATTCCAAAGAGCAAAGCTCTTTCTGTTATACGATATTGAAGAAGACTGAAAGGAAATTCATGTCTCTGGTAAAAACTATTATGAGTCACTTGACGGGATATGGAGAACAACAGGAGGTTAAAAAACGGGGAAAACAAACATTAGATGCAAACACAGAAAGGGGATTTTGCTGAACATCTGTGAATGGCTTGAAAATGTTTTCATCAAAACAAACTGGTACAGCTGTCTATAGTCACAGGGCCCCTAGTTATAACTCTCTGTTTTTACTCATTTGAAGAAATCAAAACATATTTTCTTGCAACAGTGGGAAACATGCACAATCCTTCCCATTAGTTCTGCTATATGACTCCTCCCAGTTTTTAATCCACTCGTTCCTAATCTCACGTTTAAACCACATCGGTGTGGAAGAAGTAGAATTCTTCCACCAGCATCTGCCTCATCTCCTTTGTTTAAAATTCCCCCAGTGAATATGCGCACACACTCACACACAAGGTGTGAATTGTGTTTCTGGTGTTGCAGCTGCTTCAGTACCGGGTCCATCTCTCCAGCTCTTTGCTAAATGCAGATTTATGAGTTTCTCCTGCCAAGTTTCACACTATAACGCCGCATTACCGCCAGTTTGCCGTCACAGTGGGAGAAAGAATATATTCTGCTTTGATTTGTTGATATTCATAATGATCTTATTGGCTATGAGCAGTTGCTGTAGCTCTTGGAAAGCAAAGTGGTAAAACAAAGAGCATTAAAGGTTGTGTGTATGTTTTTTACATTATGGTTCGCCCGACTGTGCTTTTTAAAGAAAATGACCTGGAAACCTGCTGTGTTGTACTGCCAACAACTGAGGGGAGTCGAAACTCATAAATCTGCTGCAGGCAGAATACCCACAGTTTTTATACAAAAACATTAAGCTTTGGAACGTCATCAGATGCATTCATTGATCTCCATTGTTTCAAACTATGAGTTGTTCCACAGAGATGTTCCTGTGTGACTTGTACGACACATTCAGGTCAAGTAAAATGTATAGCCTTCTCTTTTAAGAAGGGATGTTTACCATATTTAAATACATTTTGAATGTTTTCTTTGGAGAGAGATGTTTTGTATTAATCTTTCACCTCAGAAATTAGTAAGTCTTCCTTAGTTGAGAACAAACATATTTTAATATCACATGTTGCATTAATAATTGACAAAGAGAGAAAGGGGATAATGAGACACATAGTGAGAGAATGAGATATGCCAATGGTCTGTGGTCTGATTGCTAATAGAAATGTCATCGTAGCAAACTGAACTTAGTCAAGCCTGTAAAGGAATCTATAAAAAATACCCAGTTGAAATGAACACGGCTTCCCATTGCAAATTGCAAATTGGCTTTGGAGTCTGCTCAGCTAGATGTTGGGGTTGCATGGCAAATTAAATAGTACATAAGATTAAATGATGGAAACAAATGGATGATGTATTAAAACCAGACCAAGGAGTGCCATGGAAATGTGCCTGGCACAAAACCCGGCACAACGAATTGAAACTTTGGCATGTGGGGGTGGAACACCAAACACAATGTTTGAGTCACCTGGCAGTCACTGACCCAGACCAACACTAAATGACATTGTTATTACACAACATAGTTATTCCATTTAAACATTGAATTATGAAGAACGTTTCTGAACTCCATCAGTATATTGACTTGTATCTCATCTACTGATTCTGGTTTTTAATTCAAAACCATCTCTGCAACTAAACTTTCCTGCAGTAAAGTTTTAGTGTCTTACAATTGCGGTTTACAAGGAGTTTAGTTTGCACCATGTGCATCTTTTTACGACAGAGGCTTTGTCCTTTCAGTCACCATGTGCATATTTCTTTTAGTTTTAAAGTCTTTTTTTTTCAGTGTATCTCCATTAAGCATGATTTTTTTTTACATAACAAAACAGTTTTGATCAAGAATGAAGCCCCCACAGCGACACGCTACTTTCTCACACATGGAGGTTTTTTACAAAGTACCTCAGAGAAGTAGACGTATTAGACAAATGAGCTCTGTCACAACGTGAATACAATATATCACATGACCCTATATCCTATGTGTGTCTGACTGAATTCACATGCCAGTTCTTCATTCCTACCCGTCAGTTTACAATTAGCAGCAATGATGTAAGCTCCGCATGACAAACTCTTGATTGCCGTATTGAATGCCTTTTTTTCTCCATCCCTTTTTCCACATGGCCTGCACTGATCCAGAAGTGTCTGTTTTTCGTTGATCGAAAGAATACCGTGTTTAAAGCACGGATGGACATAACATGTAATTCCATGTGTTTGCAATATGCCCCGAGACAAGTGCCAGCAACCTGCAAACGAATGTCATTTTAATAGCCTGATGCATGGGAAATGTTTGAAAGCAGTCCTTTCTCTTCTATGATTGTTTGGCATGACATCCAGCCTCCACATTTTCCCTCAGAACTCTAGAAGACATACGTTTTGTGTCAAATTTCAAATCATGGCACAGTGTTCTTGACTGCTCCGAGCTAGTTCGTACCAATGGGATGGACCTGTAGCAGGAATGCTCGTACCTCTTGAGTGAGTGAGTGTGTGTGTGTGTGTGTGTGCGTGTGGGTGTGTGTGTGTGTGTGTGTGTGTGTGTGTGTGTGTGTGTCACCGCTGTATGGGTCCAGATGAAGTTGTTATCCTGAGGGGAAACATGCCTCCTTCATTACCAGCGAGACACATTGTATTTCCTTAATTTGACTCTCAGGCTGTCGTCCGTTATTTATGAGATTGCCCTACATGTGAGTGAGTGTGTGTAAAGTTTGTAATGGAAGTCGGGGCTTGGAAGTTGTAACCTTTTTTAGGGAGGCGATTTGACCTGATGTTTGAATGAATGATACTCTAATATTTCCTCTTTCAACTGCACGAAGATTTAACACACTCATTAGCGTCACACAAATGTTTGCAGTACTTCTGCATGTGTGTGGGTGTTCAAGAAAAGAGTCCGAATACAGCGTAGTCATGAGATCAGTCATCATCAGTAAGGATCAAACAAGATCAGTCATTTTTCTGTTATGAACAGCACAATAAAATGATTTGATAATACATATTTTTTCATACATTACGTTTTGTTTTTCAAACTAAACGTAAGATTTAATCAGGATTTATGTCATGCTTTCCTTGCAACCTTAACGTAATATTTAATATATTTATTTATTTTTGAGACTCATCATTTTCATAATTGCTCTTTCTTCCCTATCATGTGTTCCTCGTAGTTTGTATCCAACATGGTAGCTTCGCTTAAGTTTTCTATCATAGTTTGGATTATTTGCTTTGATCTAATTGGTATTTTCTTCCCTACTTAACTGAGGAAATGGCAGTCAATGTTCAGAAGCGTGTCCATTCATCTCACGCTCCAAGCACCCATGTATTACTGTAAACTCCAGACATGGTTGCTTGCATAAGAGTTTGGCATGTTTCTCTTCTGGCCACTTGTGAATCCTCTTTAATATTTCTCTTTTTTTCCACTTGGAGCATATGGCTTGTTGGATTGTGTCGGACCTTGTCAGGGACCATCTATCACTCCATGGTGTCCTGCTGAGTTGTGGATTCGGCTCTCAGCCCTCAAAATGGGAAAACAAGAGTGAGAGTGAACCAAGTTAGATTAAGAGAGAAGGAAGGGAAAAGGAGAAAGGCAAAGGGGGATGAAAGGAGTTAGAAATTAAACAAAAGTGACAGACAGACTGGGGGAGGTGGACGTGAAAAGAGCAAAGAAATAACAAAGTAGAAAGATGAGTAAAACATTTTTCCTCATATGAGTCCAACAAAGACTGTTTTTTTATGAACCAATCTTTTTACCATCCCAGCCAGCTCTGGCAGTTTAGACCCCTCGACCCAGTTAACACCTGTGGTGTAAAACGTCCTTCAAGGTTGAGCAAAGCTGTCAGTGTTCAGGGTTCAGTAGCTTCATGCTTGTTAGACTCCCCACAGCCTCAGAGCACAATAACAGCTTAAGAAAACATCTTTAAGTGTGTTTCAGAAAAATCTTTCACAAGCCATGTGTTCATTTCTGATTTATTTCTCACACTAACTGATGAAAAACCAAACTCTGCATGTTTCATATTTATTTTATTTCTAAATGTGACTGAGTATACATATAGTGTTTATGCTTGATTTATATTTCAATAGATACAACTTTATTCAGGGTTGCATTTTTAAAAATAACATCTTCAATATGATCTTCTCTAAAGAAAAAGTCTTCTGTGTAAAATCAACAACGAAAAAAAAACACAATAATTGAGAAAGCATGTCCTTCCTTGTAAAGTGTGGAGGAAAAGTCTTCAGCTCTACCTGCACAGAGGCATCGCTCCTGGCTGTGACTGACCTCTGACCCCCACATGAAACGAGAACACGAATGCGCCTTAGAGGGATTTGTGAAGAAGTTACTTCCTCATTATACTCTGTGTCAGATGATGTCCGAAGAGTTCTGAAAACATCTGCATGGTACAGATGAAAGTAAAAATACAGGAGTTTAGCGAGCCCAACACATGTTGTATCCTCTTGTATCTGCTGTCACCAGAGGGTCTTGAAAAATCTTCAAATGATATTCACGATAATGTTAAATTCAGACAGAATATGCAGGACATATGGCAGATGGAAAAAGTGTCCTCAATGATGCCAGAGTAACTTTTAAGTTATTCACTAAAGCTGCATTTAAGGTCAAATGAAGGACATGAATATTTTCCTCCACTATACCTAAAACTGGTGCCTCACTGTGAGTGATTCATGAAACATCTTATGACTCATCCTGTTGGCACTGTGGGTTTCTGCTGCTGATGATGCTGTGCTGCTGGTTTCAAAACGATTGTGATCAACATGCATTCATCAGAACGACTAAATTACCATTCAGTAAATGTTTTTACACATAAATCCTCTTAAATTCCTGTCATGCAACCAGCATAGTCAACTATAGAGGAAGCACAAAGCTAACAGGTGAGAAAAGCTGCACAAGTGAACAGATAATGAAGAGAAAGACAGTCTTATTACCTGTGAACTTTATCAGCAAGAATTCGGTGCATTATTTGTCTTTCTCGCTCACCTCCAACATAAAGTCTCTCATGCATCTGTGTATGAATCCAAACATGGTCCAGATATCCTGTTTTTCTTTTAGAAACTTCAACCCTCCAGGTGCCCAGCTACCTTCCAAAACAATGACGCAACAGGCAAATAACAAATAACTCTAGTATCCAAACAACATAACCCGGTCCTTCTAGGAAATCGGCTGAAATATAAATTCTTAAAGGGAACCTGACGTCCCGACAGAAATGTCTCCTTGAAATTTTGTCATTTTTCCGTTTTATTTTGAAAGAGACAACGCAGCTTCAGCTGGTAATGGATCACGGTGCGGCTTTTTTTTTTCAAACACGTGTTTGTTTCAGATGAAAAACGGTTGTAAACTGAAGTGAGAGAAGCACGATGAAGCCGTGTGTGTTTTGGTCAGGCAGAGCTTTGAATAAGTCTTTCAGTCTGAACCCACATCTTGGCCGGACACATATGGAAGCCAGTTTGGGCTTGGCTGTTAGGATGGTAACCTACTTTTACTGAGCCCAACAACAGATAGCGGTTTGGCTAAATCTGAAGATCAGTCACCTCTGAAAAGTTTATTGGCTCATTAGAGGGGTAATGGAAGCTTAATGTTAGATGTGTGACCAAATTGTTTTCTTTCTCATTTGCCAAAGTTTCTCTTTGTTTCTGTTTTTGTTAATTGGCTTAAGTATCCCGTAATTGGTACCTTGGGTTTATATTTGGAGATTTTATTAGATGCCGGCTGATGTATGGTTACAAGATGACAGAGAAAATATCTAAACTATTTTATGGGCTTTCATCACTTAAGCAGTATAACACATTTAAAACATACTGTGATGTTACATTTGATGCATTCACATCTGTAAGGACATAGTAAACTCAACATCAACTAAAATCTGTAAAATTTAGCTGTTAAGAATAAAATAATCCACGAGATGACACCATTTTCTGACCGCTGGAGCATCTTGCTTTGCTGACGAGATCCCGGGTTCCTCGTCTCAATCATCTCGGGAAAGACTGCATGGCTTTATTGCAACAAGACCGATCCGCACAGATTTCTTTTCAACAATCAAGGCTACAAACTTGTCTTTGGTATATGAAAAGTGGCTGCTGAATACTGTTGGATGCCTATTTCTTACTATGCATCGTCTCAATTAGTGAAAGTAAATGTGAAAAAGTGTTTTCAGATTTATTTATTTTTTACAAAATCTTAGTTTATTTCTTTATGGATTGAATCTCACTTTAAAATGTTCTTTTTCGATTTGACAAAAAGAAGGCATATATATTTATTTAACAAATTATGGAATAATCGGAAAATATATTGATATTCTGATTTAGTCAAATTTGTATGTAATGTATAACATCAAATAGTTAAATTCTGAAATTTATTAAAAATAATAATAAAAAAACACTTTTTATTGGGGACCCGCTCAAATAACCTAAGTGTCTCAGGGACTCGGCACATTGAAAACCTATCAACATCACTGAACATATGTAATTGATGTCTGTAAAAAAATAGCTGTTAATGTGTCGCAAAGAAATAAAGAAGAAAGAAATAACTGGACTAAACTCATGACGGCCTCATGCACTGAGGCACCTCTCATAGCGGCTTGCTCTCCATGCCCTTTTACTCTAAAACTGTTATTGAAGGAATTTTATGAGTTCATAAGTGTGTAATGAAATTTGCGTCGGTCAGAGAAGTAAAGCACGGAAAGGAGAAGTGGAATTATATTTTCGGTGGTATTTTCCTCAGACCTGCATTCCCCAAGAGGACGTGCAGGGCTGCTTGCAGCGACCCGGGCCAGAGAAACTTTTGCCTGAGGTTTTAAACTCTGCTTTGAATGGCAGGAGTCGACACCTCTAAGCAGGAGCAGATGTTTTGCTTAGCGTGGCTTGGCCTGGTCCTTCCCCTGGCAGAGGAGGAAACCCCCGGTCTGATACAGCAGCATGCCCCGCTCGCAACGCTAATAGCCTGGCTCCATATCGCATACTCTCTCCTCGGTGAACTCCACTGCCTTCACAGTCCTTCACAGTAGGACCAGAAAAAACATGGGAGCTGAGCCAAGCCAAGGAGAACTCCTGCTGCGCATTCACACAACATTAGCATCTCAACACTGTAGTGATGCTGCAAGTGAGTATGTGGTGCTGTTGGACCATTGATAAACCATCAGCATTATTGTCTTCAGCAAGCTGCTGTTCAGCGTTTAGCTTTAGAGATGTTTTGCAGCAAGTACGTAAGCACACACTGGCAAACATTGTAAGATGCTATTCATACTATATACATTTTATAACTTACACATTTGGATGTAAGAGTTGATTAAAGCAAAATGCTAAAAAAAAAAAAAAAAAAAAAGTAGTAGGTACAACTTTATTTTAATCGCATAATAAGTTGATGCTTCAAGGGTGAGCTTAGTCCAAGGTTTTCACAGATATTCATAAAAAATATTTTATACAATTCACAGAGAGCATCATTCATGTATAATTATAAATAACCTGCTGAGTTCAGATGATTCAGATTTGTTGTTTAGTGAAGTTTGAGAGTGTAGACATAGAAGAAATTACAGGACTCTTTGCCTTTTCCTCTTCTAAAACATCTGCTGATGTTCTGATAGTCCCAATATGAAATTATTGTGCTCTATTTTTAACACTAGCGCCTTCCTTTACAATCTAGAAAAACATTTAAATAGAGGCCAGAGGCTTTGTTAATATTTGAGTATATTTTGTATCATATCACCTCAAACATGTCCAGGAGATGTTTGAAATCATTCACTTTGATGTTTTTCATTATTATTTTATAATGATTAACTAATCTATGGCGGAGACGTGAAAAAACACTGCCGTTATCTAACATAACAGGTTTTATTGTTCATATATTGGTGTTATTATACATTTTAAGAGCTATAATCTACATTTCCTACTGTGGATGTACATTAATTGGAAATAAATGTGTGTGGGATGGCTTTCAAACTTTTTACATTCAATATGGTGTTTGCATCAGTATAGTTGTCTTAAAGCCGTAACGCGGAATATAATTGTTCATACATACAAACTAATTTCACAAAACACAATAATCAAACAAATTCAAATCTCACTTGTGTGCAAACCGTTGCCATCATGTCTTAGTGAAGAGGGAAAGCAAATGGAGGAAAAAAATGCTTTCAAATGTTGGCTGAGATTGTTATATTACAGCTTTTTGTGCTCGACAAACGGGATCAGGGAAACTCAGCAGGAGCAGATGAGGAGACAGCTTTGAGACTTTGGGAGATATATTCGTTAAGGGGAATGGTTAAAAAAAAAAATCCCGCTCTCTTTCTCCATAAACATCTGGCAGGAATATCCATCACAGTGCTGGGACGAATCCCAGCTTTGTCTGAACGAGGAATTGCTTTTGAAACTCAAATGGGACTTAAAAGTCAAGAGTTATGGGAAGAGAGTCCGAGGCAGGTGCCCCCCGTAGTGTCTGTCCTGCACTGGCCAACCTTTGAGAGAGGATTCATGTGGGAGCATTTATTTTCTTTTTACACAAGCTGCACAGCTCTACCACCAAATCATTACTTTACCACCATGATGATGAAGTAATCGCATCACTTAAAAGACACGTTCACTAATTTAAAGCATTGGAAATTGTTCTTTGATCAGCCAGCCTAAAACTGCCAAATCAGCCGCTTTGCATTGACAGTTCAAGCTTTTGTTGAAAAATAATAACATGCACATGCATCAGAAAAATGTGAATTATAATTGATACAAAATATGAAATCTGGCTATTTAATATGTTACACAATATGTATTTCACCCATTCGCGATTATTTGGGCACATTTGTTCCAATATTTTATAAAAAATGATATATTTTTTCAATGATGCAATTATATTAAATTAGGTTAATTATCACTCATTATATTTAAATTACGAAATAGGAAATGGCTTATGTTGTCACTGTGGTCAATAAGCCACGTAGAAGCCTTTTGTAACTTTTCCCAGCATCTGAATCTATAATTGTATATAAAACTGCTGCAATGCAAGCTCCTGATCCTGTGACTGTTTAATCTGGCTCTGCTCGCTGAGCAGAAGACAGAACCTCCAGTTTAACTAACGCATAACTAATGAGTGTGGATATAGTTTGAGAGAGAAAGATGATTGCTGTGATTACGGTGATTATTCTAGCAGCGAAAGGGAGTCTGGGATACTCCGTGTTTGCTTTGCTGCCCTTCTGGGGATCTGGTCTTCATAACCCTCATCCATCAAACAGCCCGGGATCAAAGATACCCTTCTTGAGCTGGGAATGTAGCAGATGTCCAAAATACCCCCATAAACAAATGTTTTGTTTGACCTTGTTTTGCCAGTTGTACGATTTTTGAACATGATGAAATTCAAGGTGTTAAAAGCCTTCGTTAAGAACCAAAAATGTTCCCCTTGCAGATGAGTAATCCGTGATCTGTACTGTGTTTACGGCCTGAGCAGGTGTTTTGAGGGAAGGGCTGCAGACATTGTTTTAAATCCAAACTCTTTGATGGTTCAGGGGCAGTAAAGCCCTTGGCTACTCTCACTCCTGTTTCACTCTGTCTGCCCGTAGGAGTCCTGTTTCTCTGAAATTACAGAGCAATCAGAGCTCAATTACAGCATCAGCAGAGGTGTGTGACGAGATGGCTAACCAGATAAGAGGTGGAAGCTTTACAACCATCCTCTTTGGAGGCGACACTGCTGCTAATGTCTGGTAGTAAAAAAGTCAGGTGTGGCTCTCATTTGTTTCTTCAAAAAAAAGGAGCAACATTAACGTTGGACACACTGGTCTTATTTTATGTGTTCAATGAGATAATGAAACAATAGAACTACTAAAGCTTTGTTGTTCAAACCCCATCTGCTTGACTTCAGGCAGTTTTTGTTTTTAAAGGCCTGAATATTTTTTATCAAGAAGCTTGAAAGCTTTCTCTTTGCATCATGTTCAAAAGCTTTAAAACTTGCCTAATGACGCTGATGAGCTTGGTGAACCAAAAAACAAAAGTCACTGCCGGTAAAACCAAAACAATGAGCTGAAAGATGCTATGAAGCTCTGTGGAGCTGAGAGGAACTGCAGGGCTGGGTTTATTCTGTTGACTGTATACAATATGGACATAGTCTCTGTGACCTCCCTCATAACTTTCTGAAGAGCCGTTGTGGAGCTCAAAGTGTGGGGCTACAGGCCGCCGCCATCTTGTCACTGACAACACAGCCTAACTTAAAAATGGGCCAAGAGGTGGAGCGAATGCAGAGCAGACAGCTAGCAGCTAGTGATCTGAGACATCATTGACCTGTCACTCAAAGGGGCTAAGGTGACTTTAAGCCTCAGTACAACCAAAACAGGTGAGTTACATTCAGATGTACACCTAGATCAGTTGTAATAAACAACAATAATAGCAAGAGGAACCAAAACAGTTTTTGTACCAGACTTTAAACTTGTTTATTTTGTATCTCAAAGTTGGGCATTTTAACATGTGTGTCTATGAGGATTGACTCGTTTTTGGAGCCAGCCTCAATTGGTCATTTGAGGAAATTTGGTTCTTGGCGCGACTGTGTTGGCTTCATTTTTCAGGATCGGAGGTTACCGCTTGGTTTGTCGTTATGATTTCTCCATTTCATCTTCCATAAAGTCATTTAATCTGTTCTTGATGAAATATTGAATAGTGCAGCTTTAAGATTATTCAGGTAAAATGGCAAAACAATGTAGTCTGTATTCTTCAACACAATACTTTACTGTTATAAATTACTGTCCAATACTTTTTCAAAATCCCTTTGACAGAGGTGAACCATAAATTAAATTAACGATGAACTCAACATTCTGTTAATCTATGATAACAGGATGATTCATAACCAGTTCTGGCTCATTGTCCTTTGGTTGTGGTTTGTAGGTAACAGCACAACGCAAACAAAAAGACGAGACAAGAGATTGTTTCTCTCCTGGGAAACGAAGATTTACACACACCTTGTTTCTTTACAAGCCAAACACAGTGAGGTCATTAGTTTCTAAAAAAGCTTACTCTTCTCATTAGGGAGTGATGGACAGTGACCATTGCCAAACAGATGTGCAAACCACTCACACCCCAAACGCATTTTCCTCACACCCTGTTCCCCTAACAAGTGGTTTGAGTTACATTTGTTACAGTTATTTTGTCCACTTCTCTGTCATCTGCAGTCTGTTGCCTAGGTTGAAACACACACACACACACACACACACACACACACACACACACACACACACACACACACACACACACACACACATACACTCACAGAGAGAGCAGCAGAGAGTGGACACACATAGAGAGCAATGTATGTTAACATACCACTCATCTTACTCACCAGCTCTGTCGACTTTCTCTGCGTTTCCTCACACCGAAGAGGGCCACACGCAAGACTAGTCACAGCAAATGCTCAGATTGAGGTAATCTCTCTCTCACACTCTTGTTTCCACACATGCACGTGCACACACGCAAACACACATTGGTCCCCCTCTACTAACAGAATTGAAAACAGGTGCCCACCACATATCTTGCATTCTTCCAAATGCAAAAGTGGTTTGACCTGAATGGTTTTGCTGGGTTGGAGCCATCCTGTATGAAAGAAGAGTCCATGTGGAGATGTGTGTGTGTAAACATGATGGCGTTGGGTTATGTGCAACACGCTGGTGGAGCAGCACAGACTCACAATATATTAGAACCACATTTCTCCCTCTGCGCAACCCTAACATGCAGTGTCAAGTTAACGTCAGGAGGAGTTGCGGATCCACACTGCGAACATAGCAAGCCACCGCATTTAATAGCTTTCGATACAGCGACCGTAACAGTATATACTGGTCTGGCTATGACCGATATGGATGAATGATCTAACTGCATTGATAGCAGTGCTTCAACTTTTGACTATCTTTTTAAGAAATTGCAATTTGGAAACGTCAGCTTGAGATGACCATGCTACAGTCACAGTGTCTTTTTCTGCAGCCACAGAAGATCTGGTTCGTGGGGGAACTGGGCCAATGAGAAACAGCAGGCAAAGAGTACTAAATGCTGGTAGAAACAAGAAATTGAAGACATGATGGAGGAGCTGATGATGAATGCGCTGCACTTGGGTTTGCCTGGATATTTTAGCAGTTTACTTCCAAATCTTTCATGACTGGTGATGCTGTTGGTCCGCTGTGTGTGTGCGCACGTGGTGTGTGTTAAGAATAAATGTGAAATTACACTTTAAACCATCTGGTAAATCCTTAAATACTGTCATCAACAATTGTTTCCAGCATGTTGAGAACAATATAATGAATAGTCAATCTGAGAGTGTCCGTTTCCCCACTGAGGTCACAATGCAAAATGTGTACATGCTGTATATATATATATATATATATATATATATATATATATATATATATATATATATATATATATATATATATATATATATATATATATATATGTATATATATATACTAGATCATGAGCAGTGTGGACACTTGTAATAAATTTAAGAGCTATGGGAGCTTGAGTGAAACATGTGCATCTTCAGACACAAAAAAACATCCATAGCTATAAACAGGAAAAAGGGCTCAGAATTAATTTCTCTAAACAGCCTTCTCCCCTGTCTGCACATGCCTCTTGAGAATTCGGTTTTGATTCGGCTTTTAAAGCAAGCCAGAACTCGGCTCAAGTCGTGTGTGTGTGTGTGTGTGTGTGTGTGTGTGTGTGTGTGTGTGTGTGTGTGTGTGTGTGTGTGTGTGTGTGTGTGTGTGTGTGTGTGTTTGTGTGTGTGTGTGTGTGTGTGTGTGTGTGTGTGTGTGCTTGTATGGTCCAGACTGACTTTGATGGGACTAAACATCCAAATTGATATTTGCTGTGGGAGACAGCTGTGTCTGGCAGCAAGTCATTATATTTGTGTTTTGAATGAAACCAGAGACAGAAAACATAGTTTTTGCTGTGCTCCCTATTTTCTCTTCCAAGATTGTACTTAGGAGGAATAAAGAAATAGATCTGCATTTCTAAACCCAGATTTTAGGTCCGATAAAAAAATTCCTTGAATCACAATTTGAATTTGAGGGGGCGGAAGTGAACAAACTTGCTGTTTGTGCCATCTGCATAGTTGTGGGCTGTGTTCACTGTCCGCTCAACACACACAGGGATAATGCACAAAACCAGTTAAATTATATTACTTGCTCTTCCAGCTAAACCATGGTCATGGAGCAGGTTTTAAATGACTGAGCCCGACTTCACTCCTCACGAACTAGACTATCGTTAACTGACAAAGTATAACAAATTGAAGCATTTACAGTAAATCGTTTAAAATGTATTGAATGAGTAGAGAATTTCATATATTTCTCTTTAATTTAAGAAAATCCTTTATTTGAAAAACTAGACTCTTCAATTTTTGTTTGACCATTTATGCACTTGAGCTTTCTTTACAAATGAACCTCAATCGGTGTCACAGTAGATCACGAAGAAGAAATTTAGGACTCACTTTACACTGAAGTAAAGCAGAAAGGTGTTGCTTAAAATATTGAATCGTCAAACTTTCGACCGGCCTCCGCTTTTGTGGCAACATTGTGAAATGAAATGGGAATGTATGACGTATTAAACTGATGCGGTTGGCAGTTGTACCACAACACAGCCTTATACATGAAGGGCATATGTTTTACTTTTGTGGTTTACTGTCTTTAACAATTTCAAAATGTGCCTCTTTTCAACCTCCTTTTCATAATTGAGTTGAGTGAGGCTGTTATTAAATGCCCCCAAAGCAGGTCTGTCTCCGAATAAGTAATAGCGTGATCCAATTCCTTATTTAATAAGGACATAAGATATGATTAAAGGGATTCTTGTAGCTTGAAAGTGAAACAGATCTTAATTTAAGCTGCATCAGGAAAGACTGTTCCCATAAGAATTTATCTTGTCAGCCGACAGTAACTCACTAAAAGTGCAGCTACAGAAAAATGTAATTGAAAACTTCAGATGGGTGTCTGGTGCAAGTGTGTGGTAAACCAACAAACATTGTTTGTGTGAGGGCATGCAGGCCCACTGTACTTAGATGTGTGTGTACCTCAGTGTTTGAGGGAATATGCAGAGCTGCAGAAATGAGGCATAGCACTGACTGATGCTGCCGGCCTCTCTGCTTCACAGAACTGGCTTTTCTATCAGATAGACAGCTTGACAATAACCAGACCCCACTCTTTCCGCTACACTGAAAGGCACGCCAACACATGCACACAACCACACACACACACACACACACACACACACACACACAAGCTCACACAGACGCACTTTGGCTAACAAGGTTTTCTGGGTTTGTTTGTAACTGGACTTTTTGTGAGATAGAAGATAAGTTTGTAGCTGAGTGAGTACAATAAAGTCTGACCTCTTAGCAAAGCTTTCATTGCGTTGTGTGTAATTGAGAGTTGTGAGACTCAGTTTGTTAAAAATTTACAACATGAGAAGCTGTCATTCTTAAAAAAACAGCAAACTGAATAACGATGTTGACTCAGAGATTATTCAATGTCATCGGGATGAGCACCATTTATTACTGGCAGCATACATCTTACAGAAGGAAAAGCAATAGCTTGTTGGCTTGATTGATTGTCAATGTCTGTTTGTCAAGCAGTAGATCATTTGTATTATGAATTATATTCCATAGTAACAGCTATTCCAGTATTTCACTCAATATTCCCCATTTGCCACCATGCCACAGATTTGATAGTAACAGTTCTCTCACACACACACACACACACACACACACACACACACGGTATATGAGCATATGCGTATACACACTAATTCACTGTGTTTTGGTAATGTCATTACTTTTTGTCTGACTGAGATCACAAATTTGTAGCTTCAGGGCTTTCTTGTGTCTCCAGCGATGCTCTTTGATGTTTGGCCTTAGTGATCTGCAGAGTTCCTGACACCAGCAGGGGGAATCTACCTAGCATCCCTTTCTCTTTGGAAGAAGATGCCCTGCTCTTGTCAAGCAATAAACAGGAGCTTCGCTGCACTAACCAGTAATATTACACTTCCTCCTCAGGCTAGGAGCTGTTGTTAGTGTGTGCAGCAGAAACAGAAACTGAGGATTAACCACCATTAAAAGGATAGACTGCTCCCAGGCATTGTTTCTATTGTTTCTCCTGTTTACACATAAGACAAACTCATGGCTAACTGTAGCGTAGCTCGTGTATGTATCGCATCTAAATAAAAGAGGAACTGCAAAGTAACATCAAATGTCTTGTTTTCTAGAACCAAATATCCCCGAATATTAAATAAAATTAGGAAATGACAGAGAAAAGCCAATTATTTGATCAAAATGACTTCAGTTATTCATTATAAAAATATTTGCTGATTAGCTTTCTGTCTTATAATTTCTACTCCATCTACTATAGTGATTCCTAACCAGTAATTTGATTGACATTACTAAATATAAATATGTAACTTCTGATCCACTTCCAGCTCACCAGCACTAGCTTTGACCTCATCATTCAACGTACCTTTAGCTGGCAATGGCAGAACAAAGTTCGCTCTGAGTTTGTCTGCTGCTGGTTAAGAAGAATCAATAAAAAAAAGTCTTGAGGAACCAAACTGACACATCAAAACAAATACATTTTGTTTTTTTATTTCACATAAATGCTGCTCTAAGACCTGCCAGCAGAGAAACAATATTTTTAGCAGCTTTGGGCATTTCATGGTGCCGTTGGGATGTGTGTGCGGGGCTGCTAGCCGTGTGGGAGCGAGGCTGCTTCGCCTTCTGCTTAGGTCTCAGGTGAGGAAAGACCTGGAATCACTCATCCTGACAGCCACATCTGGCGTTACTTTCTCCGTTCTGCTGCCCTCGACTCTGCTCCTGCAAACAGACACCGCTCTAATTTAACCACAGAGGAAAGGAGTTATGATAATAACAGTATTGGTGGTTGTTAATGAGATGGAGAACAGTTTACTTAGTAGACATACAAAGCAAAGAGTGCTGTGTGTAATGGTACCATTGTTACCGCGGGCATTTCTTTGGTTTTCAGGCTTTGTCCTGCCATTACTGGAAATCGAATGAATGCCAGGTGCAACAGGCAATCTCTGTTCTCTTTATTTGCACTGTGGATTATACATGACCACTTGCAGTATATTTTGAATAGAAAAACATATTTGCGCTGAAGCGTGACTTGATAAGCATTGCTCAGTGTTCCAATTTATTCTGACTGTGACTTAAAGCCAGATGTTTGTGTCTCTCGCATCCATTTATTAAATATTATATAGTAATATTGAAGATCTTCACATCTTTCACATGACTGTAACAGCTCGACATGTATCCAGAAGAGTAACCTCACATGCACCGTGGTCTGTGCTGCTTTTGTCTCCCATCCACGTTGGACGGACTAATCAGTTGGCAAGCTCAGCTCAGCCAAACACACAGTTTAGGACAAATGTTAGCCAGAACCCGACGGGCACACACTCTTCATCTGTTTCCTGTTGAACCTAGGAAGTAAGGGTCAGATGTCAGGGTAATAGTTACATTAATGGAATGACTCCAAACGGATTAAATTTCAATACAAGAGGTATCCAGCAGCAGCCTGCAGTCGCACATTGAAATATAAACATACACTTTTAGCACTCTCATCATATGCCAGCATCTGTGGTAGGGCCATTCAGTGAGAGAGAACAATGTGTTTTGATGGAGACAGCAGACATAAACTTGAGTGAGTAGTCAGCTGCGGAAGAACAGCAGGAGTCCATGATGGGAAAACTGTGTTTCTGCATTCTCACTGAATGTTGCAGAAGACGAGACTCTGCTGTCACGTAAATGACACATGCACAAACACAAAGTCCAAAATAAAAAAAATAAAAAATATTCCAGCGGTAGCTCTCAGTTTATTTAAAGAACAGTACACGCAAAATGTCCATACACAATACGGCTGAGAAATGTTGTCTTCTTTTAATTGTATATGTTACAATTTACTGAGGTTGAAGAATTTAAGAGAGGCCCCCCCCATTTTCTATGAGAGTCACATGCGAATAAGCTTGTTTGTTTAAAGAGACAAACACAATGTTTTTTATTTGATGATCAATCCCCTTTTTTTTATTCTGTAAAAGAGTGCTTTATAACACAATGCCCCTCATAGTGTTAGGTTTTAGGTTTTAGGTTTTAGCCATTCATGTCTCATGATGACAGAACTGTTTATTTATGATATTTATCTCTGTCAAGATACTACAATAAAAACATAACTTTTAGTTTAGTTTTATTCTTTATTCGCTACATTTACACAGAAATAAACAGAGATATCTGAAAATACAGATGGTTATGAAACTTTCAGCTGCGTGAAAAGAATCAAAGTTACAACTGCTTTGTGGGTTTCTCCCAGCCAGGTCTTTAGACAAACTGTACAATTTTGCCGACTGTGCGGGTCTGCACCTGATCCTGGGGCTCAACGCGCTGCACCGAAACCCGGACAACTCCTGGAACACCTCCTCCACCCTGAGCCTCCTGAAGTACGGCGCTGGCAAGAAGTACAACATCTCTTGGGAGCTGGGCAACGGTCAGTACAGCTGCACACCACATGCTGCACACTAGATAACGTGAGAGACTATATGTCACTTTTAATACACACTTAAAATTTAAATAAAGGATTTTTACTTTCAATACAAGATTTTTTTCCCCCAAAATTCAATTATTCTTTTCCAACGAAAGCTATGAAAAAGCTGTTGCACATTTTGTTAATTTCACATTTAATGTCCGTAAAAGCTTTAATTTGATACATTTAAAAGATAGCTTTAAGTGAGAGTTCAGCAGTTTGAGGGTTAAGGCGAATGTTCATGCAGGGATGAAAAGGACTGTTAGTCCTCATGTCATCCTAACCATCTGTGTTTCCAGGGAGCTGCAGTGCACACAGAGCCCTGTGTTGCTCTGCTGCACATAACTTAATATTTTCATTTTATCTGCAACAAAGCTCTCAATAGAAACACTTTTTTTTTAGCCTAAAAGTACCATGGAAAATCCATTGATTGAACCATGTGAAAATTTGATTGAGGATCTGAACTGCTGCAAAATATTAGTTTGGATAAATCACCCAGACACTGCAGACAACAAGCACATATCTGTGAAGGAATATAGCAGCCACAGCTACTTACACACACAAAACAGACATGGTGAAGTGGTATTTTGCAGCTCAAACACAACTTGTTGTTGATGATCACAATGCCTCTCAGTAGAGTGGTACAAGAGCAGTGGGCCAGCAAAAGTGTAGTTTTCCTCCTATCCTTCTTCACTGTCTTGTGTTTTCCTGATTCTGCAAGGTCACCCTGTGGGCTCGGACTATTAATCTGCCACTGAGTCCGCCTGCAGCTCCAATCTCCAACTGGGTCCCAGCATTACTGTGAATTGCTCAATTATCTATTTTTCTAGTGAAAGTTGGATACTCTAGTAGGAGAGCAAGATCAGACTACTACAACAACAATATTATTCTCCACCTCCCAACTTTTGCTTGTTTAAACTCTACCTCTCTGGCTCAGTGTACTACATCTCCTCTCTCCAGAGCCCAATGCCTACCGCAGCATGGTGGGGCGCGCGGTCAACAGCACCCAGTTGGCACAGGACTACATCAAACTACGGACCCTGCTGCAGTCTGTGCGATACTACCACCGAGCTCACCTCTACGGCCCCAACGCAGGACGACCCCGCAAGAACGCCATCCTGCTGCTGGACGGGTGAGTCAGCAAGTAAAACACTGACTCCGCAGGATTCCTGTCTGTGTTAGGCTAACCTGCTGGAAGCAATGGGGTAAGGTAGTGGAAAGTATGCTGCAGCAGTTTGTGACTTTTACAGAACTTTACTGTGTTTAACACACACACACACATCGCAGTAGTGTTCGGTGTTTATAGATTTCCACTCTGCAGGTTTCAGCGTCTCAGCTCCAGTTATACCATGTCAACCTAAATAAAGTGTCACCTGATTGATAACGTGGCGGCGCAACGGTCCACCTGCTGGTTTTACCCAGAAGCTCCACCAGCTTCGGTCTCTTACCTAACTGACAGCCTCTCTCAACTGCAGCTTGGTCCCTTGTAAGATTGTAACGTCGTACTTTATAGTCATATATTTACCAAAAGAAAAGAACAATTGCTTTTTACTTTTTTTCAAAGACTATGGACACTACCGGTCAAAAGTTTGGGGTTTCTTCGAAATGTCCCTATTTTTCAAAGAACACTGGTTTTCAATGAAGATAACAATAAATTATTCAGAAATACACTCTATATGTTGTTCATGTGGTAAATGACTATTCTAGGTGGAAACGTCTGATTCTTTAATAAAATATCTACATCGTTGTATAGAGGCCCATCACTCCATTGTTCTAATGGTACATTGTGTTTGCTAATCGACTAATGGATGATTAGAAACCCCTTGACAACTCTTGTGCAATTATGTTAGCACAGCTGAAAACAGTTCTGCTGGTGAGAGACGCTATGAAACTGGCCTTCGTTTGAGCTAGTTGAGTATCTGGAGCATCACATTTGTGTGTTCGATTATACTCTAAAATTGGCCAGAAAAAGAGAACTTTCATGTGAAACTCGCCAGTCTATTCTTGGTCTTGTTCTTAGAAATGAAGGCTATTTAATGCCAGAACTTGTGAAGAAACTGAAAATTTGTCTGGGTGACCCTAAACTTTTGAACGGTAGTGTACGTTTTCAGAATAACTGCTTATCTTCTGGAGAACTATGGATTTTATTTTGCTCAATATTCAAACAACTTGAAAAGACACTAAACTTTCTTGCTGTAGTGATACTGAGACCATGAACATTAGCTTTATTTTGACAAAGAAGTTATTAAATTATTTCCACGTGATAAGAAGGTCACAAGGAGGGTTGTCTTGTTCATGCTTTCAAGCCATTTAAGTGCCAAGTCTTCTGCTAACAAACATAATTCACAGGCTACGATTTATAAACAATAAAATTCAGAAAAAAAACAGTAAAATACAAAGCACAAACCGTGGCAACAAAAATCATATTTATTAAATTGCTTTTTTATTTTTGTGTCAAAGTTATAAACAAACAATTGTTTAACATAAGTGCTGATCATATTCATAAAAGAGAAGCTTTCTCAGTTCTATTGACTAAATAGAAAAGCTTAACCTTTGGGAGATGTGTCATCTGAGCTTTTCTGTCTGTTGCAATAGAAACATACTTGACTCAAATAGATGCGTCAGTGGCCCTGTACAACAAACAGAATGAAAATCAAACATAGACGCATATACACAACTCTGTCAGTGTTGGACTAGCCAAACAAAGCGTGACCTTACAAACAATTTTCTTTTTTCCTGAATGAGAAAATACCTCAATTTTATCACAACATAAAACTTGAATTTAGAATCTTAGCTTAACAAGTGGAAACCCTGAACTTTAACCCCCAAATTGTGCAATTATGAGCAATATAAGAAGAAGTTGCGAGCAACTTCTCCCGTGGGCGCTCATACATGGAGCATGGAGCATGGTGTATAAACAGAAAATTAGTTAGTAAAATGCAGTTGTAAACTTGTCCTCTGAGGCGATGCTGTAAACGCTGAAAGGTATTGGACATTGATAAACATTTACAAATTGTCCTATGTCTGCTTACAAACACATCATTGTGTTAGTGGAAAATAATGTATTAGAGCTTTTATATGGTGTTTTAAATGATGTATCGGGGCGTTGGCAAGTTCATTTAAAGTTTAAATATCCTATTCAGTGTGTAATGTAGCTCAATGAAAGTTTCGCATTCATGCTAAAATTGTGTCCACAGCAACAACTAATAGACATTTCTCAAGCATTGGTGAATAAATACAGATGAAATGATGCTGTGCATTTCACAAGGTTACAGTTGGCAACCATCAACAATAAACTTTCTGTTCTTGGTGGCTGAAAGTAAGCCGTAAGCAATGATATACTGGTCTGTCGTCAGAGGTATAAGATATATATTTATTACACAGGTAACAAGACAATTAGAAGTGATGGAGTGGAGGAGGAAAACATAGCTCCGCCATTAAAATACATAGTAAAATAAACAGGGAACAGCATTACTTTGAACTAAAATAGAGTCCATAAAGTGAAATTAATGTGTGCTGTGCAAGTGTTGTGAACACACACACATACACACACACACACACACACACACACATACACACATACACACATGCACGCACACACACAGGAGAAAGAGTTTAATGTCTTAGTCTATCTCAGCCGGAATCTGTCTCCAGCTCCTCTCTGCAACCACACACAATTTGACAGGTAGTTGGAAGACGAAGGAGAAAGAATAATTTGATATGGGTTCCCTCCTCGATGTACTTGAGCTACTTACATCACTAAAACCATTAGGAACCGCAGTTAATCTCACTGAGTACTGACAGTTCAAATTTACTCGAAATGAAAGGTGTGTGTTTGTGTGCACTGATTTGTGTGTGTGTGTGTGTGTGTTCTGTACGGTTCAGACTGATTTAGAGAAGAGGGAGGATGTAGAAGATGAGTGGTGAGAGGAGGAGGAGGAGGAGAAGGAGTGAGAGGATGAAGAGGAGTGAGCTGGAGTATTCGCGGGTCACGGGTGACACATTTAACGACGGGGTGATTCTTGTGTGTTTGACACTGTTACGAGGGGGTGGCTCTTGTGTTTGACAGCACAACTGCTCTGCCGCTCTCAGGAAATAAGATGAATTAGACACTGAGCTGCTCAACAGTCCAAATATCAGAGCTGAACAGACTAAACAAGCCAGAGCGGAGAAAGTTTAGAGACACACAGTTGGGCATGTCTGACAAGCTGTTACTCCCAAATATGGAGAGCTTTGGGTCAGGTAGACTCGGAAAAACACACAGGGAAAAGCAAAAGCTCAGGCAGAGGAGGGCATACAGCAGGAGGGACTGTGTATATGTTGGATTAGTGTCTAGGAATGTGTTTTTAACTAACTGAAAGCAAACTTTACCGCCTCCAGAAACGGCTCCTGAAAACACTTAATATAAATAAAAGTAATCGGGCTTGAAATGCACTTTGTTTTCTAGATTCTTTGTAGTTCGAAGTTAAACGATCCTACTGTAAACACTGAATGGGAAGTACATTAACTTCACTTTATAAAGTAAACACTGCAAGGTTTACCTGTAAATATGTAGATTTATTTGGCTATTAGAAAACTCTAAAACTAAATTTATTTTATACATCCTGGGTTAGCATAAACTTACCATATTTAGCATAGTGGGACACACATGTAGTTGTTTTAAGTCCAATTGACAAATATCATTTTTGGTTAATACACTGTTCCTTGCACTTTCCAAATAAACAAGCTTGCATTGCACTCGGTCTGTCTGCCTTACAAGTTCCCGCAATAGTTTCACGTCTCAATATCCCCAGGTATTGGTAGTTAAGTTGATGGGTAAAATGGTATTGTAAGATTATTGACTATTAATATGAAGCATACAGAAAAGGTGCGACACTCAAGATAACTCTGTCTTCCTGACTTTTCAGGTTCATGAAGAACGCTGGCTCGGCTGTAGAGGCAGTTACGTGGCAACAGTAGGTATTTTACCCTTTTTTTCTATTTTAATATTTTGTTTGTAGAAAACTCCAGAATCAATCTGCAGTCTTCTGAAACAGTAGATTACTCACTTATATAACCGTAAATCTAACGACACAGGCCATGTTGTGTTGTTGTACCATTATCACCTCATTGCGTGTGTGCAGTAGCCAGTAAGAACCATTATTAACACTTTTACGGAGATAGACTGATGTCTAATGAGGAGAATTGTGTTCATCCTGTAAATGGAACAACAGGAAAAATAGCCTGAGATTGTGTTAAATTATTAACACCTGCCATTTGTCCATTGCACATCCTGTAGGAATGCATACAGATGTATCAGTGGTTTGATCTCCCCCCCCCCCATATTTTATCCGTATCTCTTTACGCGCTTATTTTAAACCTGCACAAAATAACACACCACTGTAAGCTCAGACAAACCCAGCGTGCCTGAGTGAGGGGGTCATTAAGCTGAAGGTCGGGTCTAATCAGGAGAAATTAGAAGAAACGGAAGGAGGCAGGGCTGTCAGTAAGGCTTAGAAAAACACCACCCACACTGTTAAAATCAAACCATATGCTCTGGCTCATTCCCTCTGTCAATTAGCCCGCTTTACACTCGAGATCCAGATTCCAGTCTAACAAGCCTGCGTGACAGCAACTCTGACCTCTACAAAAGAAGCCAAACGCATAAAAGTGGAGACCACTCATTAACACGTCTACGACACAGGTTTTACTCCACTGCAGCTGGTTCAAGTTGTTTTGAATGAAGCGTAGTAGGATGGAAACATGGATGGAAACGTTCATTATAAACTGGTTTGGAGAATCATATGGATTTGGTGGAGATTCAGCCTGTCTGCGGTTCACGGTCGGGCGTGTTCTGATGGCGCTTGTGTTGATGAAACATGTTGGTCATGAAAGGTTTGTGTACCTCCAGATCATAAAACATTGATGGGTGGTTTGCATTATGTGATGTTTTTTCCACAACATTGTAGTTTGATATTCGCAGCATCTTGTCTCAGTTACTTCTTATCCGACTTGATCGGTGTAGTCATTCTCTTTCGGTGACTCTTTCCATCTTTCTGCAATATGATTTTTGT
This sequence comes from Clinocottus analis, assembly GCF_023055335.1. Lineage (NCBI taxonomy): Eukaryota > Metazoa > Chordata > Actinopteri > Perciformes > Cottidae > Clinocottus > Clinocottus analis. The sequence goes on from NW_027176240.1 coordinate 10,819,808, forward strand.
CCAATTTATTTATTTTTTCAGAGAACATTAACCCTATCCCATATATATTCTTCCTATAAGTTAAAGGGTCAAAATACATAAATCACTTACCTCTAGTGGTATTTATCCATGCATACAGGTTTTATTCGCTTAGTCGTTCCACCGCCTTAGTTCAGGCTAACTGTACAACTATTAGATGGACTACCATGCTACGTTTTACAGACATCTATTGGCCACAGAGAATTAATCTCTGGTGATCCCCAGACCCACTCTAGTGGCATCAAGAGGTTGACATTTGTGGTTTTAAATGAAATGTCACGACAACTATTGACTGGATTGCTATGATTTGGTCCACACATGCATGTCTCCCTCAGGGGGGATTCTGATTGCTTTAATGACCCAATAGTTTGGGTTGAACCAAATATTTGCAACATTCCCATCATCCTCAGCTTTACTTTGCGTTTAGTGCTAATTAGCTAACTTTAGCATGATAATATGCTAAAATAAGATGGTGAACATGATACACATTAAGTGCAAAACATGAGCATGATCGCATCATCTATGTGACTGAGCATGTTAGCAAGCTGGCGTAAGCATTTAGCTCCAAGCACTGAGGCTTGGGGTGTTAAAGCCACGTCACAAATGTTTTCCCAGTTAATACTCTTTAAACAATATTATAGTTTTCTTTTTTTTCATTATAAAGAAATGTAAAGTAAATAATAAGTCATTTTATTGCCAACCCATGTCAGCATACAAGGTATTTTGTGTTTGCGATAGAATCATAATCGCTGAGATTTTGAATATAGGCAGTTCGTTTTAGTGTGTACACAGTTAACAGGCAATGGATATTAATAATTTCATTTCTGATGTTAAGCACTGTCCGGCACGTTTTTGTCATGGCTTTTGGTTACTGTTTTTAGGCTTACAGCTATTTTATTATATATAATTTGACTCAAAGTTTAATTGAAAACGTACATTATATTGAATGTAGAATGTAATGAAAAACTGTGAACTTCTGAATAAAATAGCTCTGAACTCCACAATCCACAATTTTCTACGCCACATACAGATTGGTCAAGCTTCCACTTTGCATCAGGAAAAAAAAGATTCTGGCGCCGGCCATGTCGGCTGTGGCTAACAACAGTACAGCCTTTAAAGAGCCGTGAGCATGACTGTAGACTCCTGGTCTTGTTTCAGGGCTTTGAGCACCACAAACTAAATTCCACCCACCTCTTTTTATATTTAGGTCTTGGCAAAAATTTCACAAAAAAACATCACAATCTCAGGCAAATAAACCCAGAACTATCTGCATGACTAGTTACGGTTAGACTGAAGTGAGAAAACAACCTTTCAGCCTAAACTCAGTGAACATGTTCTGCCTTACCCAACAGGGGCTGCTTCATGGTGAGAGAATGAAGTCTGTCAGACATGTGTTATTCAATAAAAGTAAACTAGACAAATTTACGATTTACTGTTCACATCCCCTTAAGCAACTTCATTAATGTGAGCCGTACGAGCAGTGGGGTACTAGCTGTGTGAACCGAGCAAGCAAAAGCCCCCTGCTAAACTAATTTTGATAATGACTCTTGTGCAGAATTAATGAGAATCAATCAGAAACAAAAATGTTTATCAGCTTTACCCAGCTACACTGTTAATCTTTCTCGTTCATTGTCAGAGTGATAGTGGTATTGCATGCTAGAGAACAAACAGGGTGTTCTGGTTATTTACAGCTAAGTGGAGGAATAGAGATGTCAATGATTTGTGATCTCCTCCTCTTTTCTGGTCAGAAAAACACTGACTGTACATTCACTCATGGCATATATATATATATATATATATATATATATATATATATATATATATATATATATATATATATATATATATATATATATATATATATATATGAGATGTTATGTAATGATTAATCTTATGATAGCCTGCTGGTACATGTCAAGGAACACGTCATCATCTTCCTATGTGACCTCTGCTCACCCCAGACACCAGCTGGCCATTCCTTGTGACATGATGTTATTACAAGTAAACTGTTCTAGAGTATACTGATGCTTTATTTGAATAATTGCATTGTACTCCACTACAGCTTTGTATAGTATAGTTATTATAAGTATCTTTTCCTTTACAGAATAGGATTTTGATGAGGGGAGGGACACATGCCGAAATTACTCACCAGGAAAATACACTTTGTGACACAACGATATGCAGCATGATATAAATAAGATGTATAACAAACAGTTTAGAAAAGTGAAGTCTATGCTGTCTTTCTGACAGCCGTCAAGGGGGAACTCCTCTGGTTGCAAATATAAGTCTGATTGTAGGGTCCTTATGACTCTACTTTGCACATGATTTATTACCGCTGTACACTTTGTAAACACAAGTTTATGGTCTCAATTGATAGTTTCAAGTTTTCTTCTGAACAGCCTGATGTTCATTTTGTAATGATGGTCCATTTAGAGTCAAATAGGCAATAAAGCAGAGTGTCTTTAAGCCGGGGCTACCTTACACATGTTGAGATGATGTGACAACTAAACAACTTATAACAACAAGTCCTCTGGGATCATTACCTATACCTAAAGTTTCATATTCATTTGAAAGGCAACATTATTCTTCAGTACTTTATTATTTTTTTTCTTTTCTTTTACCCTTTTAGGTATTCATACTCTTGCATCTGCTTCTACCCGCCCATGTCTGACATATGATTACATCTAGTTATTCTGCAGGCTGCACTATATTTTTGTTTTAATAAAGTGCTAGATAGTTTTGTTAGCGAGCTGTCTTTGATGTGGGGCTGGCGCAGTGAGAGCTGCGTCAAACACGCCGACTAAGTGGATCCTTGTCAGAAAACATTTGGACGCAGTGTTGTTAAATTCTTGCATTTCATTGAATTCTGTTCGGTCTGGCAGCTCAAGTATCGAGACACATTTTGGATGAAGAAAGGAAAAGTTCTTGGTTCTGTTTTCGGAGCTTAGGCCTTTGACCAATTTCATGAATAGCAAGCTGTGATTCCCTAAATCCAGCTCGATATACCAAAACAACTTTCTTTATGTTAATTTCTTTATCAGGTTTCTGCTTTAATAAACCATCAACCTGAAGAAAATAAAGACAATATTGTCTTGTCATCTCATGCTTTTATAAACTTGAGCCACAATTCCCAGTATACTGATCTGTATTAAAATATATAGCTATAAAACACATTTTAGCTTCTTTCCATGTACAAACTGGAATTTCTGTCCCCGTGATCTGGACTGAAGAATTATTGTGAGCCCTCTGGAAAGATGACAGGAAAACCAAATAATTTGTGTGAAGCTCTGACTTAATCCATGCGTTGTTTACAGTTTGAGGCCAGGAGTTTGGGACTACTCCAACATGGTGATGACATTCTCAATGAGGTTAAGCTGAGATTGCCGCACTGTTGCACCCCACATGAATGTAATTTAGCTCGCCTCTCAGCAGTTTTGTTGACACATCAGACTTTTCAAAGCATGATCAATAGAGGTTCCTTTATTTTGGAATATTTTATGTCGCAGTTGTTATGATCCTTCGATTTCTTGTCTATTGGCCTTATTATTCACGATACAGAGTACACATCAATCTTGCTTAACCCTCACCCAATACGTTTGTTGAACCTTTGATTAATAAATATGCGGTTGACTCTCATTCTTTAGGCAACATGCCTGAATTATAATTTGCCTGTGATAATTTTGTGGTCTCTAGTTTTGGAAAAATATAAGCTGAATTGGAGCAAAACATATGCAGGACTGATGTGATCTGATACCACTGATCTGGTATTTGATTATTAACATTTGTAGCTTTTGAAGAATCAGAAGAGAAATCTGCTCTGCAATGAAACACAGCTTTTCTAAATCTCTTATTAATAGGTATTACATCTGTTTCTGTTATTTAATTTGGTCATGGTAATGTAAAATACAGATAAATGTGGATTGAAAGATTGAGCATTTACTTTTTTTTCATTTTAGTATATTTAAGTGGGTTTTGAGCAAAATAATGACTACATGGATCATTTTACTTTTATGATTACAAAATGTTCTGTTTCTTATGACTGATCTGGAAATTTTGCAGACAATTGCAAGTCAGTGTTGTTGCCCTGTTTTATGACATCACTGGGTTATACAATTTGAACTTTGTTTTTCCACCATTTTAATGATAATGATGTCTTTATACAAATCCAGGTGATGTGCCACGAAAGATCCTCCAATAGAGTTGTATATTCACATACATTTCTTATCATTCAGTATTCATACCCATGAAGTTAAAAGTCATGTTGCTGTCTACTAAAATGTATATGATTAACCTTTAGTGAGGCAGATACATTGTGGACTAATATAGTCAGTCTACTACTGACAGAAGATGAAAACAAATGCAATGTTGAGAAATGTTTGATAAGTAATGTGATTGATAAGGTTTTCTCTTTTAGATCTGGATTTACCTGACACAAAGATAAGCTGGCTAATGAAGCTTAAAATGCTTTAAGATACAGCATCTGATTCTTTAATTCAATCACTAATAAATGGCCAACAGCGCTCCCAAACTATTGAACTAATTTTGAAATTCAACACAGGAGGTTTGGGGATTTGGGACTCTGTTTGATATTGATAGCATTTTCTCCAGTGTCAATGCTTTCTATGTTTATACTAATTATAAATAATGAAGCAGAAGTAAATAACCTAAGAGAGCATATTGTTTGCTGACTAACTGATTGGTTGATTGGTTGATTGGTTGGCTGTATTTTGTTTCAATATACATATATAGTTCAATGTTAAGACTCACGCAACAAATCTGGTTTTGCTTTGGTCAGCAAATAAGATGTAAATGTGTTTTTATGATCTATGAAACATGAACAAACAATCAACGTATGTGTTTGTTGCTCTCTTGATTTTCTCTCTTGACCTATTTGCAGCAGATCGTGAAGAGGCTTTCTGTCTGCCCACAGCGTGAAGTTCCTCAGGCTCAATGAATCCTTCGCTCATAGTGCACTCTTAACATCATCACTCTGTGTGTCTTCATTGTTCACACATAATGGATGTCTGCGTTGTTCCTTTCTTATGCTATCCTGCGTAAAATTGAATTGTCAGGGTGCTTCGGGAGATTTGGAAATGTCTACAGTGTATTGTGTATTACATCTATGAGACCAATAAACAAAATATACTTAGGGCTATGGATTTTAAACCTGCTGACCAAAAGGAACTGCAGCAATGTTTATAGGGTTATTAAAATGATTGTGTTATGTGTGATAGGTCACTATCTTGTTGAAGTTTTAAAGTTAACGTGCATCTGACCTTCCTGGTCAGATATCTGCCTCAGCCAACAGCGTCTTGACCTTTTTGTTGTTTCATGGCTGTCCGATATAAAGACAAATACAATAACTTGATATAATATATAGTTTTAATTACACAACCTAACTGTAAATTTAAATACATTTTTAATGTAAGTTTTTCCAGATCAAACTCCAAACTGGTTAATCAGGTTGATGGATGAATTTCTCTCACAGCATTTTCCTTCCATTTACATTTCAGTTATTACATGGACGGCCGAGTAAACAAAGTGGAGGACTTTCTAAAAACTCGTCTGTTGGACACATTGACTGAGCAGATCACGAAAGTCACCAAGGTAACGTTTCTGTTAAAGTCCTCAAATAACGTAATATATATACATTATGTAAATTAAACTGTCAATCTACATCAACTGTTTCTGAAGCAGCTGCTCAAAGCAAACCGCAAATCTCTTCTAGAGCTGTACTGTAGATACAACATTATATTACTGTCTGTTATATATTTCAGAGGTCATGCATACATCAAACCATCTTGAGGGAAGATGGGAAGAAACAACCAATTTGAATCATTTGCATAATATTTGTGTTAGCCAAAGCACGCATCAACCCGGAGCTAGTTTTTGTGATGATAAGGCCACATGTGCTTCCCACAAGAGGGAGCCTTCAGGGTAAAATGGTTGTCTCCTCCATGAGGTAATCTTATCAACACTAGCTCCGATGACATGAACAGCATCTCAGGGGAAAAAGAGTACTCATTCCTTAGAACAAAAGGGGGCAGTTGTGGCCTTAGCGTGTTATAACAGGTCGTCCCTTAACCACAAAGTTAGAGGTTCAACCCCCGGCTCCTCCTGCTCGCATGTCAAAGTGTCCTTGAGCAAGACAGTGAACGTCACTCCCCTGGTGCTTAAAATTGTTGAAATGGAGAGGTCACATGGTGTGTACGTACCTGCATGTATGTGACAATTGGAATAAGGCTTTCAAACATAAGCATTAAATACAAATACATGTAATGAAAACAATCTTCTGTGGATTGAAATGAGCAAGATCTGATTTTGTCTTATTCTGTGTGCATCTTTGTATGTGTGTGTGTGTGTGTGTGTCTATTTGAATATGTGGTTCTTTACCAGCTGTACTAGCAGCTGGATTGACTTACCATCAGCTTTCAGAGGCATTAAAATTCAGTCCGCATCATAAAAGCATTCAGTACCACAAAACAACAGTTCCTCAGCATTGTCACAGTTTACCTGGTTTTCTCATACAAAAAGTATATTATCAGTGTTATTGGTTGTGTGCGTGTGCGTATGTGTGTACACATACATGTAATTTAACTCCGGTTACACTCTCGTCGTACATATGATATACAATAAACAAGATCAATATAAAAAAAGACATTAAAGACAACAGAGTAGAACACAGAAATTAAGCATCAACGATAACATTTATCTAGTATGCACCATGGAAATATATATTGAATAAGATATATGAACATAAGGACAATGGACAATGAATTTGGGATATTAATGTAGAAAGATGGTAATAGTGCAGATGTAGGTGTCTGTCTAATGGAAAGAAGCTGTTTCTGTGTGTGGTTATTTTTGGCATTTTCTTAATGTAATGGTCCTTAAAATACATTTGAATGAAAATGATGTATTCGTCCAAAAGTGAAATCCAATTGGAGCTCTCAAAAAGTCAATTTCAGCGTAGATTTAGTTAATACACCTGTATCTCTCTCCATGCAGGTTGTGAACACACACACTCCCAGTAAGAAGGTGTGGCTGGGTGGACTGGGGCCGGCGTGGGCAGGAGGCCTCAGCAATCTCTCTGACACATACGCTGCTGGCTTTCTGTAAGTTCTGTTATGCCGTCATAAAACACATTTGTTCCCAATGCTTTATGTATTTTTGGCAATCAAAGGCTCTGCTGCTGCTTTCCTAATATGTATTTCCTGTGTTTGTGTTCATGTCATTGTTCCAGGTGGGTGAACGCACTGGGTATGGCTGCTGCACAAGGGATCGATGTTGTCCTGCGTCACTCATTCTTTGACTATGGATACACTCACCTTGTGGACCAGAACTTCAACCCTTTACCTGTGAGTCTCTCAACTTCAGTTCAACAAGAATTAGAAAGGCACTTGGTTGTCATTGTCACATCCCCAGTTCTCCTGTCTTCCTGACAATAACAAGGATCTGACCTGAGCAGTTCTGTTGCACTCTGGTCGTTTTCTATACCAGACGCAGAGCCTTGATGGCACGTCTCGCTCTTTCCCGTGGGAGCTATTAGGTGAGATGAAAGCCGTTTAGTGGCGATGAGTGCTTAGACGCGGGGGCGAAATGCCATGTAACCTTAGCCCTTTGTCAGTAGCTTAGGACAGTGTCACTGCTCCCCTGAACCCCCATCACAACTGTGCGCTTCTCTGTGCGGGACAGTCGACTGGTGAGAGATCTGCAACCTGAGATGCTGATACACCGGCATGTTAGTAAAATAGCCTGCAACACTGTGAAATGGAACTGCTCCATCCCAAGTTCCTCTGCGGTTTAGTCTGAATCATGCATGGGCAGAGATACAACAAGCTAACTCCACAACGCTGAAATAGTCATTCGATGTACTCTGTTCATGATCTGTGTGTGAAGGCAAAATCATTTTAACAACACAGATGTGAAGGAGGCCAACTATTGAAGTTGTAATGTTCTTTTATTGGACTCAAAGCTGAACGTGCGACTGTCTTGGGCATTCTTTTTTTCTTCAAGTCTGGTCTTCGTCTTGAACTGATCTAATTTTTCTGGGGGAACAAGTCAGTGTTCAGAAGTTATCAAATTCTAACATATGCCAAGTTCATAAAACAGATTTATTAAGTTTTTAAAAAAGGTTTTATATTGGGGCAGAGGTGAAAGACAAAAAAAGAGAAAGATGATGGTCAAACATTTGTTATTATTCAAGATGGTTTTATTCTTGCTTTGGTCAGAGATGGCTCCCAGAATGAGTATTGGAAATCCCAAAAGACAATTCTAACCACTAATGTGATTATGGCCCTCATGAGTTCACTCTATGCTGGCATGCACTTTCTTCTGCCTCACTTAAACTGTAAGATATTTACCATAGAAATGTTCTCCCCTCTTCGTTGTTATTCTTCTAGAAATTAAGGTCTCCCGCTAGAATCACAATGCTTTCAACATGGCTGGATGTCTAAATGCTGCATCAGCTTGCATGCTGAGAGAAATTGGGGACCTGGGAAATGTATAACCTGGACTCCCCTATTCATATAATACAGTTAAAAACCCTGCCCACTGAATGACTCAACCTCTCTACCCTTTTCCACAGTTCTCCTTTCCCTTTTTTCTTCCTTCATTATTCTCTCTGTTTCTCTGTTTTGTTTTGTTTACACACCACAGGATGTTGTTGTCCCCGAGGTTGTAAACTTAAGTGAATAGAGATTCATTCTTTGAGAAATTTTGAGAAATATTGCATAATGCTCCTGTTTAAAAAGACCGCCTATCAAATGCTCTGAAGAGAAACTGTGCATTTACTACAGTTGTCTCCCCCTCACATACATCTTGGATACAAAGCAGGGGGATCTTTCCTCTGTCTCATCTCCACATGTTGAACCTTCAGACCGGCAACCCTTCATGACTCTGCATATTGTGGATGTGTTTTTCTCTGTTTATGGGAAACACAATTAAGAAGAAGGTTGTTAAGTTCTTCATAGATCTAGTTAAATTAAAAACACTGAAATGTTGAAAATCCCACTTGATGCAGTGTAATAGTATGACGTCATACTTAGATCTCTGGATTCTTATGGATTAACAGCATCTGAATGAGGCGGTCTGATGCTTATTTGTTCCATTTAGCTAAACATTAAAGGCAGATTTTTATTCTCCTTGTTAGCATCTTTATTGGGGTATGTTTTTACTTTTCTTTAGTCTTTGACATGTTACTAGTTTACTTGTGTTTTTCCCTTTGTGTCTTGGTGTCGTGGTCTATGTGGTGTTTGGATTGGTTCTCAAATTGATGGTTGGTCTTCTGTCTGTCTGGAGCCAAAAACGCAGGCAATTAGACAAAATAACAGACTGTCAGACCGCTGCTGAAGTAAAAAAAGAAAATCGATTTTATGACCCACCAATTCCTGTTCAGGATTTTAAAGGTAACACCAGCCAAGGCAATATTAAAGATGAAAGTTCACCAAAGTTGAAATCCATGCAAATGTAAAGATGGGAATTTGCTTCAGCACTGGAAGCAAATGTTGTTTTTTTTTTGCCCCTTCACTTTCATAGAATGCAAGTTAATTTTGCACATGTGTGACCTCACCTTCACACACCCCAAAGTCTAAAATGTATCAATTATTGGCTGGTTTCTTTTACTTGAGTTTTGAAATTTAAACACAAAGCATGAGTATAACATCAGTTCAACCATCTTGCGTAAATTCAACTCTTGAGTTGACTTTTTTTTTCTTTTTCGTTGTTTTATACACTTTGTAATACTCATAGATCACAGTTCTGGCCATACGTTCACCCATCCATCCGTCTGCCCGTGGCCAACATTATACAGTTCCATACTGTGCTCTGCTTCTCCGATGCCTTGGCAGCAAATTAAGTTAAAGCCTGCATGGAAAAAAGAAGCTCTTAAATGTTGCCATATGCAGGATTGCATGGGAACTTCCTGAGGAACACATGTTGTTCTGGGTCTCTTGGAGAGGTGTTGAGTCTGTAAAGTGAGACACAGTATGGTGGACCATTCAAGATAAAACGGCAATTCATGATGGAGCATAATATTTTGTAAAAATGTCATATTTAAGACCCGTCAATCGTAAACTGGTCAGCGGTTGTTCCATACAATGTGACATGTTACATGGGGCGATCCGCTCCGACTAAATGTTTAAGTGTCAAAGGGCTGACGTATTTGGACTTGATGTTTTTTTCCGCCCTGTCATAGACTAGCTGCTTTGTTGACACATTCTGAATTTTCACAGTTTGCAAAACTTAATCTACAATTACCAGGACATTTCGAGGCTGAAGAAACAAAATGAGGATTTGAGCAATTTTTCCTTTCATGGGAATCCAATCTACCATTGCTGTGAGGAATGGTGTCACATAATATAATAAATATTATGTCAGATTTACCCTTGCATTTGAGTGAAGTAGAGTTGGTAATGCTCATAAACTGTTTCCCTGCCTTCAGTCAGATCAGGTCTTTAAAACTTCCTTTTCACACCTGCGTGTTTTTGCTTTGTATTTTGTGTGCTCTTTACCCGTTTGCTGCTGTAATCCCGCAAATTTCTCCACTGCTGGACTAATAACGTAATATCTAATCTCATCTAACCTAAAAACAACAACCTTGTGAATCCTGTCCTGAGCATAATGACGATAATAAATGAACCAATACTCTCATAAAAGTAATGTAACAAAGTGCGTGTGTGTGTGTGTGTGTGTGTGTGTGTGTGTGTGTGATGGTGTGGCCCTTCCAGGATTATTGGTTCTCTCTGGTCTTCAAACGTCTGGTTGGTCCGAGGGTTTTGGCCGTGCGGGTGGCTGGACTGCAGAGGAAGCCACAGCCAGGACGAGTCATCCGAGACAAGCTGCGTATCTACGCCCACTGTACCAGCTACTACAAGTATGAGCTACAGCTTACCCACCTTGGATTAGTTTAGTAACCTGCACTTAAACACAGCAAAAGTGTACATTATCATGATATACTGTGATTTTATTTTATTCTCATTTGAAGCAGATGACAAAGCACACATCCCCTCAGCTTTTCAGTGATGTGTAGCAATACTTGAATCTCCTTGAAGATTTAAATGGAAAACAGACTCCCTGCGTCCTGCGAACACCTGAGGCTCAGTGTCTAGTTGGGACGAACAAAATTCCCAGCCGGCCCATTCGGCTTCCCATAAATAAGCAGACTACAGACACCCGCTCTTTCACAGCTCAGAGACTATAAAACTTAACGGGTATCACTTATCAAGTGTGTGGGTTCTGTCTCTTCCGTCAAAGAGACGCTGAAAGGTGTGCGAGGCCTTTATCCCATCTCAGATTGGCTGAAGGGGGGTATATGAGGGGGAGGGACAATAAGGCGGTCTGTGCCGCGAGGAGATAAAGAGTGCCACCATGACCTGTTCAAGGTTATCATTTAACCCAGGCCGGTGGCTGTCAGCACCAGGCTAGATTTACGGCCTTATTCTAGACAGGACTCGTTTACAGGTGGAGCATCTCTTAGAAAATTAGTGGAGTGCTGCACAGATATATGGTTGATAACTGGGCAGGAGTTGCATAACCAACACACACATGAGGCCTGATGACATGCATGCAAATATTTGAAATACTTTTCAACAAGTCACTAAGCACTAAAGCAGTCCGTCCCGAATCCACAGTTCCAGTTGCCATTGTTTCTGCCACTTTGTGTTACTACACAGTCAGCCCTTAAGTGAACGAGCCATTGTCGTGTTAGTGGTTTGACGGCACTGTGTCAGACAGCAAAAACTGCAAATTTTGCTCAGCCAGTCGGTGGTTTGAAAAGTCTTCTCAGATTAGATATTTGACTTGCACTGCCCTTTTACCCCTTTTAGCGGTTTGCATCATATTTTCTTCACTTTCCAGTCACGTTCCGACATCAAACAGCATCAACACATGTTTATGTTCCCAGTTTGGATTGCTAAGAACCTCATCATTTAAAAGGCCTGAGAGGTCATTATCTCTCTCTCCATCTAACCATCTGATCTATCACTCAGAGCCACAGTACCCGCTTCGCAGGAACAAGGCTGCAAGAGTTTAACACAAAGCCAGACACACAGCGTTCCCATCAACAGGACAATACTTTACTTCTCTCTGTAAATATATATATATATTGGCTGTCCTGCAGGGTTGATGAGAAAAATAGCTCACTGCGGGCCCAAAAGAATTAAGATTAACATCGAACCCGAAACCAAGATTGCTTTATAGATATGATGTTTTGGAGGTGGTAACTAGGAGAGATGTCTACCAGCCCTGACCCTGAACACGAAGGCCGACATGTGGTATTCACTACAGCTGTGTTGTCTTTGCCCTCGTATCTGGGCCCTTATTAGATTTTATCATGTTTGTCTTATCTGTCTGGCTTAGTTATTTACCTCTGGCCAGTATCGCTGTCCCGGTCCCCAGTGCTTTGCTCTCCGGAGACGGATTCAATCACTGTTTGTGTAACTCAAGAAGTGTTGCCCGTCGCATTCATCAGAGCCCGGGCTCCACAGCGACAGGTTTTAATATTGGACACTGTACAAGAGAAGCAGATTTTCGCAGCAGATAGCCTTTACAGGGATGATAAAGGCTTTGAAAATGAAATGTGGTGCATTATGGTTCATACTAAATATAGATGATAACTCACAGCTAAATGGAATTCCATTCTTGAGCATGCTTTATCTTACTTTATTATTTTTCTGCAAGCCTTTTGATCCAGATTAGATCAAGGAGTTTGGGTTTGATCCTGTTATTATATGTGATAAAAAAAACTATATCAAAGGCTTTCTTTTCTTTGTAGTCATCTTTAATTATAGAGAACGTTATCCAACATGACAATGTAATATATAATGAATCCCCAATAACAGATGTGGAGAAGAGCCTTTTTTCTTTCAGATTGTCTTTTCTTAACGTAAAAGAAAATTAATGTAATCATCATTTTCTTTACAACACCAGTCACAACTATGTAAGAGGGTCCATAACGATCTACATCATCAACCTGCATCGGTCACGAAAGAAAATCAAGTTGGCGGGGACGTTACGGAACAATACTGTCCATCAGTACCTGCTGCAACCCTACGGCACTGACGGACTCAGAGCCAAGTTAGTATCTCTCTTTCTCTATCACACACACACAGGCATTAAATAATCCATCCAATAATATTGCGGTTACAGACTATCTCGCTCCATTCATTCATGATCAAACAAGACCCAAGTACCAAAACAGCCATCGTTGAGATGTAGAAGAATTTCATAAACAACTTTATGAGTCTTTAATTAGTTATGTTTTGCAATATTAATAGGGTGTTAAACGCTGGCACTTAAAACGCTGCAGGGACTTCTTTTTAAGAGAACCGTGGTTGATGGACTGAGCTATATAATTTACAATGAGTCGGCATGTTTTTAGAATACACAATCAAATATATGTACTTTTATACAATAACTGCTTCCTCTTTATCTAGATTTTAAATATTTTCAGACAACATTAAGAATAAACCCTAAATGAAAATCTTTTTGGCTTTACGATTAATTGAAACTGAAACCAACTTAAGCCAAGTTACTTATTTTTTTATTTTGTCAGTGTGACATCGACAAAATTGTAACGAAATATACATACATAATTTGAATATTGTGCAGATTTGTTGTGGTTTTTGAGAGTGGGGGTATTGAAAGTGTTTGTTTGCATGTATGAAGGATGAATTGTAAGTTCACAGAGATCCAATATGTCAACGCCCCTTTGTTTAAATGAGGTTTTATAGCTGGATCTTATTAATGGACTTTCATTTTCTTTCATATTTAGTCTATTTAAACTGATAATTCTGTTTACATTTTTTACTATGATATATTACACTTCACGTATTGAGGTAATACAAATTGTATTGTCTTAAAACGTCCTTTCAAATGAAAAGTTCATGCTTTCAGTCGTTTTCTCTTTCATTTAAGCCTCTGGCCTGTTATTCTGACTCAAACTTGAACCTCAAATCCTGGATAACAGTCTAATGACTCGGGACTGTGTGTGTGTGTGTGTGTGTGTGTCTGTGTGTTTATGTATGTGTGTGTGTGTGTGTGTGTGTCTGTGTGTGTGTGTTATACGATGCCGACATACGGCCTTAATGGCGGCTCAGGCATGATCCTTCAATAACAACATAATGACGGAGGATGTTTTAGGTGTTAGAACAGGATTACAAGGCAATTAATAGAAAAGAAAGCTAACGATGGGCTTTTTTCAGGCCTTAAGTGCTTTCCTTTACCACAGGCAGCGCAGAGAGACTTTTCTGAAGAATTTAGCAACACCAGATGTCTATAAATTTGTCTGAGAAGTGGGACTTTTTAACGCTGGCCAAGTATTCAGACCCATGCATGTTCAAGTAAAGCTTTGAGTAACTTTGATTTATAACTTCTTCATATTGAGCCCAATTTAATTTGATATTTTATAGAATTTGAGGTTCACGTAAAAATATCCAGACCATTGGCCTTGATCCTTGTATCATTGTGAACTTTACTGTATATCAAAATAATAAAATGTGGTTACTAATAACAGCAGCACTTTAAAGTTGAAAGGTTGTGTGTCGGTAATGCAACGCAAATACAGTTTGAGGAGATCATTCATCTTCAGAACGAGATTTATGTTACATATAAGAATAATAATAAAAAAAGAGAAACGATTTCTTTTAAAAAGGCAGCTTGAGCACGCCTCATGGATGTTTCAAGCTGTTCATGATTGTACAATCTTTCGCATTTGCTAAAAGAGTTAAAAGGAAAAAAACATTTTTAGCTGTTTGCAATAACACAATTTACTTTTATTGTAGCAACCTGTCTGTCTCACGCAATGGTGATTTTAAGGAACATGAGAAATTAGATTTTATTGAAATAACCATTTTAACAATTTGTCGTTAACAAAATGTATTTGTACTGTTATCAGTACTGTAAATTATCTTCATAGCTCAGACAGCAAAGAGTAGTAGTAGTAAATAATGTAGCTGACTCCAAACTGTTCACGCTGCAGATTCCAGTCATTTGCAATTTTGTAACAACAGCGCCTTCCAGTGTACGTTTGACAGAATCAAAACCCATAAAGCCTGAAGCTGCATTTTGCTATCTTTCGTTGATGATGTGGAAACCGTTATTAACAGACACATCTTGACTCCATATTTTCACCAGTTTTATGTGTCAGAAGGCAGGTGAAGTAAATGTCATCTGCCTGAGCTAACGCAGTTTGTATTTCCTGCTTTCCTCATCTTTCAGATATGTCCAGCTGAACGGGGAGAAGCTGCTCATGGTGGACAACGAGACGTTCCCGGAGTTGAAACCTAAGACATTGAGAGCTGGACGTACGATAGCCATGCCTCCCATGACCATAGGCTTTTATGTCATCAAAAACATTAACGCATACGCCTGCCGAAGATAGCGCTGACCCGCAAACCGTCTGCCAGTTTTAACCAAAGCTTAAAAAACAGTGCGGTTCTTCATTTCTTTTCCACCTCGCTGGGAAAACCCAGGGAGGTCAGAATACCACTTTGTTAGGGTGTTGTGTCTTGCTCAAGGACAATTCAGTGGAGTGTACACGTGGCTTGATGACAGTACAGTTCTCTAGTTTAACAACAACCTCTTCAACCATTATTTCAACGGTAATATTTAAATTACAAACGAACCCGGACTTTTCCTTGTTGTCTTCTCCACTCCGTCAAAGAAAGACTTGCCCCGAAACGCATAAACAGGGCTGCACTGAACGCTTTTCGATCTTTTCACCAGCAACTCCTCATACACAACAAGACTCGTATGGACAGAGATCGTTTTGTGGCTTTGTATGGAGTTATGCAATATCATAAAAGTCCACATTCTTTGAATGAAGCTATATTTTCAATTTTTTTTTGTTAACTCTGTGTCTGCCAAGAGTTTTCTTTTCTTCTAATCTTTCACTGACCAACGAAGACACGTCAGCTTCAGTTTGACTTGATCATTTCCACGAAGAGAAAGATGCCATGGTGTGTGAGAAATGTCTTGCCTGGACAGGCCAAGTGCTATGTGTGAGTGTGAGCGTGTGTGTGTGTGTGTGTGTGTGTGTGTGTGTGTGGGTGTGTAATGTGTTGTTTTGATAAAGCTACTGATGTGTCTTTCCAGTCCGTCTTTTCTTTCCATATCAAGTGGCTTAAAGGGAAAACCTGTTTGTTTTAAAGGCTGAGTTTGTATGTTGTGTGTATCGTTACTTTTCTGCTGCAGGTTTCTAGTGTTGTGTTACAGCGATATGCTTAGCTGAAGAACAGTGTGAACCCATCCACAACATGCAGCCTGCGTCCAGACAAAATCTGGGTTTTGCTTTTGATTTTAAATATTCTAAAATACCAGTTTTTTGGGTGTATTTGAACTGATCTCACTATCCTCAGTGTGACACGTGTTGTATAATCCTCTTATGCTGCTAGGGTTTTTTGTACGAATATACATTCTATATTTTACATAATTTTGTACAGATTTACTGTCATATATAATTAGATAATGTACATAAAGAGAGTGTTGAAAATAAGTGATTTAAGCTTGATATGTTTACTTACACACAGTACACATCTAATTTATACTTTTCTTTGTCTTTATATTTCTATTATAAAAGCATCCGTTATCTTAGTGGTACTAATGCCCCAACTCTAAAGAAATATCTCAAATAATTTGTCATGAAAAATTGGGTTATTGACTCAAATGTCAGAGGTGTGGACAGTTTTTATTTGTTGTTGTGAGAAAAGGAATTACCTAAAAATGGTTTGTGATTCACGACATGTCACACATTTATTGAGGTTAAGTTCCTAATATTTTAACATCTTACATATAGATTGGCTTCTTATTTTCGAGACTAAAACCAAAGAATGAGTAACAACGTCTTTGTGTTCTCTGTTCCGACATGAATTGAGACAACGAGGGGAAGATAAGCCGAACATGTTCAATTTAAAGAACATTTGTTCATAGTTGATGTAGAGATGTTCATATTTCTTTTGGAGAGCATGATTTTAATATGTAAAGTGTGCCTTTATAATATTTTTTCTTAAAAAAAAGTTTACATTGATAATAAACACCTACAAATACCTTGGAAGTTGTATTTCATTTGTATATACTTCAGTCACTGTTCATCATGCTACGAGTTGCACGAAAGCAAGAAATTATTTCCGAAATCAGATTTTAAACTGAATATTAAACTTTGTGAACTCACAAGTTGACGCTTCAGTGGTTCTCAGGACATAACTAGGATGTGCAGAAGCACATGGGCTTAGGGAAAAGAAACAGTTGAGGGGATGTGATATATATGCCCACATGAGAGCAGAAAGAAAAGTAGTTATGCATGCCAACAGAAAGAACCTACAGACATAAACTGCCACATTCATGCAGACTCCTTACACCTTTACACATAAGCACAAACTGTTACACTCTGAGAACCCAGATGTGGAAGCAGCTGGAGTAAGTCTTTGTAGTGGGAAGAGTGCTGTCTTGTCACTGCATGAGACAGCTGCAGATGGGAAACACGAAGCCACGATGGGGCTAAACCTCCTCAGCTTTGGCCCAGACAGACTGAACCTGAGCCAAACCTGGCTCAGTGTCTACTGATGCGGAGACAACGGGGATCTGCTTAGTAGGGTCACGTCGAAGGGAGATGAAGGATCTTGTGTGCACGTTGACGAAAATGTTTGATCAGTTTCTCCCAGACGAGGATGGTATGTGAAAACTGCGCTGCATGGGTTTCTTTAGAAAGCAAGACAAAGGCCTGAAGTGGACTGAAGTTTCATGACAGCGAGCCATTAACACCGGCGGCCCATCAAGAGCCGTGATCCAAAGCATGCACCTTCAATCATATGTTTTGTTTGGTTCGGTTCCATTCATGGTAATGGGTTATTATAGCTTTTATGTATTACGCAGAAATGTTTGTTCTCAACAAAATGAACTTCAAGAACAGTCTCATGCTCACTCGCATGCGGTCCACTTCAAACAGGTCGGCATTGTTGACACATGAGAATCAAACCAGACTCGTTAACACCTGGTCCTTTTCACCGAGGGGCGTATGAAGAGAAACATATTATTCATCATACCTCGAAGGCCATACGTATACGTGTGAGCACATTTAGATGAATGCGTAGACATGCTTTATTTTCAAAGCACATGCAAACCTAGAAAAACAGAGTGAGAGAGCAGACAGGCTCATGTAGAGAGAGAGCAGGAATCGTGCTGTTCTTTCTCAAGAATATTGCTTGGTTGTCAGTCTTCCTAGATCAGTTCCATGTTTGATACATACAATCAAATGAAATGGTGTGCTAGGGAAACACATGAGCTTAATAATTTATTGTTTGAAACCACCTCTTACTCAAATAAAAAGTATGTTTGTTGAGTAAATTGAGTACTCGACCAAATAACTGACCAAAGCAATACAGAGCAACGAGGCCTAATAGTGACATTCAGGATCTTATCAAACCAATCCATAGAAACGGTTTGGTTTAGCACACTTCTTTTATATAACCCTGTACCTTCTGATAACAACTGCTGAGCGTCACTTCTACTGGCAAAATCTACTCGTGTTGTGATTTAGGCAGACTGCGCCGTGTCTGGCCACTTCTGCGTGACAGTGCCTCTTTAGTGGAGGTAACTGTTACCCGGGCCTGCCGAACACTGTTTACACTCGGTGATCCATTTTGAGACATGCAAGGCCCCTTTCCCCTGTTAGCATACACTGAGGATTTCATGATGTTTACTCTGTATATACAGGAGTCAGCTTAAATAAGACTTTCATGAACGCCGGATCCCCAGAAAACTGATGGACTAGATTAGACTTTGGCCCGCAACGTAGAACTCTCTTGGCATTTTGGACCATTTTGACCCAAGCAAGGTTAATAAAACATAAATATTTACGTTACTATGGGGTTCTTTGCTGCGCTCAGAAGCCAAACATACAATCTGTGCTGAATATTGTGATACAACACAGATTTGTTATAGCCATCAAAACATTCTGAGAAACAGCCTAATGTTTGGTGTGTGTGTGTATATATGTGTATATGCAGCATATATGTAATGCATGGCAGCTAAGTTGCTCCCTAAATGAAAAAAAAAAAACGGTAATATTTACAGGAGGAATTCGATGTTTTTGAATTTAAAGTAATAACATATCTGGTTCCTTCGTATGTAAAAAGTACAACAACACAATCTGTGTGTTGCGTTCACACACAAAATAGTGGCTTACTTTATTTGGCTTACTTTTCTTAGAGATTTACCCAACATGGCAAACTCGACGTCAGATCTCAATCTCCTTCATTAAACTGCATTCCACAAATACCAAGCTGTCTGAGCAGTCATGCGCCCCTGTGTGCGCAGCGGCACGTGACCCCCCCCCCCCCCCCTCCCGCCCCCCGCCCTCGTGGATAACGTCCACATTTACTTGCAACTCTCCCGCAGCAGCGAGCTCTCAAAGGTCCTCGCAGCTCGACGTTCAGACCAGCGGGCACTTCCTGCTGCGGGTGTCACGTGACTCCGCGATGCGCGTTGTTGGAGGAGGAAGCAGGTTGTTGGGTTGAGACCAGCCGCGATGAACACGTCCACGAGCTGAGCACAGCCGGAGCTTTGGACGACCGAGACACTGGACCGAGATGCGGGGATCGTCCGTGGCAGAGTTCGCACAGTGAGTCGTGACGTGGAGCAGAGAGTTTGTTTTGTGCAGCGAGGAAGTATAAAGTTTGGTGAGGGGAAGTAACTGAGGGCTTTGGGTAAAACGCGGGATGTCATTTACGGATCGGAACAGATTCAGATCATAAAATGTATTGAATTGTTTGGCATCAACTGACATATACACCCTGTGACCTACATACAGGCTCGTACAGCCAGTGGTGCAGGAAGTATTAATCATATCCTCTACTGAAGTCAAAGTACTAATACTGTAAAAGAAAATACTCGATACACGTCAAAGGTCCTGCACGAAAAATGTCACATCAAGTAAAAGTAGCCCTTGGTAAGTATAATCGGAACAATAATCGGAAAAGTAATTCGACTACAACTGGAGATTATTTTCATTATAGATTAATCTGTTGATTATTTTCTTAATTTACAAAGTGTTTATGTTTGGTTTATAAAAATACTGAATTACTGAAAAATTACAAGCACAATTATTTTTCTTTCAATCCATTAATGAATTATTTACTGAACAACTTTGCGATTTTGTGTTGTGATGCAAATATGAGTGTAATAACAAAGAGTTGTTAAAAAGAAACAAAAGTTACTCTGTACTAAATATAAGAGATTGTAGGTTTAGTGAAAAAAAATGGGACTAAACCAATTTCAGAGATCAATACCTTTACAGAGCTTAGTCACATCACCAGATCTTCAAAGTACCAGTACCTCACAGCGCTTACAATCATTTAACAAATATGTTCCTTTGCAGAATTAAAATATATATATATATATATATATATATATATATATATATATATATATATATATATATATATATATATATATATATATATATATATATACATATAGCAAACATTTTGGCTTCTGACCTTTGTTTTTTTTTTATCTGTACTCCCAGAGGTTGTCATTGATAAAATATCAGCTCTGTTTGACGTCAAAGAGCAATGGAGTGTGGGAAAAAGCTTATCCAGCTTTCTGTTCCCCAACTGGTTCCAGTATTCATAACTCGGCCTGCTGCCTGACATTAATGTTCAAGTTTTATATCTTTTGCTTCAGTGCTTTTTGTTAAGTCCTGGTTAACCAGCATGTGTGTAACATTTTGGTTCCTGAGGAACAGAATACGTGGACGTCTGTTGAAGTCGAGCATACGTTTTGAGTAAAGTCTTCAACATAGACAGTTGTTGCTGGAGTTATTAAACTAACCCTTTTGACCTTTTTTTTTAGCATGATGCACGTGGAGAGGTTGGAGTAAATAAGCCAGCACGTGAAGCCGGATAGGAGTGCAGTCCAGATGAAGTGCTTGCTGATAGCCAGTGAGAGCGCCGAGGTCCTCTTCCACTGGACGGACCCCGAATTTTACCAGAATGTCCAGGCGCAGTATGGGGCGTCTCAAGAGGACGGCCAGGGGGTAAAGCGGAAGAAACCAAACGGATACTGTGTGCACACCTTTCAACTTCTTGTCGCTGTTTCAATAACTCTTAACATTTTTGATTCTCTCCCTGTCTTTGTTGTGATTGTCAGCTCCCAGCCTTCGAGGACAGCATCAGCACTCTGTTTGCTCCCATCATTATCTCCTGCAGCACCATGGTGGACCGGCTGGGGGACAGCTACACCTCCTTCACCACAGAAAACAACCACATCTACGTCCTACACCAGGTAGGGTCTGAATTCATCAACAATACATCCCCAGCCCCTCCACAACTATTCAAAAGAATTAAAAGGATGTGATTTTGTGACCTTTTGACCTTATTTTGAAAGGCCTTCATGTGTAAAGCGGATTTCTTTATTCTTGAACGTTGCCTTGCCAACAGCAACAGCACTGTGACCTAAATGCAGGCTGCTCTTACGGAGAAGCGTCATGTGAGTCTTGTTAAGGAGTCAAACCGCACTTTGTCCTCCAGCGGTGCACGAACACTTTGCTTCTGCTCCATTCAGCTTCAGCAGCCTCTGACGTCTTTCTCCTGCAAATGTTTATTCCCCAGGGGACAGTTTCCTACAATCATCTAGTCTGTTCCCCTTTCACAAATGTCCTTTTTTTTACAGTCACATTTTATGTTACTCTTTTTAGATCCTGGTTGTTTTAGTCCATGTGTTTTAAACTAGGCTTCATCACCTCTCTATTACTACTGCAACAGCGTCCACCAAAATCATCAACAAACTACAATACATCCCAAATGCAGCTGCCTGTCGGCTCTCTCACTTCCACACCAGGGATCACACCACGCCGGTCCTTCCACACCTCCACTGGCTCCCCGAACAGCAAATAATCCAGTTCAAACTTCTCCTCCTCACCAACAAAAACCCTTCACAACCTCGCCCCTTCAAACCTTTTGGACCGACACCCTCCCACCCACAACCTTAGATCCACTGACACCACCCCGCTTCCCCCCCGACTCTGTTCCAAGCATCGGCCCTAGGGGACACCGGGCCTCCTCCATTGCTGCCCCCTCCCTCTGAACCTCAGACATTCTCCATCACACAAAACTCATCTAATGAAATCAGCTTTTAACCTGTGCTGGTTTAACCTCCTTTGTTTGGTATTTTGTTATAATGTAATCCCTCTTCCTTTTTATTCTTTCTTTCTTCATCATGTAAAGTGCCTTGAATACCTTTTTGAAGCACTATATAAATACAATGTATTATTATTCATTATTTATTCTCATCCTTAGTTAATTTTCTATTTTATTCAATGCAAGCTGATTAGGTCATTTTGTGTCCTCCCCAGTTCGACGAGTGTCTCTACATTGCTGTGAACGGAGACGGAGAGGAGGAAGAGGGGGATCTCAGGAGGAAGATCTATGTGATGAAGAAGATGATCGAGGTCATGTTTGGCATGGTCACCCTCAGCAGTAACCTCCTCAGGAAAGAGTAAGTAAGACATGGTGTGCGTTCCCTCTTGATTCTGGACCGTTTTAACAAGGCATCCGGCTGACCCGTGACCTGTTTGTCACCAGACTCCGTCCTCAGGACACGGAGCAGAGAGCGAGGCTGTGGAAGCTTCTCCAGAGCCTGCTGGAGACCTACAGCCGCCTTCGAGAGAATGACCAGAGCTTCTTAGTGGAGGTGCGATGCTACTTTAACAGCAGGAAAAAAAGTTGCCTTTTTTTTTGTTCATTCTGCAAATGTTTTTCTCAGCAAATGATATGGAAGACAAGACGATAACCGAACGCTCAGCTTCACAGCGCAGTGCACACTGCTGCCATCTTGATACCCATTCAAGCTAACATCTTTGTCCCCTAAGGAGTCCTGTGTGCAATAAAGCAAAGCCAGAGACATTATTGAGCTATTATTATTATTTAGTTGTTGGTTTTTGATTAGTAGTCATATTTGTAGTTTTTTTTTTCTTTTCCCGCTCAGTGATATATTTAATGATTGGGGCTTAGTTTCCATCAACCTTACAGTTTTTGTGGATTGCAAAATAGACATTTATAATGGGTTGTGTGTTTTGAATCGCATTATTGTTTCGTAAAGACCTGACCATCATGTGTGCAGATTTATAATGTGGAAAGGTTAACCACTAGGTGGCAGGAATGGGCAGAAGGTCCAGTTTAAATGGGTGTTTATATAATTCTTTTCAAATTAATATAAACAAATTATGTTTGTGTTGAACCGTGAAACAATCTTTCCTCTTGTGTGTTTAGATAGGAATGACAAGCTCATGATTCATGTCTCTGAGGTTGTATTCTCAGCTATACAGAGCACCAGTCATAACTTGACATTTAAATTGTTTTCGTAAAAGTGTAGACATGTTTTTATTAAATATAATCTGAAACCCTTCTTTTGCATTGTGACAAATTCAATTCAGGTTGGATTCCCTCTTCACAAGTACTATGCCTCGTGAATGTGTTTTTTCTGTCTGAAGGAATGAATCATACCTCTGAAAACGGGTCATTTGGACTATTTGAAAAGGCAGTGTGAACGTGTTTAAAGGGCAAATGCAATGGTTAGCGTCGTCCTCATCCCCCACGCTCTCGTCTCCTCCCTCTCTCTCAGGCGGTGGAGAGGCTGATCCATCCCACGCTGTGCGAGCAGTGCATCGAGTTCCTGGAGCGCCGTTTAGTTCAGCAGCTTAACAGCAGTGTGGAGCGAGCCGGAGAAGAGGTGATGCACGCCTTCATCCTGGTTCACACCAAGCTGCTCGCGTTCTACTCCAGGTACAGATGTGTCCATCAACCTTTCACCTTTATTCCACAACTTGCACTATTTCTTATCTACAACTTACTTGAGTTTGTTTAAGATTTCTTTATTAAAGATGCCGTGTCTCTGTTCCACCATCCCTTCTAGCCGCAATGCGAGCACGCTCGCCACCTCAGACCTCCTCGCCCTCATCATCATGGCACAGAATATGTATCCTAGCAACACAGACCAGGATGATCCAAATCCTGAGGTAGAAAATGCAGACAGTCACTACACAAAGTGCCGGTTCCCTTGTTTCTGATTTTTTATTTTCGGCTCCCGTGCATGTTGTGTGTTTGTCATCCTGTGAAGGATGTTGAGAGTACATCCGGCTCTGGTCCTGAAAGTTTTTACACGCCCGAGCCGTCCCCGACAGACAGGGACTCAAGCAGCTCCGGTGGGTTGTGTAGAAGAGTCTGTGTATTCACATTTAGTCAATTATTAAAACAACAGCAGTGATCTGTTGTATTTTTCCATGTAGGTGTGTCAGGAGACAAGCCAGCGAGAGGAAGTGCACCTGTGTTTGAGTTTGTGGACCCAGACGTCCAGGTGAGAAGATTATTCCTAAAACCTAATCCGGATTCAACGCAAAATAAACAAAACGAGACCTGTTGACTTGATGAAATGATCACGTCTTCAGATGGCAGAGGACAGCTTGCAAACTCTAGAAGTTCCTCCGCCTGACCCTTCGACCCCTCGCAGAGTCTTCTTAGATGTCTCACTCAAAGATGGCTTGTATCCCATGATGCCACACTCCATGTACTGTCTGCCTCTGTGGCCTGGCATCACACTTGTGCTGCTAACAAAGGTTTGTGGACACCAACACACTTCCATGTATGTTCTACTGTCGCGTAGACTCAATGTCCTCACTCTGGTCATGTGTTCTAGCGGGTTGGCCAGCAGGGGGCACCATTGTAACACATTTATCTGGACTTATTTAACTACAGTTGCCTGCTGTGTTTACAGTATACACACATTGTGCTCCCTTGTTGAGAGAACTCAAACATCTGTTTTCATCTCCGGCAGATTCCCACCAGCGCAGTGGCCATGTCCGTGTACACGTTTTTGGAGGCTTTTGCCAAACTGGAGAAACGTTTAAGTGAAGGCCAAGAAGGATCTGCTGCGACTCGAGGCCAGCGAACTATCCATGAAGTCCGCAGCAAGCTTGATAAATTTATCAAAGCCCTCGGGCCGAGTGAGATACAGGTGTGTGAGATAGGTGTACCAGCATTTTGTGCAGCATTCAAAGGTTTTACACCTCACCTGCCTCAAATAACACACGAAAATATGTCCTTTACAATAACTGTTATTTTCTCTAAAATATTGTGGCTTTTTTGATCACAGCCTGTAATAAAAGTGAACCGTCAGCCTTCCTGCAACCCTCCTGATAGTATTATTCATACAAACCATGATGCAGTTTATAGTTCCTGTTTGCGCTGAAAACCCATAAGGTTGTACAAACTGTGCCTCTTTTCACTTGACACGCATTGAACACCTTCCTAAAGATTTGTTTTCTAATTTGAATACAACATTAAGATTTGTTTCACCATCTTCACCTGAATGAATGAACTGAAGATCCAGTAAAAGCACCTAAAAAGATTAAGGTTGCCAAAATGGTCAATTTTTTAAGCTGCACAAATCAAATCTGCTCGTGTTCCTTTGTTGTCCTTCCAGTCCGGGCAGTTACAAAAGGACTGGACAGATTTCAAGAACTTGGCCTTCACCAGAGGAGGACCTGGGTTCAGCAGAGAGTGAGTCTTCTGCAGCCCTGTGCTGGCTGAAATGCTTCACAGCGAAGCAGTTGGATGGTTATTTGAATGATTACGTTCATGTTTTTGTTTTAGACTCATTCCATCGTGTAAGAAGATGAAGACTCAGCTGTGCGGCGTATACAGACAGTGTTTTCTCCTCGAGCCTGGACCAAGTGACATTCCTCAACGTCTTTCCCCCGGTCTGCAGGAACGAGCCCAGACCATGGTGCGGTGTGTATCAGTCAGCCGCACATCTCTTTGCACTATATCTGTTGTTGACTTATTTGTAACATTTTCAAATCTGAATCCATTAAAACTTTTGGAACAAGTTTTTTGTCCACAAATACCTGCGAGATGGTCCACAACAGCATCCTTAACTGTTCATGTCCGTATCTTCTTTCTCGTCTTATTCTTTCTGTTCTAATCACTTTCTCCCAGGGAGAAACTGATGGACTGGAAGGACTTCCTGTTGGTGAAAAGCAAGAGAAATATCACCATGGTGTCATATCCTGTCAGCAAAATAATCCAGCTCACTGTGATGCCTTGTGTGTACATTTAAAATACCTCTGGAAGTGCATGATTTTTTTACGACATGCAAACGACTAGAAATTTGTTTGAAATGCAACTCACATTTGTCCGGAGTGTATTGATCTTGACCCAGGTGATCTCACTTACCTGGAGGATTTCCCAGGCCTCATCCATTTTATCTGCGTGGACCGATCCACCGGCCAAATGATTGCGCCATCGCTCAACTTGACAGAACGCAACACGTCTGAGCTGGGGACCGGACCATTGGCTCTTTTCATCAAAAGCAAGGTCAAGATACTAAAACTACACGCCTTTTAAGCTGTTCATGTTATCTATTTGTTTAAGTCCGAAACCTTTTTCCGTTATTAAATTAAATGATTTAATGTGGCTTTTTAGGTTACAACATATTGCCGCTTTCGTAAAATACTATTATTTATTTTCCAATAGTGAAAGGAGAAAATAGATATCACTCTCATATCTGTTCTTAGCTTATCATAAAGCACAGCGACTGAAATCAAGGGAAACAGTCGCCAGAGTCCAAGAAGTTACTGCTCACGGCAAATAAATAGTCCAGCACATAACCTCTCTATATTATCAGTTTTACGCTTGCTTTTTGGTACAGGTTAAACAGAACGTATCACATGTTTATGAGTGAGCTTTCCAGTCTTTGTGCTAAGCTAAACTAAGACTTTCTCTACTTTCATATTTACCGTCCGGTTAAAAGAGAATTATCTGCCACAAAGCAAAGGAGAATATTTATCAAAGAAATACTAAATATTCTGTTAAAATGCTCAATATGCAGATTTAGCTTTTTTTTTAATCAATTTCTCCTTACTTATCAATCCTGAAGGTGTGGGGCCTGGTCAACACAACACGGCGTTATCTCCAGAAGGGTTACTCCACGGTGACATTGCGCGACGGAGACTTCTACTTCTGCTACTTCCTCTGGTTTGAAAATGAAAGCGTGAGTTACTGGAATATTTTAGTAAGCAGAAATAACATAACCATGAATTCATCACCCTGGGATACTGTGAAGATTAAAAAAACAAATACAGCATTATATAAGTTGTAGATCTGATCAATCAGGGCTTCAAGTTGGAGGCCGGGGACATACCCATCCTTCCGGATGACTCCGCCCCCATTGGGATGCTTGCCTGGGACTACTACAGGTAAACAGTGGATGCCAGAAATAGATATGATTAATCCAATCAAGAGTGCTGCTGACTATAACAAGGAACGTGTCCTGCAGGAAGCTGCTGCGGTACTACAGCAAGAACCATCAAGGTGAGGTAGTGAAGTGTTACGAACTGCTGACTGTTCACCTAGGGGTCATCCCCGCCGAGATCATCCTCCAGCACTGCAGACAGCTGGCAAGCAAACTGTGGGAGCCTTCACGCAATCCTCTGCTATAGACGCATCCACACACTTAAACTGGGGCGCAGTAGCCATGGTACTCTTTATTTTTGTTTTTGAAGAAAAAAAAAACAGTCTCTCACTCTTTATAGAGATATATGGATTCCAGCTTCATGGTGAACATCGTTATTTATCCTCTGATAAATTAATCTAACGTTCATTAGAACACGTTGGATTCATGATGAACGCAGTCAAACACCAACATGCACTGTAAGAAATATATTTAGAATATCTTGATAATTGTAATCTATTTTTGAATTCTCACTTATGACCTGTTTTCTATTTATTAGTAATACTTTAAATGTTTTGTGTTCACTTTTTTTTGTGCCACTGATCAATTTTTATAAATACAGATACTGCCCATCGTTGCCTTTACTGTTAGTGTCTTATGAAGCATACAACAGATATTATTGTATCATTGTTATTGTCTCCAATAATTTTGATTATTCTGTGGTGACAATAAATATCGGTACTCTCACATTCATTTGTTTATTGAGTCATTTTAAAACGGAATCGAAATAGCACAATTTGAACCATTGAACCATCACATGAATTTTACAAATTAGGGAAGTCAGTTGCTGATCGTGTTTCCATGTGTGATGACACAATTATTCATCCATATGACAATTACTATATGCATAACAGCTAGAGATGCAATAGGTTCCTTGAATTTACTCGATATGTCAGGTTAAGTCTCACCAATCATGAGCGTGTCTAACCTTTAGATTTGCTCACTCTTCAGTCACCCCTGGATACTATATTTTAAAGGTCAGTTCACACGTAGGATTCTTCCAGCGGCGCACGGTTAAGGAGGACTCCACACGGGCTCCCAGGGAGAGGAAACCATGCACATCGAGTTCTGTACATTATCAGTCACTGACTCACAGGACTCCTGTGAGGTCTGTCACAGCTCCTGCAGCCACCAGGTCCCTCAAGAAGAGTTTCTCAGCATTAACGTCATGCACCACCTGTATGATGAGCCAAAGTTCAATGAAAACATGAGATTTGACAGCCTTACAAATGCATATCACTGTTTAGTAATCTGCATTTACTTGAGCCTTTATTGCGTCCATGCGTAAGCTCTCATAGTAGTGGAGCCTGGCCTCTGGGTGCTGCATGTCGTAGCCAAAACCTGCCAGGCTCACTTGGTCACACAGCTGCAGAGCCATCACCAACGCACTAGCGCCCAGTGTTGGCACCATCTACTTGAAGAGAAACCATTATAAACCACTGAGAAAGCCTGTTATGAAGGCTACTACGTAAATAAAACATGTTATTCTCTCTCGGTGGAGGTTGTGTTTGCTCATCTTTCACTCTCTTTTCATAGGTTTATAGCAAAGTCAACATATGTCAAAGCAAAGCATACACATACATTATTCAGGACCGGTTAGGCTAGAAAGGGTCATTGTTCTAGATTTCTTTGTTCTCTATTTGTATGCAGCATTGTATGAAAGCGTTCAACAAAGCATGAGAAAAACATATTAGAACTCACGTTTCCCTGTTTTAGTGCATATTTCTGGACGACTTGCCCTGTCTTGTGAATAATCTCTGGATGGAGGATCCTGAAGTTCTCCGGTCTCAGTGGAATATCATCCACTACCTCCCTCCAGAACCATATTTTGGACCAGAAGCTCTAGCAACAACATGGGAGATGTAGAGCATGTGAGGCAGTGAGTGTGATGATGTGATATTGGTGTTGCTGCACAAGTTGCTGTGACACTCATGGCTTATGTAATACACTGTTTCTGTGTGCAATGGTTCCTGTGACGTATAGGCTTA
Source organism: Clinocottus analis (assembly GCF_023055335.1). Taxonomy (NCBI): domain Eukaryota; kingdom Metazoa; phylum Chordata; class Actinopteri; order Perciformes; family Cottidae; genus Clinocottus; species Clinocottus analis. The sequence continues at coordinate 10,849,096 of NW_027176240.1, forward strand.
CCAGCGGCTGTTTGGTGATGACAGAAGTCAGCCAGTCCAGGTCCAGGCTCTTAAAGACCACCAGAGCAACTATGGTGGTATTTTTGTATTCATCTGGGGAGTGAGGTGCTGCCTCTGGGTAAACCAGGCGGATAGTGGTGCGAGAACCAGCGTCTTTCTCATAGCCAGACACTGGAGCATTATTCAGCCTGGCAACAGTTGAAAATGTATAGATAAAATAGAATTACTTTTTTTCATCCAGTGTTTTTTCGTCAAGCTTTTTCCCCCCCTAACCTCAATCAATGATTGGCTGCGGAGGAAAAAAATCCATCGCTAAAAGTTAAAAATAGCCATCATAATCTATCGCACCAGCAAGATATCCTTCCTCCAGTCTGACTAACAGTGGTGCACATACCGGATGATGATGTCATACTGATCTATATGGGATCCAAGATGACTCCCATGTAGAACCCCTCCATTGCCCACCACCACACATCGCCTGCAGTTGCCGTCACTCCTCAGCGATGGCGGCAGGCCAGGCTGAGGCAGAGATGAAAGAGCAAGGGCCAGATGCTTCTCACTGCCCTGGAGCCCCAGAGGAGGGGACAGATCCCAAGGCACAGACCTTTCCCGCTGCACAAACACAGGGATGTCTCGGAGGCCTGCAGAACATGACAAGGACTTGAGGTGGTTCAGGCACCAGCGAGGCTGACAGGGGCCTGAAAGCAGGGAGGCTGATTTATTTAGTAAGACCTAAAGGAAGGCACACACAAATAGAGAGATGTTAGATAAGAGTGAAGACATGATCTAAAAGGATCGCTAAAGTGTACCTCTGTACCAGATCTTCAGGATGATGGTTGTCATCACTGAGAGCTGCCACTTTATCCAAGGGGAGATATGCAGGAATCAGAATAGCCGAGTAACATCCAATGAGCAGCACCAGACTGAAGGCAAGGTTTTTACTCCTATACAACAGAAAAAGGACAACATCAGTGTAGCATTAATTCACAGGTACATTATACGTATATACAGTGCCTGCAGGGATGTACCTGCTAAGGAAGAATTCCCTGGAGTCAGTCTTTGCGATCGCTTGCTGCCAGAGAAAGAGAGGCGTTGGTGTTGCAGCCTCCGCAGCCTCGGGCAGGAGTGGAGACCCGTCGTCTGGGGCCTCGACACTCAAGTGATTCAGCATCACCATGGCACCTGTACTTACACCTGAAACACACACATCATAAAACTGGCAGTAGTGATTATACCTAAATCCTTTTTAAAACAAAAATGTTATAGAAATTGCTTCTCTCGAAAAAAAAAAAAAAAAAGTGTTCGTAGAGTACCATGTTACCTATTTCACAATTAAATGTAAAAAAAACACATTGTTTAAATTGTGACTTACTAAAACATCAAGAGGATCATCAATTGATTGGTATGAACTCTAAACTCACAACCAGCCTGCTAGAGCTGTAAGCGGAGGGTTAACTGACAGCTCGCCTGTGCTCTAGGCTTGAAGGGAAAGCAGTGTCCTATGTAGCTAAAATGGCTGCTGCTGCTTCCTACTCCACTGAACTCTGCCTCCCTCAATAACATGTTAACCATTAACACGTCACTCAGACACACTCTGGCAGGAATGCCTCTAAACAAGCATGCGTGTGACCAAATGTCCCATCCAATAGAAATCTGCCTGCAAATGTCAGCTCGAAACAGGCCGAGTGTCCGGAAAACCAATTCATATTAAGAAAAACATTGGATGACACCTTCCAGGTTTGAAACACACAAACATAATGTTTTTTCTACTGTATATATTGCACAGTAGAGAAAACACTTCTTTTTTTTCTTTCTTTTTTTTGCGTGTGTGTCTTCATCTAAAATACTGTGCCTAGAAATTGTTTAGAAAAAAATACCGAAGCTGAGGCTGGACACTGATTGATAGTTGTTGTCTTTTCATACATATATTTACAAGGTATCACTTGGGAGTAATTGTACACACATTGTACCCATGTGAGGAGTGGTACACACTGTTAAACTGTTGTGGGAACAGGAGTGAGTATAACCAGGAGCTTGTGGAATGAATGTACCCTCAGCTCATGACTCGGGGTATGACATGCCTGAAGGTTGGTGTGTGTGTGTGTGTGTGTGTGTGTGTGTGTGTGTGTACGTGCGTGTGACAGAGAGGAAAAGTGTGAGAGGGAAAGGGAGAGAGAGAGAATGTAATGCTGGCGCACAAACATACATGCATACACACACCAAAGTGCACGCACACCTGTTTGATGGGGTGACACAGTGTCCCACTATGAACCCAGTATTCCAGCCAGGAAGCCACTGGGCTTGCAGCGCTTTTGTATAAAGTGACATGCAGCCTGTTCGATTTTATTCCAAGTTTCTAGTTAAAGTTCAAAAGCTAACTATTCAAAATTACTTTATTGACTGTTCTATCTTTGTTTGTATGAAACAGAGATGGGAGATGTGCAGTGGGCCGCCAGTGTGACGGACCATAAAACAGGAATAGAGATGAAAGCTCAGGTAGGTGAGAGAAATACTAACGTTTCCAATCTGTCTTCTGTGATGTTTTTTTATTGATATGACATTATGGCTCCTTAAATGATAATTAGCATAAACTCACCACTCGGAGCTTCTTTTTAAAAAACAATAATGAATGTTACTCCTGCCACAAAGCCCTTATTTGTGAAAACATGTTAATGTATATTTTATATGAGGACATTAATTAAGGAGCTGTTATATCCAAGAAACATGTCAGCATTGAAGTTAAGCCTTGAACATGAGATGTCCAACATCCATTGTGGATATATTGAAAAACACATGTCAAGGACCACTATGTGAAATTGCTTGCAATTCGATCATTTTCTTTTCAATCACAAGCTGATGCTGTAGTAGCCCTAGGTGACGTGATTTACCAGAGCTTCACTAAATCCTGTTTGACTTGAATTTGAATGAACGGAAACGGCTCCTTTTCATCTGCTTTGCCTTTCAAATGCATAAACAAGATCGTTCTGTTTGCTTCCACAGTTAACCTTGTGTATCAAGACGTTTGCTTAAAAGTCCTTTTATCGTGATGCCAAAATGACTTTTTCCATTTATTTCCGACACAGCATTATAAAACACAGTCTATCTTTCCATAGATTAAGAAAAATAATTATGTATTATATCTGAAACAAACAAACAAAATACCTGCCAAGAAAAGAGGTTCTCATAGTTAATAATGATTGACATAACTTTTATCAAAAAACATGAAAGCACAGCCCAGGAGGCAATTTTTGGAAAAGGTTACTTTTGTTACCGCCAAGCCTCGCTTGCACTATGCTGTGAATTTATTTTTACATTAACACGTCCATTCCCAGCTCTCAACACCCCTTAGCCTACTTATTTGTTGACAAGCCCTCTCTCATCTGGGGTTTCCAATTGTGTTTCCTACATTAGTGCTGTTTCTGTCATTTTTCAGACAGAGGAGAGAGTGAGGAGTATCTCCTCAGAGCTCCACTTTGAGATTTTGGACATAAGTGGAGGAGAGAAAATAACAGAGCTGTGCGAAAGGGGAAAACAGATGACGAAAACATACTCGCCCAGGGTGTCTGTGGAAAGCCCCGTGGTGAGCGACAATGTTCAGAAACCTTATGTTCATGTGCACAACAGAGATATGAAAATGTAATCGCTCTCTCTCTCTTCTGTCTTTGTGTTTCTGTGTGTGTGTGTGTGTGTGTGTTTCTGTGTGTGTGTGTGTGTGTGTGTGTGTGTGTGTGTGTGTGTGATTCTGTGTGACAGATAGGGTCCACGGATACTGCAGAATTCATGAATGCAGCCGGTCAAGGCAAACTGAATGCAGTAGACAAATATTTGGCTGATGGTGGGAACCCTAATGTCCATGATGAGGTATTCTCACCCTTTACATTAACACCATACTACAAGTAATCTCTGTTTATTAATATTCTTTAACTTTCCAGTTGAAGAGGACAGCACTACACCGTGCCTCTCTGGAAGGACACACTGCAGTTATCCAAACGCTTTTGGAAAAAGGAGCCGATATCAACTTTGAAGATCAAGTAAGACGTGCGGGCACATGGCTTGTTTGTAAAGATGATGATGAGATTGGTTGAGATTATCTTCACTCACTAAAGCTACAGCCTCTAGTGGCCTGAAGTGAGCGCTATTAATAGAATGGGACCATCCTACTGTGTTTCAGCTGGGCTCCAGGGCCATACACTGGGCCTGCAGAGGGGGAAGCCCGGATGTTGTTAAAGCCCTGAAGAGCCTCGGGGCTGACCTGAATGCTACAGATAAGGTGAATGAGCATTTTACTAGTGCCTAAATCTGTACCGGGACTCATATTTGTGTGTCCATGAGCAGAGTCTTATACTGCAGAGTCTTATACCGACACACAGATGGTCCAGTATGTGTTTGGCTGTGACTGTGTGTCATTGTCCACACTGCAGTTGGACAGCACTCCTCTGCATGTGGCCACCAGAACAGGCCACACCGGCATTGTTGAGTATCTGCTGTCCTGTCGTGCCGAAATCAACTCCATGGACAGGGTAGGCATTAGTTCAACAGAGTGTTTCCCTACTGTGTTTCATCATCTTTATAATTAATTAATTTCTGCCGTTAACAATGTTGTTCTACTCTCAGGAAGGAGACACGGCTCTGCATGATGCTGTGCGTCTCAACAGATACAAGATAGTGAAGCTGCTCATAGCTGCAGGGGCCGACACAAATGTGAAAAATCATGTGAGTTTTTCTTTCTGTTGATGTTGATGCCGGGTTTAGCTTAAAGAGGATTTTAGAAGAGTCAATCGTTTGACATTTTGGGTAATTTACAATTTGCTTTTCCTCGCTCAAATTTGGATTGGTAGAGCACTGCCATGCTCATATCTGGATGTTAAACGTGATGCTACAGCCATAAGCCAGCTAGCTTAGCTTAAAGACTAGAGACGGATGTTTTTCAATACAAACAAAACACCTAAGTATAAAATGTAAATCTGCTGTGTAAGACGGGATGTGGACCAGACTATGTCGTGGCCCTTCAGGGACTTCCTGGAGTCTCTGTTGGTAGCAACATGTCCTACCAAGACATATTTTACACACAACGTAAAATGTAAGTTTCTATACTTGAATTGTTTGACTTAATGAACAAGATCTAAGGTATTAACTAATGAACTTTGTAATAACTGTAAAATGTAAGTTTCTAAACTTGTATTTTTCGACTAAATAAACAAGATCTAAGGTATTAACTAACAAGCATTTTAATAACTGTGTCGCCATGTTACCTGTTTTATGCTAAGATAAGTTAACTTAACGCAAAACATGCTCATGACTTAAAAGAAAGAGATGAGCTTATGTAGCCTCACATAGATATTCAAGACATTGTCATCCAATCCTCAACAAGGATAAAGACAAACATTGCCAAAAGGTAGAAGTATTCCTTTAAATGACACATAAAATCCACAATAAGAATCTAAGATGCATCTTTCAACACTGTACATACAATGTGACCCCTCACTAACACACTGACAGTAAGAATTGCGTTACAGGAAGGAGTGACCGCAGTGCAACTGGTAAAACAATGGCAGTTTGACATCATGGAGACCTTGAAGGGACTGGACAAGCTCAGGGATGTGGGACCTGAAAACACCTCCAGAGAAGAGTGAATGGTGAAAAAGATGTACATCTCCTCAAACAGTGTCTTCTTTATAACATAACTTTATACAACAATCCGTCTCAGGTTTAAAATACCTTTTGTGATTCCACTGTATGTCTGTGTACATCATATTTGAATATATGCATTATTTGTGCTCGTCAAAAATATCTGCCTTTCCAGGGCATGGAGGTTTAAACCTCTGAGATTTGTCTGAACTCTGACACTACAAAATGTTAGCTTTGATGTGACAGATTTAGTTCTGCTTATCTTGTAAAAAAGGGAAACAAAAACACATGAATAAGGAAGCAAAGCTGCATTTCTCAAACAGTTTTGCCAAGCTTCAGCTTTTGATGTTCTCCTCTAAAGAGCTTTATGATCTGAGCAGTGCTCTCATGGATGTTTCATATCTGATTTGTGATGCCTGTAAGTTGAATATTATCAATAGATAGTGCTGTGCAGTAGCTGCATTTGAATATACATCAAGAGATCCTTTTTGTACTGAGGCGACGGATAAGGCCAGAGCACACAGTAGCACTGTGTTTCAGACTTCAGCTGACGATAGCAGAGATGGCTGGTATGCCCCCGCAGTAAGTCAGGGATTCAAGAGGAGCTCAGTGGACATATTTTCCTTCTATCATCAGTGGCTCAAATGTTCCTGAGGGAGGTTGGGTCATTTACACAGGGGACACCAACAGCTTGCGCCCATGCTTGCAATGTAGTCATTGATGCACAGTTCGTCATGACACATTCATTTTGTTACCACATTTTGTTCAACAGCTATACCGTTGTATTTTTCACAATGTGAACGTAAAATGCTGTTTTGAAAAGAGGGCAGGCTTCTGTTAAAAAAAACATGTTCATTGTAGACAACTCATCAGATATATTATCAGCCACACACAGTGTTTCCTGTTCCAAGCCAGGCTGTGCAACTGTCAGGGACAAGGTTATGCACAAGTGGCAGAGTGGTCATTTATTTTGTCAACCTGACCCTAACAGAGTTATCAAAGTAACATAATAAAGTTATTGGATTGGAAAGATGCAATCTGTTTGACTCATATATGTTTTATGGCTTTAGTTATTTTGCTTTCCGTTCCATGTGAGCTTAACACTGTATGCTGTTGCGCTGGACTGTTGCTGAGGGCTGGTGGTGTAGAATGAGGAGGGGGATGGGAAACTGGAGGCTTCTGCTTTGTGCTTCGATGTGGCAGCCAAAAACAGAGGGACCTGTTTATCCAGGCAATGGTTAAACTTCTTCCCTATTAGCTTCAAATAGTGCAAATTTCAGCCTTTGTGTTCAGACATCAGAAATGGCTGCACAATCACCTAAAAATGAATTACTTTGTAATTTGTCTTTTTCCAAGTGGAATTGAAAAACACGCTTCTTTTCGACACACTAGGCTTTATTACACACATTACAGGCCTTTGTGATACAGACTCAGACCTATTCCAGGAGGAGGATGTGATACTGTAGTTTTATCTAAGAGCACTCAAAGCAACATTATATTGTTATTGAAAAACAGGTTACCATGGCAATGATATTTTCCAGGCAGGTAAACGTTTGTACAGGCACGCTTTTAAAGCACCATTTGTTTTCCAGTTGGAAATAGATGTGGAATTCCTGTGAATAAAATTCCACTCAGGCAGGTGTGTGTAGGCAAAGGAGGCTCGAGCAGGTGCCGTCTCCGAAATAGCTGAAAGGAAATATAATATTACATGATCTGAAAAGCAGGGTATTACACACTTTGCACATACAGCAAACATCAAGGTATCATTTGTGCTTGTAGATAGTGGTACTAATGCATGCACTGGTCTACTTTTCTCTGTCCAACGTTACCTTCAATCTTTCTGATTGTACTTTGCAGCACACTGTGGTACCACAGACGGTATTCAGAGCAAGCAGCAGTATGGGTTCATGATATTGAGTATTGATTTCTTTTTTTTTCATCGAAAATAACAATGAAAACCAGAAACTGCGATAATTCAGGCTTGAGACTATATTTTCAACAAGATATCATAGAAATGTCCTGTTTAATCTGCGGCCCTTTTGTTTTTCTTGCACACTAATGCCCCAGGTGGATTTGTCCTGATTGATTTTTCTTTATTGTTCAGCTATAAGAAATTACACATGGAACTCCTGTTGACTCTTCCAGGCTTTTTTATCTGTAATATAATTTGATTGTCTTTGGTTGAATTTCTATGTAGGCAACCCAGACAAGACACATCTACAAATGCTTTGTAAGGCCTTTACAAGTACACCAAATTCCTTTGTAATTACAGAATAGCTGCAATTGGCTATAGTTAATACATTTTTTAAAATGTTCAACCACACTGCCCTCATAACTCTGTAACAACAATTTCTACCTGACCATTCAAACAAGTATCTCTTAATTCATTTGAAAGGTCAGAACAAACACTATCAATGACAATGCATATGTCTACATCTCACAGAAAAACACACATATTTACATATTCTTAAATATACATCGGGTTATAAATGATTTCATTCAGCTGCCTCAATTAAGCTATATGTCCTTAATTCATTGCATTTAAGTCAGATTTCTTTTAACAACTTTGAGAAGGTTAAGTCATCCAAGTATTTCAGGTAATACAGGGGGAACCATGAGAGAATTAACCAGCAGAGTTGAATCTCCCTTCCCATGATTTCCACTGGGAGAGGAAGGTTTATTGGAGAGAGGATAGTTACTGGACTTGTGAGTGATGGGAGCCGAGACTCAGCACCAGCTTAGCAACGTATCCTTCAGACTGAAGGCAATCTTCAAACAGTCCTCAAATTCATGAGGATGATAGACACCTCAGGGCAAATGATTCAGAGGAGGAATGAAGGAGAGGGAACTGCACATCATCTTCAGGTGCACACCCTGGAACTACACTCTTGTACTGAGATGTCTTTAAGTTAAGGCAAATGTGAATACTGATCTTCTACAAGGAGAAACACCAGTGACATAATGCACGCAAAGTTTGTAGCAGCATTGTTAATTGAGATGAGATTTTGAAGGTGTTCTTATTTATAATAGGTTAAACTTTTACATTGTTTAGGTCCACTTTTGCGAGCTTGCAGTAGCATATGTCAAAACCTCAGAGGGGAACTTTCAGGACCACTCTGTTGTAATGGATTGAAGCATTTTTTTTTAGATAAATTGATCGATACAGTGGTTTACGTTACTTTACTCTTTTTAATGAAGCAAAAAAAAACAACTGAAAGTTGAGAGGTCTCCCCTATTCCATTGTTTGATGTATGAAACTATTCTAGAGAAAAACACTAAGACACTATTTATGAGTACAATAATTTGAATTACGGAACCCAGCACCATTTGGTGTTTACATGACTTGAGAAGTTAAAGGTGTGCTTCATGGTGTTGTGCGTTTCAAGTCAGTCACACAGAAAGCCATTGTTTGGACAAACTGCATGTGCATTCCAGGCCACTGTGAAGACTAACGCAGAGAGAAAAGCTGGAGGGATGTGTACAAGTACACATCCTTGAGGCCCTCCTGGAAAGTGCTGGAACTCTGACTGTGTCTCCTCCCGGGTTCATGACAGGCTGCGAGCATTGCAGGCAGAAGCCTGTGCACGCTGCACCACTCCCGGACACTTTTCTCTCTTTTGCAGCTTGTGGTTTTGAAACAAGCCTTCGTTTCGCGGAGCACCATGAGCTCCATCTGAGAAAGTCAATAGTCCTGAAAGCACAGACACAGGGCGCAATGACCAACCACAGAGATACTACAGACATCCTGATGAAACTGTTCCAGCGATGTAACACACTTACCGTATCCCTCAACACGTCCGTCTTTAAATTCTCCTTCAAACTTCATGCCATCGCATCGACCGAAGACTCCTGCGCCTTGAAACTTTCCGTGTGCAAATTCTCCTTCGTACCTGGAACAGTGAAAGAAAGGCGGGGTTGTCATTTGTACCTTTTGATTGAGGACAAAAGTGCTTTCCTTTTTGGCTCCCTCACCGAGATCCATCTGTGAAGAGCAGTACGCCAGAGCCGTGGAAAAGTCCATTCTCAAACTGGCCAGAGTAGCAGGTTCCGTCCTGAAACTTGAGCTGGCCAACACCATGCCTCCGACCTGGAAAGTCGCACAGCAGGGTGAGGAATGAATCAAACTTCAACCAGATGATTGAAACACAAGAAATCCTGTCAAGGCAAACAACCGCTTCGATTTACATTTTATCCACATGGGTGTCATCACGCCTCATCGAACCACTTAGGCTCTTTTGGATTAGAGCGTGTACTATACTGTAAGAGATGACCGAATGAGCTTGACATTTGAACTTGCAATGCGGCTCAAGGTTTTATATTCACTTGGTATTGGAGAGCCACTACATATGTCACGAGTCAGTCCACGCTTGGATTTAGGTATCCTCCCCCCTCTCTGTCAGCTAAAGATTTACTACTGAATTAGGAGTCCCATCTGCCTCCTGTGTGGTGGGAATTACAGCACTCTAATCCAGCAGATTTTTTAGCAGGGATTTCCACTTTAGGTTCCAGACTGTGAAAGCAGTCAAGGAATGTACTTGCTTTCACCTCCTAGTAGCCTATGATCCACTACTGTTGCATGAAATTGTGTCAGAGGGCACACGGCTACAGGTTTCTGGGCAACTTTTACAACTGGTTTACCCCTGCATTGCCCAACTGGAAAAGTCGGCCATGTTGCCTCTGAAGGGTGAACATATACATCAGTTAAAATGGAGTCTACTGTGTTGACTAAAATCTGCTCAAAATCACCCAAAACCCTGATGCCAAGATAGAATAAACACCCCAGATAGTCTTGTTCCTAGTATTTCGATGGAGTTAGTTTCCTCAGCAACAGCTGACAGAAGACTCTCTAAGATTTCCCAAACAGGTCCAAAGTCTAATCCAGCAGATTTGACAAAGCCAGAGCTGGTAAATCTGGCTCTGTTCGTCATGGGTTGCCAATGCTAGCTAATTGGGATTTGATTAAACAGCTTGAGCTTGCATGTCACTAACATCACTGAATGTGTGTGTGTGATAAAGAGTTAAAGCGGTGGAAGTATCCTCGCATTCTTTGCCACGGGTGAACATTTGACAAACATTTACCATTTTGGATTACACACATGCAAGGCAGATTCATGAAGATATTTGCAGCCGCTGGTACAAGCTGGCTTCTCCATAATATAACATTACAGGCTGATGATTTAATGAACGTCAAACTCATCCTGAGGCAACTTGTGTTGTAACTAATATAAGGCTGTCACAATATCAGATTTTCACTATGATTATTGTGGGTAAAAGAAAATTTCCGAGAACAATATTATCACGACTTCTCGAGAAAGTTTGAACAAAAATCGATGCTATCAATTTAAATTCATCTTTAACGATATTCAATGCGCCTTTTTGGTAAATACATGACACTGAGAATACAAGTGAAGTAAAAGTAACTGAGAGGCACTGTGGTATTTACATGATATTATCATATGCATATTATAACATTTCAATATTTCATTTTAAAATATCATGGTTGTTTCCCGACCTGTATATTGCAACACCTCTATTTTACGTTTATTTTGTCATTCCCTTCAGTAAATTTGATCACAATTTACTTGCATGTGTGCAGAAGAGGGCGTTTAATTACTAGAAATACAGTGTATGAGTATATTTAAACAGATACGTGTGGAAAAGATTAAATCCATTCGAAAAGTGGTATGGTGAGGAGCTTGCCAAAATAACGTTAACTGGCAACTATTGATATTTATAGTTTTTTAATCTACGTAATGAAATCTAAACTTTGCAGAAGAAACACAGAATTAATTTCCCCAGTCTGTCAGTGTCTCACTATTCCCTTTCATTTGGCTATTAAATTACACTTCAATGCCTTCGAGAGAGAATATAAGGACTAGATGTACAGTGCAGAAGGTGCAAGTGAAAGCTTGTCTCATCTCTCTTGTTTAGTTAGTGATGCTTGCACACAAAACTTTAGCTTTATTTAAAAATGAGAAGCAGGATTGTCTTGCCTTCTTTCCACTCGCCGTGGTACTCTTCCCCACTGGCATAGGTGAACGATCCTCTGGTCAGAGTCATGTCCCCTCTGTTTTTAACAAACACACACTCATTAGCAAAAGAGCCAAAAAACACATCTGTATTGGTGACCAACAATTTACATTTAAAATACAGGGTTTTCATAGCGAGAGGGCATTTGTGAGTCTCTTCTAGCCCTATAAGGCTGTTCTTTAGCTGACCACAACCTCTGACCCCACTGTGGAGGGAAGGAAGTGAAAAGAAAAAAATCTCTAATGGGATTATTATTCCCTAAATCCATGAAGCAGAGGGAGTAGCTGTCTATTTAGGACAGAGCATACTGTAATATGGCATTACCTTTACTTAAGCTCAGCGCCACACAGTGTCATGTGACCGACCAGTATTCAGTTTCTTGACTACCCAACACCATGAATAAATTAGTTTGAGGATTATTTTACATGACTGGCAGCTTTCCCAATGAAATGTTTGAAGCAGGTTTTTTTTTTGTTGTCTTCCGATTTTCAAATATAGTGGAAATTGTCCAGAATTGTTATGGAAAAACACCTTGGTGTAAATGCATGTTCTTGTAGTTGAAGTTTAAGTGTGGGTCGGACCAAAAGTTGAAGGCAACTTATCCTACCAAATCCTATATCCGTCAACCTAAATCCTAAGAAGTCTGTTTATTGCCAAGTGTATGTTAGTGACGGTGCTGGTGTGAGCCTGGTTTAGGAGCACACTTGGGAACGAAACGCCTTCTGTAAAGAATACAACGTGACTGTATCATGACTGCAGATATCAACAAAAGCTCGCATGAAATGTTGTGATCATGACCACGTTTTACAGAATTGTAGTGCGGTGTAATTTCACTCATTATGTCGTCATCGAATAAGTAATTTGTAGCTCACACAAAGATTAGACCACTAACGTTATTGTAAGTATGCATTTTTCGCCTGCCAATATGGTTCTATCAGTGCAACCGATACCTATATGTTGCTAATTGGCTACCGCTATGTAATGACAAGTGTATGTAAATCGATTATAACCTCTTGCAAGACAACTATAAGCGAAAAGCGACATCGTCTATTAATGGTATAATTTACCTGTATGCTACGTTTGTTGTCTCTGAAGCATGGAAGGCAACCTACAGGAGCGGAGGGGCGTACTAATATGAAAACACCGGCTGAGAAACGTATGCTGCATTCAGGCGCTCCTTGTAAACTCCTAAACCCAAGATCGAGATCGAGATTGGAAGGACTTTCACATCGGCTTCACATACGTTTGGTAAGTCACAAAATAAGAACATCTGCAGTAAACACGTTAAATGACCGTTGTTTTACTTTAGACATTGCTTTGCTGGAGTAACTACACGAAAAATGAAAATGTCTTCCAATATAATGAAATTAAGTATCGTCTTACATTGATTTTCCTCTTTTGCTCTCTTACCCACACATACTCAACTTGACAACTGTTATAGAGAGCTATTCCTCTCTTCGAGTCGTGTTTAGGCTACTTGTGTTGGTGCATGACATTCATTCACTGCTCAACTCAGAATTGCAATAATTCCTTTCGCCCCTGAAGGTAGCATTACAACAGCATCACTGCAGCCTCACCGCCGCGCTGTTTCGTTGCATGACTGTTGTTGGCCCTCATTGAAAACTTTCTCTGATTGGCTTAGTGTGCTACTGCCTAGAGACTGTGCCAGACATATTAATAAAAGGCTTTTTCTACCGTAGTTTGATTGTAGTTTAGGTTCCTTTTTTTTTTGGTGAGATTTGTTGACCATAGCATACAAAGTACAGACTAGTGAACTTATAAGGTATTATTGTTACATTATTATTATCAATATTGTAGGCTACTACTACCACCACCAGACTAATATTACTAGTATGAATACCAATAATAAGTATTATTGTTACTTTATTATATTCTGCAGAAAACATTGCGGTAGCAAAGAGTACTTGATACTTATGCAGTTTCTGGTGTAGGGATTGATCTAAGGATTTTCACAGGGTAACTGCATTGCATAGGTTTTACCCCTCACAATTGCATTTTCAGACAACATGTCTTAAGAAGCTTTCTGAGCAGGATATAATTTATTCTGCTGTAATAATAACAATCTTTAAAAAGCTGTTATAGATTGTTCCTGTTTCTGAATTTCTGAATAAAGGCATCATCTCGATCTCGGATTAGACATGGCCTTCTTCAAGCAGGCTTAATTGATGAGCAAAATATTTAAATTAAAATGCACGTTAGAAAAATAAAGTATATATATATATATATATATATATATATATATATATATATATATATATATATATATATATATATATATATATATATATATATATATATATATATATTTACGTATATCATTTTAATTACTGACTTACTAATTACTTACACCGTTTGGTTTGGTTAAACTGTGGGGCTGAAACCCACATTTCACTCTGGAGTGATTTCCTCTTCGACACAGAGGCGCGCGTTCACATAGCAGAGCGCTTCCTCTTCCCGTGCTCGTGCCCGCCAGACAAGAACGATAGAAAATGGCGAGTCAGTGTAAAAGGCAGCAATGCACAATCGACAGGCGCGGCTTTCGGCAGGAACTTGACTCTTGGCGACATAAACTCGTCCACTGTGTAGGTAAGGACAAAGCCAGTTCCATAGTATACCATTTTACCGGTTGAAATGCATATCTGTGGGCCCGTAATCGATGTAAATAACCATCGATTACCGGGCTCTCTCGGGCATCTCCGAGCGACTTTTTGTCCTCAACTGTTTCTTTTTCACGCGAGCCAGCCTGACCAATTACCAAAATGTTTCATTGTGTGAGCATGTTGCAGTACTTTCAGGGGTTTCCTTGCTGTTTTTATTGTTTTAAAATGAAAACCGCGGGCTTAAGTTATCTAACGTTTCTGGCGTAACGTTAGTTTGTTTAAAGGGCACCGTGCTTGTTTTAAAGGGAGTGTCTCTGCGTTGCGTCGGCTAAAAGACCCCGTTTGATCAAATGCGCGCTCCCGTGAGATGATACTGTATTTTGGATGGGGGAGGGCTTCCCATGTCCGCGGTGGATGTTTTCGGTTCACATTTAGCTTACTTGCTTTTCTCAATTCGCCTCCTGTGTGCGCGCAGTAATGCATTGAGGAAGTGGCCGAGACCCCACTGCTGTGGGAGTTTCCATTTTCGTCGACGTTACACTAATAAACTTCTCTAACGTTAGTTTCTCAGGCCCCTTGAAAGAAATATTTTAAAAAAAGTGTTGATGCATTTTGGGTTTAATGCTCGTTGTACTGTATACTGCGTTGGTTTGGAATGTAG
>NW_027176240.1:10864135-10984135 GCF_023055335.1 Clinocottus analis
CTGCTTTAAGTGTAGTAGAACAATTTTACATTTCTGTTTTAGCATAGTGGATATTTCTGTTGTTGACTGTCTATATTCTGAAATACTTAAATTATAAAACATACCCCCCTTCATGAACTATGTTATTAAGTTCTCTGTGATATGTTTTTTAATCCACCCTCTCATTATTCTGCTTCACACATATAGAGAGATGGCTTACACTTACATTAGTAGTTTTCACCATTTGATGGAAGGGCTTGAAGGAGAGAGAGAGAGAGAGAGAGAGAGAGAGAGAGAGAGAGAGAGAGAGAGAGAGAGAGAGAGAGAGAGAGAGAGAGAGAGAGAGAGAGAGAGAGAGAGAGAGAGAGAGAGAGAGAGAGAGAGAGAGAGAGAGAGAGAGAGAGAGAGAGAGAGAGAGAGAGAGAGAGAGAGAGAGAGAGAGAGAGAGAGAGAGAGAGAGAGAGAGAGAGAGAGAGAGAGAGAGAGGCCATTTTTAAATCCATGCCTTGCCATCCTCCTTCTTTTGACTTCGTAACATAGCAACAGCCAATGTGGACTCTCAACATCATCACAAACAGATTGATCACGCAAATGAGGAGCAGAGAGTTGCTTGTTGACCCTAATGTTAAAATCAAATTAGCTTCTTTTTTTGCTGGTTTAATCATAATTCATATTCACTTTTATCATAGGGAATATAAGAAATGATTTCCTGTATTGAATGCAAAATTCTTTATTAAGGGGCCATTTCCATTCGACACAGGATTGTCTGCTTTCTGATGTATATAAAAGAACATGCAAACCTGTATTACAACGACCAAAATCTATACGCCTACAGATAAACTGTCTGTTCATGTTTTTAGTAAGGCTCTCTGATATGTTATGCAATGTACAGTATTTTACTGTACTAATGAAATGCCTAAACATGCATACAGTATTTTTTTTCTTGTGAGTTTTGCAGAATATAAAACAGAATTTGAAATGACATTTAAACCTCAGGACAAAAAAATCCAATTTAAAAGCCAGAACACTGCTTCAAACGCTGCTGATCTCAAAATGTCACATTTAATCAATCTCAATTAAAGTGGCCGCTATGTATAGATCTTATTAAAATGTGCAATAGATGTACTGTACTATGTGTGTGCACAAAATTATTGAAATGAGTTAAGGGAGTAGTTTTGTGATGTTTCAGGAAGCAGTAAGACTAAATCTGACAGGAATATCTATATTCCCATATATACATATATTTTTTAAGATTTTAAGAGATATGTGGTGTCGCATGTTAAACATTTCAACCTCTTGGTTTATTCAGGGTAGGTTAGTCACTGGCTTAATAATTATAAAGAGCATGTGCAGAAAAACAATTTACAGGCTAGCTGAAGCTGTCGGCTACTGTTTGTCAATCATAGTCCAGTTTACCCAACGTTTAGGTCCAGCCTTTGGTATAATGTCTTAGGCATCATATTTGAACCCACATCCCATTTTTTTTTTACTATACTAGTAAAGCTATAACTGCACAGATAATTGTTGGGACTTCGATACCACCTATTTTACGTAGTATTCTTAGTGTGTTTTGCTATCAGCTTTCTGTGGCATCTGATTCAGAACCAACTAATTCTAGCTAAGAGACTACAATACTAGGTGGTCTTTGTGCTCCTCATTGAATAGCAAATCGGGAGAGAATAATAGTTTTCTGACTTGTCACCAGCTCCAGACCAAGGACCAAGGACTGCTCAGTTAGTCAGTTAACCCCTTCGTGATTGACAAATGTCCCTTGTGTTTGGGCTATAACTGTAAAGCTGCAGAGTACATGACAACAGCATCAGTCTGCTTGCTGCAGAATGGCATATTCTGTCCATGACAACAAGGGCATACTTTTGTTTGGCTTTTTGGTGGAGAGGGCTGCACGCCACCACCACCCTGCTGACGCTGAAATGGACATTTTGTCTTTGTGTATTTAATGTGAGCGGTAAAACTGCAGGGCCAAGACAAGGCCAATTGTCCCATAGAACAGCAGCAACAATTGTCTGTATGTTTGCCTATACATGTGTTCATAGGCCACCAGCAACTAGATGAAAACTGTGTCACTGAAAATGTGTGCTCTGTTTGGATTTAGGAAAAGTTGTACTGGAACAGCACCAGCTAGTATTTGAGACTGCCAGTTATTCATAATTGCATTTGACATGTGGGTGAGTGGAATTAAGTATGTGCTCAAACAAACAACAAGCAAATATTGACATCAGGCAGATTGTCTTGTTTATTATTTAAACTTTAGCGTGGCCCATTTCTTTGCTCCAGCTCGGATGCGCTTTTGGCCTACTTTTTCCTTATTTGCCGAAACACCCCCCGCCTCCCCACCCCCATCTGGCTGTGGTTTTTTGACATTTTGCAAAATATGACCACCAGCTTGAAAGCCTGCATATGGTGTGTGTGTGTGTGTGTGTGTGTGTGTGTGTGTGTGTGTGTGTGTGTGTGTGTGTGTGTGTGTGTGTGTGTGTGTGTGTGTGTGTGTGTGTGTGTGTGTGTGTGTGTGTGTGTGTGTGCTTGAACGTATGAGTGTGCATGCACCCCGTTTTTCATTTTTGCTTTAAATCCCTCATATTTGTTATTCAAAGTTATGCTTTGTGCAGCATTACACCATTTGACTGTCAGTTTGCATCATATCATGTTAAGTATTCAGGGAGTGTTCCACTGTAGATGTTGCTCAAAGCTGCCACCTCATTGCCTGCTGTATAGCGTGATCCAGCTACTGTATATTGCTTGTAATGAACACAATATATTGTAGTCAAATGACATTTCAAACAGTTCTTTCCTCATGTAATGGCTAAGCTTGTCTGATGACCTACCTTTTTTTTGTGGAAAGGCAGTGAATACTTTGTAGATGGTTCAGCATTAGGATCGGTCTGTATGTGATGGGCTGACTGGGGATGAAAATAGTCATGTACTGTAGGTTGACTAATTTGTGCAACTTTGTCATCTCTGCATTCATCCTCAGCCTCCAGCTTGGTCTAACATCTCCATAGAGCATTGCTTGAGGATATCAATGACCCTCTTCTTACAAAAATACACTCTTATGGGCATCACAATCTAAGCATTGGTATGGTTAAAAAATAAATAAATAAATATATATATATATATATATATATATATATATATATATATATATATATATATATATGACGCAGACCTGAAACAAATAATAATAATAATAATAATAATAATGATGATGGATGATCAATCCCTCTAGTATTTCCAAAGCATATAGCCAAACATGCCAGATTAAGCAAGGTTTATTTAGGCTTCACACTGATTTGATTTTCTGCGAGCTTGTGGTCACTCCTTCTGAGATAGCATGTGTACAGTAGTTAGAGTGGGGGATGGGCTGAGTGGGGGTTGATGCAGCACTGTACACTCTCAGCAATAGAGCGGCAGAGGGATGGGTGGGTCATCCACTGGAAAGAGCACTGCAGTCCCATGATGATGCTAAATGTTAGTGTTTGACATAGATGTTGTTTGTGATATGCAAAACGTAACATATGGAGCTTCAGAATTTAAATTTAAAGGGTTTGGAGGAATAATATACATTGAGGGAGTTCATGTTGATCTGCCTCTTAATACGCATGTCTTGAAATTGACACACACTGTCTTATTGCTGCCCACTTTGGTTACAAACTAAAACTCTCGGAGATATTTGGACTCTGGTGTCTTACTTGTAGCAACTATTGATCAGGCCCATGCATACTGCAGCATTGTGTTATTTACACCTGAAAATCCTAGATTTTCCAGAATTTAGTCAAACAATTTAGAATTTTGTAACAAATTGTCAGAAGTAAATTTCCACTGCAAATACATAGTGGGAAGATACTTCTCAAACCATGTAGTAGGGCGTGACCATATGGCTAAGCTCTTCTGTCCATGTCATATCTCAATAACCATTTATATGAAATATAGCATGTTTCCTGGTAATTCAATAGATAAATGTCGATAGGAAATAACCACATGGTTTGTATAATTATTTAATTAAGATCGGAAATTTCTTTGTCAGTATGTTCTTGTTATTATATTTGGATGGCGTCAATATGTATTAGGGTATCGCATATATGATCACATCAGAATATGATTCCAATGAAAGACAATAGATTACTATATTGAATTATAGTCCAGCCCTACTATGCAGTGATGTCTGCTCACCGTGGCCGTGGTGTTTAATACTGTTTATGTTGGCTCTGCCAACTTCTCTACTGTTTCACAGTAGTGTCCTGCCACTACAATGTAGGTATCGTATTGAATTCCCTACCAGAACAATGGTTGTTGACAGTATTCATTCAGTCACGGTCTGCTTCAGGTTGAATGTTCATGAATGTAAAATTTGAATTTTAAATCACATTTTTCAGTTTCATTTTCCCCACAATATTTAAGGAAATGCATTGCAACGAACATGCACTGCATCCTGTACTAACGTTAAAAAAATGAAGAGCGGGTTGCTCAGTGCATATACGCTTTTGCTGAAAATGAACCTTTTGGTTACACTACTAACATATAGCGGCAGCAATAAGCAATAAAGAGGTTTTTATCACGCATTATGTTCAACTTCTACAGTGTAGGTTAAGGTTAGGAATTGGATATAGGGGGTTAAGCTGATCGTAGATCTGTGGGATTTCTTTTTTAAGTGCTGGTCAAAAGGGTGCAGTACACTCCTAATAATTCCTTTTATTCCTTTCTCTGATTGGCTAGAGATCTAGGTCATAAGAAGGCTTAAGTCTAATTCATGGTTTCTGCAGCCGTGTGGCCTCAATGTCATCACAAGTCCGAGAGAACATGTGCGGACCCCTTTTGTGGATGTCCGCATGCATCCAAAAATGTGTGACTGCTCAGACTCACACAAGAGGTGTGTGCTGGATAAGTGGTGCTTTGCTCTATTCACTATCCTCTGTCCTTTTATTTGTCAAGCTGTCGCACTTGCTAGTTTCTTTTTTTTTTTACTTAATCTGTCTGTTTAGCCAGTTGCCATCATTCTCTCTAGTACGCCCGTGTGTAGACCTGTCTGTGGAAATATACAACAATTATAATATGTATCTGCTCCCCACATCCATCTTGGAGTATGTAAGCATACATATAAGCTCCAAAAAAAAAGTCCTAGAAAGTTTCATGGTCAAGATTGGTGGCTGATGCTAAACTTTAGTTATTTATTAAGTCATAAACCCAAACATAGCTGTTCACAGTTTCAGAAAAGGGATTTGCTTATTTTTCTCCTCTTTTTGCGGGTGGTTTTGCTGTTGGTCATACTTCGTAGTTTTATTGCTCCACTTTGTTATTGACAACTCAATTTAATCTGTTCTTACTTTATGATTTATTATTTTTGTCGGGGTGCAGTAGCTTCTGACTTTTGATATTTTGCAAAATTAAATTCAACCGAAACCTTAATTTAGCCTAAAATGTAAGCAGTGTGAGTAAGTCTAAAAATATCACTGGGCTAAGAGAAATTTATCATCTGTGTACTGGTTTCCTGGATGGAAAAGCTTGGTTGAAAGCTACTGTTCAATGTCCCAATGTGAGAGGTTTCCCAGTTGCGTAAGCATAATCATAATCTTATTTC
The DNA here is from genome assembly GCF_023055335.1 of Clinocottus analis. Lineage (NCBI taxonomy): Eukaryota > Metazoa > Chordata > Actinopteri > Perciformes > Cottidae > Clinocottus > Clinocottus analis. The sequence continues at coordinate 10,869,708 of NW_027176240.1, forward strand.
TTTATCTGTAATTTAAACCATTATATTGAAGAGAAGATATTCTAATTTTCTTTATTAAAGAAGATATACTTCAGTACAGTTTAAAAAAAAATCCTTATAACGAAACCTATTCATAAGAGAGTTCTGAGAAAAATAAATGGCTTCATTGTATTAATGGAAAGAGAACTATATTCAACATTAATACAGCATGTGTTCATGTGTTATGGTTTGAAACATTTCTATAAAATAAATATAAAGTAGTTATCTAATAACTTTGCAATAATATTGACGGTGATTATAAAATATAAGTAAGTATAAGGTTTATTTTCTTCGTTTTTATTATTCCCAACTTAACGGCTGAATTGGGAAATGTATATTATGTAATTTGTCTTTTGCAGCTAAAAAGTCGCTGCACTCATCGCTGGAACGATGATTTATTTTTTCATTGAAGTAACAACCCATCTTTCTATTTAATTTTTCATTTCAACATACCTCAGTGAGCGTTAAGCTCCCGGCTATAAAAACTACCTGGAGGCAAGCCACAGTATGCATTTGGAGTAAATTAAAAATAAAACACGCCAATGAGGTTTGAAATGGCAAACTGGTTTTGAATCATCATTCTCTTCATATAGAGCAAGATGATTGACATGAATGACTAACTCTTCCAGTAAAGGAAAGATATGCAACAACAATTCTGAATAAAACACTAAATCTTCCAATTAGGCTCAATGACATGTCGTCAATGCAATTGAGCCTGCAGATGTATTGCCTCTCTCTTTTTTATTTTTTATTTTTTTACAAAACTAGCCTTATTAACCTGATATCTTTGTCCTGACTGAGGTTTTGATATAATTAGGTGTTATGCCTGCTGGCAAATAATACTGGGCTACTTTTTTCTTTCTCTCATTATCCCTTTACACCTCTGTACCCCATGTTCATATTGTATCTGTGCGCTGATCACTATAGATTAAACAAGATGTGTAGTGGCTCATTGGTGCCTAATTCTCTCTTAAGTTAATTCATTGGTGAACATTCTTTCAAAGAGGAAAGACACCTGAAAAACTAAAAGGTACAGTGTTGTTTCTGCATCCAAAAGTGTGTTACGTCTGGCAGCTATAATTAAGTGTAGGCCACTCAATACAGTGAGTTGTTGGTGAACTTTTCCATTGATAGTGCATTTTAACTGTGGCCATTATTCTGTTTTTAAACTCATTTATTTTGTAGAGCATGCATGACAGCTGTACACGCTATCAATATTTGATCCTTTGCACATGTATGCAGCTTGGACTTCTAAATTTAAGTCGCTGCTTGTCTGTAAAGAGGTTTTCTTCATTAGTCACTACACCCCACTCTGATCTGCCAGTAGGAACGTGTTAATATTGCCTCAAAGTCACGGTTTACATCGTGACACATTTTTTAAATGCCCGAAACTGAATTCCTGAAGAGTAGTTTGATGTCATGGCGCTGCACTGTCAAACGAAAGTGGATGACCTACTTTTCGCTCCCTGCCTCTGAAATATTTCAGAAATAGGATTGGATAGCTTCAGCTGAAGTCCTGTGCACTAACCCAGAAACAGACTCACGCTGCAGCTATAGGCACGGCTGTGTTTTACCACTTCAACCCCCACCCCCACCCTCTTTATGTTTGGCTGTTGAAAAGTGGGTGGGAATTTGTAGAGAAGCGGAGTGAGGGCATTTTAACAGATGACAGCTTTTATTGAATTCACTGTGAGTTTAGGAAGAGAGTGGACGATAAGGACTCATCTTTTTTTTCACTTATCTGTGTAAGTAGATGACCAATTCAACACATTTGGTGAATTTAACTTGTGAGAAATATTTTGATTTAGGTTTAAATACTACTACTTTAATGTGTAATGCCTACAAAAACATGTTTTGCATAGTTTTTTAACAGCTATCTATTATGTTTTTTTTTTGTTTCATGACTTTTGTTCTATTAGTGACTAGCCCATCATTTAAGATTCAGTTCTGTAGACAGATGTTACCTCTGACCTTTTTTAGCGCTTGTTTTAATGCATGTTGTGGTTTTGGATTGGTTACGCTGACGACCCTGCGGCACTAAGCAGACATTGCATTCTGTGTTAATGCACTGTTAAGCAAAGTCCTCTGCAGCAGAATATATTTTTCAAACAGCTGGGACTGTAGGATACCACCATCTCATCGATAATGTATATACAATTTTTGCATTTACTGGTAAATGTGATGTAGGCTGTTTTGCTAGAGTTTTGTAAGTTGCTTAACTGTTAACTCTCATTTAGTGGAGGGAAGATTTAGAATTTAGAATTCCCAATCTGCAACATTGTATCGTCTACTTTGACACCAGTCTTGCTTCATTTCAGCATGAAGTCACTCCCAACTCTGTAGGTGCTTTAGTTGCCTGGCAACAGGAGGATGGAGTGCATGTATTTACTGTTGAAGTAAAAAACCTTTGGTGAAAGCTGATAATATATGTTTCGATAGAAGCAGGTGGTTACAGGGCTTGCCAAGATGAAATGGAAAGACGAGCTCTGGTGAAGGGATAAGACATGGTCATCATGTTAAGTGTCAGGGACTTGCAGTGGACCAGGCTCTACCTTACGACACATTCTTTTTGGGCCCTTGGGTGGATATTATTGTTTTAAACATTGGTTTGTGTTGTGCCACTGTTCTGCTGCAGTACATCTTATCAAAATTATCTACACACACACACACACACACACACACACACACACACACACACACACACACACACACACACACAAACACACACACACACATAGTTTGCAGCTGCATGATTATTTAATTGTATGTCTTTTCTCAGGTTTTGAGAGCATCCTCGAAGGTCTGTTTGTTCCAGAGCTGGTAGAAGACCTAACATTATTTAAGGGTAAGAATCTCCGACCTTTTTCAATTTCATGAATAGTGGGCCATGATCATACAAGCATATGTGTGGATGACATGAATGATAATTTAGTGGTTTAAGCATTATGTGTTATATGTGCATTATGACACTGCTGCTGCATTGTACCATCTGGTACCCTCTACACTCACTCCACAAGACGGCCCCTCTGGCGGCAGAAGAGACGATGCCTTGTGTTCCTACAAAGTTGGTCTTTTGGATGGCGTGGGACCACTGTAAAAGTCTACAGTGTTCTACGGACATTTTTACAATTCATGTCGTCAGTAAGACAATGATGGACATTATTTGGGATTTAAATATATTAGTAGACTTTCTACAATAGCAGTTGAGTGCGATGTCATTCTACTCCCGATTCAGTCAGTTTCACTAAAACACGTCAAAACACTTTGACAGGTATTGGTTTGAGTTTTTGAATACACGTTTAGAAAAACTAAATTTAAATGGCAAATATTTTGTCACACAATTGTATTTTATTTCCTGTCATCCTTTTTTATGTCCATAGACTTTGAGCCGACAGCCGTGTCTGACTGGTCATTTGATGAAAATTGTCTTTTCTGTTGTTTGAGACGAGACAAAGTTAAGGTAAGACTTTTTTTTCTTCTCTACTTTGATGATATCTTGATTTTAGAATTGTATACAATTAGAGAAGGGAAAAAAAGTGGATGATGAATGGATGAAAGTTAGGAATACAATAAATGTGCCCATGCTCTCTAATCCGTCAGTGTTACCTTACAGAATTAGTTTCCTAAAGTTTGGACTCATCGGTCTGAATGGAATAAAACGGAGTAAAACAAAGTCTGCTTATGCTTCGCTCGGTTTATATGTACCCTTTTTAAGTTCGAAGTTCGATTTTTTTTTTTTTTTCATTTTGCAGGAACACTTAATTGGCCTAAGCGACGAGGAGCTTGAAGATACAGCCAAACCGCTCCTCGTTAAAGATCAGACTTCAATCAACAAACTAGAGAAACAAGCCGAGGAATTTCTCAATGCAGTCCTCAGCAGAAAAGGTGAGTCTTGATGTCTCAGTTAAAGCGTGGTCTAAGTGCAGAAGTATTTTGCATTATGACACTAATGTACTTAATACAGGAGAATCTGCCTAACAAGATGGAGTACGCCATCACTTAAGCTTTTATTGTTAATTATGAATGTTAATGTTCTTCGCATGAATTATAATTGCTCCAACTACATCACTTATGGCCTCATGGAAAATTACTTTAGCATTTATTGTTAATCTTACCTCTTCATATTTATTTCCTTTTAGATGTGCCAAATTTCTCTGACCCACATATTCCTGTAGTGGCTCGAGAGATCCTTCAGAGAATGATCCGACAGTTCGCTGCCGAATATACCTCAAAAACCAGCTCCCCTCAGGACAGTGGCTCTGACTCCCAGCCTTGCTTTGACCAAAGCCTGCCGACCCCACCCGTGCTCTCGGGGGCTGCTCCTTCTACCAGCCCTGGTGCCACCCTGGCCGGGCCTGCACCCAACCAGAACCCCGTCCTAAGCAAGCTCCTCATGGCTGACCAGGATGCTCCCCTTGACCTTACCATCAAGAGGCCCCTGGCTGTTCCCCGTGAACAAGGTAGAGTAAACTTCAACGCATCTGTGACGGAGCAGCTGATTTGTGCTTCATCAAGCACACTGGTAAAATGCCAGACTCAACTTAATTGAAACAAAATGGATTTTGTCCCTTGCCCTTTGTAACAGATGGAGTTCTTGACTTATCGGTCAAAAAGAGTCGCTGTAGCAGCAACAGCAGCAGCAGCCTGCCAGCCCGTAGTCCCTGCCTTTCTCCAGCCACATCCATGCTCAAAGGGTAAGATGGGTTTCTTTTTTCTTTGTCGCTTTAGTCTCCAGTCTTTAGGCAGCAATGTTTTTGAGGATATCTTACGTAATTGAGGATGACTCATAATTTACATTGGGAATGAACAGTTCTGTGTAGTGGCATCAACGCATGGGCATTAACTGAGACCTGAAATTTGAGTCCTGAAATTGGAGATCACCAAGCCAGTTGATGACTTGATAAAATGAACAGACAGTTGGTGCCTTGATGAAAGTGAACAGAAACAAACGAGGTTGTGCTAACAGAAGTATTTTTTGCCACAAAGAAACATGGGAAAGAGTTTTACCCACTGCAACAGATATTGCAGTGCGTCCTTGTTTCGGCAGTTTGTATCATGCTGCCATTCAAAATATCTAACCTGGCAAACGTATAGTTAATGCAGCTGCTTGGTCCTAATTTCTTGTCTAAGTCACTGGTATCGCCAGCTGGACACTGATTGGGCAACATCTTGTAAGTTCGTGAGCTATTGTGGCTTAGAAGGATTCTGTCAGCGCGGTCTCGTTTTTGATGAATATTGTCTGGCAAGGTACTGGCTGGCCTGATGATGATGATGATGATTTACAGGAGGACTTGTAGCCTTGCTATTATTATTGCATCTTGCTCCAACTCTCTTTGAGTACTGTAGTCCTGCATAAATGCAGTAGAAAGTAGATATTTATTTAAACAGAATCTTCAGAGACTCAATAGATTCTCAATGATGCTGTTGTGTAGTAGAGGTGTTCAAATGCATGATTTCACATTTGCACGCCATGTTCCTCTCCCAGGAAAGGATTGCATACAGTTGTTTTAATCTCAAAAAGTAAGCATCGCTTGTATGTCTGTTACTATACTGGCAATGCAAGTAGTTTTCATATCATTCAGATATACATGATGCCAACATTTTCTGCAGAGCATATTCACTCATACCAAGTATTAGAAAATATACATGCCCTCTAATGTTGACATTCAAGTCAGAAGGCTTTATTTCAGATTTAAATTGCTTTCTCTGAAGACAAATGTCCATTTTACCTAATTCTTGAATCAAATTAAGACAATAACTGTATCTAAATATAATTTGATTTATTTTATTTTGGTGTAGTTTTGTTCTTTTTGTTTTCCTTGAGAGGAAAGCCTCTTGATGCTGTTATACCCATCTAGCTTTCAATATGCCTCTGATTAAATTTTAATATGGATTAATTAAGCACCAGTGGCTTTGCATGCTCCTCTTCTGCTGCTTTGATAGCTGATATGATCTAAAAATGATGATCATTCCTAGCAGTATAAAGCTGGCTCAGATTTGCATCTTTCTTTGAATATGATTTACAACATGCATGCGGTCCTTAGTGTCGAGGTAGTCCCCAGCGAATTTCATTTTATCATTTGGGGGGAAAAAAAACTATCCCCTTTTTAAATTATTTTTGATCTAACAGGCAGATACATTTTTCTTACTAATAAATAGTGCATTTTTTCCCTTTTTTATGTGATCACACTTCAGTTTTAACTTTGTAACGCAGAACCAACCCTCTATTGGCTTACTCTTTTATTTCTGCGCTTGTTCGCTGGTAACGTCACACACAAAATGTCAAGAGCTTTATTTGCATTAGTCATTTTGTATGACATAGTGTGCCCTGCTTAACAGCTACGTGCCAAGCTGCCTTACTGCAATGACAAATAATGCCTCCTTCTGGCTATGCCTTTTAAACCAAGACCTTTTATGTATTCCAGTTTTCTTTGCTTTTGTTTTTATTGTTTCTTTGCCCTATTTTGTTTTGTTTATTTCTTATGTTGATGCAGATTTTGTAATTTATCATCCCAGCAAGCAAATAAAAAAATGTCAAACGTGAGCCTTTTTTGTTCTTAAAAGTCATATACACAACCTTGCAGTCAGTTATTTTTTTTTTAAAGATAGTGATGTTACCAAAGCAAGGCCTTATAATAAAGGAGTGGCCAACATCCTCCCCTCCCCAACCCATCCTCCTTTTTAGAAAAGAGAAAAGGGCAATGTGCAAGCTCTGCTTACACCCAATTTCCTTCCATCCAATCAGGCGATCCTTGAGAGCGGACGGGCAAGTCGGGCTGTTTATGAAGAGCCTACAGGATGGGAGGAGGAGGGAGAATATCGGCCACTCCACCCGTTATAAGCCTTCCTCATCTCTTGCATACGCGCTGCACATCAAAGAGGAGCCAGATCTGGAGAGCGACCCAGAGTCACCTCTCAGCCGCAGCTCCAGACCTACTGACCTTTTCAAAAATGGATCTGCTTCCTGGAATTCCAAAAGTAGTTTTGGGGCCCTCCTCAAACTCAAAACCAACAGTGAGGCTAGTGAGCACCTTAAAGACATACCCAGGTTGTTGGAAGCTGCTGGACTTTGGTCAAAGTCACTTGCCTACGAGAAAGGAAACCTCCGGGAGGCTTGCAGGGACCACAGCCTTTCGCTTTCTCATTCATCATCTTTTGACCTCAAGATTCCCCAGGTGCGAGTTTTGGCATCAGACCCATCTTGGGATTCCCTGTCCACGGTGTACTCAGGATTAGCTTGTGAGAACAGTCTGGGAAAGGCGCTTCGTTCCATTCTCCCAAGGCAGATCCAAAAAAAGAGCAGTGGAGGTTTCAGTAGCTCAGGTTCAGAGAAGGAATACTGGCCTCAAGACTCTGATCGCAAAGCCTTCCGGGGAAGCTATCCTCTGGATTCAGAGTCAGACCTCAGTAACAAGCAGCCAAGGAAGAAACGTGGGCGCTACAGGCAGTACAACACTGACCTGCTCGAGGAGGCTATAGATGTGGTGATGGGTGGGAAAATGAGTGTGTCGAAGGCCCAAACCATCTACGGCATACCACATAGCACCCTGGAATACAAAGTTAAAGAGCGACTGGGGACCTTAAAACATCCACCCAAGAAGAAACTGAAGCTGATCAAGATAGAGGAGCAGAGTGTCTCACATTCCCCAGGGAGGAAAGAAGTACAAAACTCCCAGCACATTGTTTCTGAGAAAAGAGAGAGTGCTTCTGAAGAGAATGGAAATGATTTCCATGATGAAAGTCTCTCATCAAATGAGTGATGGACTGAAATTGTAAAGTACTTGTAAAGATGTACTTTTTAACCAGACAGATATTGCATTTGCCAGACAGTGGTAGTAGTTGACTTGTTTTCCCATAAAACCTGAATAGTTGTATGTAACATTTTAACCAAAATACCCATATTTATTATTCCCTTTATTTAATTTTACCATTGTAAACACTCAATGTGTCTCCCCGCCCTACATACTGTGCCTAGAAGGCATACTTGCTATTTTGAAATTCTAATATACCACAGCATATTATTGATTAATTTCAGTTTATTTATTCAGGCTATGTTTTAAAAACTACAATTCCCTGGCTCCATTAATTAATTATGAACATTCAGAACCAAATTGAATAATCTCTAAGGAAGTGGCGCCCCTTGGTGTCTTCTTAGAGTACTGTTCAGAGCACTCGGTCCTATGTTTAAAGAGAGTATATATCGGTAGTTCTACTGTGTATTTAGGCCTTCATGGACGGCAGTGAAAGTCTCTGCCGCTGTTTTGCAAATGCACATCTGTGACTGAAATAGACACTGGAGATGTAAGAAAAAAACTGTTTGTCCAAACACTATTATACTCAGAGTATGTATTCATTCTAAACACTATATTCAAAATATTTATTTATCATTCCAGTCTGTCAGAATAACATTGTGTGAAATTCTCTTTCCTTTTGAATCCAAACTAAGCATGATAGGTTTCTGCCACCTATATTTTCTTCTGTGTGTTTTGCCGTCCGATGTGAATGGTATGATTTATTCCTTCTCTTTTTTTTTTTTTTATTACATTGCCTTCACTGCACTCAGGATACATTCAGATTGGAATGCAGTACTTGTCAGTCAAAGCAAATGTCTCTTATCAGATAGTGGATCACTGTACACACTTATACTATATACCTCAGCTACAGAATTATTGCCTCATACAAGTCACCTCTGACGGGGAAGGATAACATGCCCAAACCCCCTTTTGAGGTAACATTTCAGGATGTCTTACTGACAAGTATGTGTGTCCTACTCTCAGATGACTTCACAACATACCTTAACTAGTTATCGGTAGCATTTCAGTGCCAGTGTAAGCCTTCAGATGTCAGGTATTATCTCTGGGAACGTCTTTCTCTGAGACATAAGAAGGGCAGATTTTTTCTTTTTCTATTTACGATGTATGAAGGTATTCTACATATACTGTACATGCGTAGACATCAAGCTCGACAATGGCACATTCAGGTTAAGTAACAACACTCTCCTTGTTTGTGAGGATGATACTCCCATTATTGTGACCGAGCTAAACTCTTGGTGTCAGATTCATTTTAACTCTTTTAATTACATTCAGGTATATTTAAAGTGTTTGCTCCAGATAAGCGAGATAATAAGATACGTTTCATGTTGGTCTTAATATAATCTCGAACCATTGTCATTTTTAGAAGCTCTTAGTTCACAAAGTCATTATTTTATAAAAACAGAACTTTTATCAAGCAATATTAGCAGATAGGTCTTAACATACTGGTTGACTGTGCTAGCTTATTAACATTTGCTGGTGAGCCAAATTAGCTAACGTGTTGGCTACTGTTATATTCACGCCTCAATCACACCAACCTTTTTCTCTTACCATGGCAAAAATTCAATGAAAATAAATGTATTGTCCCTGTGATGAGGCTGTCTCGTTGAGAGGGTGTGTATATAATACCATCTCAGGCTGAGCATTTCATTTGAGAGTCCACTAAAATGAGATGAACCTTTTGGTTAATATTAATGCCAGTTACAGGCATTACTGCGTTTTATTGTTTGTAACTGGATCATCATTTGCAAGTCATCCATCAACAACTATGAAGTGGCTATAACAAAACTCAGGTGGATGCCATTTCCTTAAGGTTAATACCATACAGAAGGTTGGGTCATGGTGCTGTTACTATACGTTAAAGTTAACACACTTTTAAAAAGTTCTGCCCCCTGTTGCCTGTACGTGCCATTTTCATTGAATTTTAGCCAACTGGACTCTGCAAGGCAAACTCTGTGTTGTCGACTTTGTCTCGTCCAGAGGCATCATTGTTGCTCTATCAGGACACCTCATTGTGCATTATCATTTATACCTCAGGACATTCCAGAATATGGGATCATGGCCCATCATTCGTTCATCAGGTTGATGCACAACTCGAGCAAATCTTGGTTATTTTTTGCAACTTCTGCAGGATTTTAGATGTACACAATGTTGCTTAGATGAACGTGGATGTTTTGATAAAAGAAATGATTCCTTCACTACAAGCATTAGTTCAGATACTATATTTGCAGGCATATAATGCATACAATTACCTAGATTGTAACACATTTTGAGTGAGATTTGGTAGTAACATATAGTTCAGGGACTTGCGCACATTACTTATTACTTGTATGTCAATAGCACTGTAACAATAGTTTAACTTTATGTTGGATGGTAAACTTACTTGTTTGGCTTCTTTTATTCTGTGTTTTTATTTAATGAATTCAGGAATACATTTCCTTGTCACTTTAAGGTTAAAATCTTCATTATGTGTAACTAATGACAGATTTTCATACATATTCACAAAATGTCTAAATACCTTTTGTCTTGGTCAAAAAATGTAAAACAAAGCAGTACTCATGTACGATTAATATGATTAAGCAAAAACTAGTAACTGATTCACTTTCATTGTTTAAATTATTCTTGCATTGACAATCATTCAGCATTACTCAAACGGCCCATTTTATTTTCCCATTCAGAGTGTTAAATGCATTTAAAGTCATATATTACATACGTGTGCTGGCAGTTAGAACAGGTCTTTGTGCTCCTCACTGTCTATTGTAGCAAATCTAACAGTCGACTACCTCATCTGGAAAACCCATATCACAGTCTGTGATATGACTGTGTTGTAGACTGTGATATGGCTGTTTAATTAATGTAGCAATTTTTCATTTACACCAGTCTATTGTGCAAATCTTAAAGCCAAATAGGTTATAGAAGGAGCTGTCATACATTATGTAACCGTTTGTAAACATTTCAGTGTGTCTGTGAAATTAATCGCAACCTGCTCTATTTAATATTTTTCTTTGTCTCAACTCTTTTCTTTTCATTTTGGGGTGGGGTTGTTGATCAAAAGCATTTTTTACTTTCCTCAAAGTGGAGGAAGAGTTTCATCCCCTATACACCTACTCAAACTGATATGTTTGGAATTATTTTTTTTATGCAGTCTTGATTAATCGATATTTACAAATTAATGGTTTTTATCATCAATTAAGTAACCATGAATGTAAATGGCTTTGATCAAACAAGAAGTAATTCACATAGTGTTTATAGACGCAGGTAGATCATTTTAGATTAAAGATATATTTAACTCTTTCATTATCGATGTGAAGGGACAACAGTTAAGATTGTTCTCCTGTATTCTGACGCAAGTTGGGTATCTTTTGCTTATTTAATATAATGTATGTGGACAAAAGTCGAGAATGACGCTGTCCATAAAAATATATGTACAGAGAACGTATATTTGATTTAACATTAACGATGTGTACAGGAATGACACTGGGTGTGTTGTGCATGATTGGACAAAATTATATGTGTCAGTGGGAAGTTAGTTGTATATGGTGATGTTTATCTTTAAGGCAGTCGTATTGAAAGTACCGGAGTGTTGGTGTGTTTACCGTCAAGTCAACAATGTATAAAGTAGAGTGTACCGTGAACGTGAAATATCCCTAAACAGTTCTCAATCTGGTTAATGGTTCACTGAAGGTTTATGATGAAATATAGTAGTTCGTAATCTACAAATTATCTATATCCCTAATGTGCAGTATATGAACATCGTGGAGGAGTTGACACAACTGTGTTTGTGAGCTTGTGAAATAATGTGGAAATGAGTTTGGTTTGCTTCTGCTTGTTAGGTTGGTTATTTATAGTTATTTTATTCCTCTGGAAGAACATGGCAAGTACTTTGTGTCAGTTCCTTACTGTAATGCTAAGTGAAACAAAGAGCGAAACCCTCAGGGATGAAACACTTACCACTCATTATTCAGGTACTCCACTTTACTCCTTAGAACTTGCAAAGAGGGATGTGAAGTTAATGAGCTTAGCAAAAAAACATTGGTCAGGTTTCAGTTCCAGCAGATGTTAACTTTGAATCCCGAGAAAATATTTTATAATCTCAAAAAGTTATATTTGAGATATGTTGGCATGCTGTAGAAATAATGTAGGTTGGAGCCCAAAAAAGTAGAACAGCATTTCACAATTTTATTCTTTTAATACTTTGTTACACACTGAATGTCAATTCAACCTTACTGCAAGTAAGATGGTATTTAATTAACAACTTTATTTCCAGTTCAGTGCCTCAAGAAGCACATATTTGATAAAAAAAACAAAACATTTTCAACAACAAATCCGAAGACTCACTCTCACAATACAACCTACTTCTGAGGTTGTATTGTTAACATTGCAATTTAAAGCTGAAATCTATAATGTGTTCCGTTTACTATTCTGTTATTCCATGCATTTATTGGAGTATACTAACATCTGTTTGACAAATCAACAGTAATAGTATAAATCCCGATTCAACATTTCCTCTTCTCGAGACAGCTGGAAACTAGCAATGAGTTGAGGCTACATGGTGAGTTTAGCACTACATATTCTACTATCTTTTGAGATTTCAGCTTTACTTTGTCACAATGGAAATATTAGTAGCATGGTATTTGGCAACGCAACATTTATGGTTGTGTGCAAATACAGTGTAAGTTTGTAAGTATCTATAAACTTTTTTAGATGATGCCCAACAGAACATTTTCTGACGACATGTGCGTCATGCAGTTGCCAGCACCTGTTGCTCAGCAGCCCACGCTGGGAAAGAAGCTATTCAATTCATCATTACCCAGCATAACCTTGTGACACGTCACCTCAGGGATCCAGATGTGGTTTCATTTGTGTGTTTATTTTCTTTTTAAAAGACTACAATGAATCTTGGGAAGGATTTTTTTTTTTTACAAAGAAATAATCTTTTCAGTAAGATTTATATATTTTTGGCATATTGTGATGGTATAAATGTTCCAAGACTCTTGGAGGGTTTTGTAATAGACCTACCTCACTCAAAAAAAAATTAAGCCAGAAATACAGAAACATGCCCTCACCCAAACAAAACCTCACATGTATTACAATAACTAGCTTTGCATGTTGCGCTTGATTTGACTTTTAATAGATGATTTGTCTTAAGTTGTTGAGCACTTGTGTCTAAATGTCACCCATTGCACTATTTATTAAATACATGAAAACCTAACAAAAAATGATGTACACTATATTTCCCCCCCCTTGTGTATTTGCTCTTTAAGGTGATAAACATGTGTTTGACTTGTTTTAATCAAAATGGGCAACCATTACTAAATGTCTTGTGCATGTGTAAGATTTTCTCGATGTATACGGTAACAAGAGGCACCACTGTGCAAAAAAGAAAAATGTTATAGCTGTAACAATGTAATTGGTCACGTTCACTGGATGAAAGATTTACTTTTAAAATCACCTATTCTTCTAATAAATATGCAATGATAAACATTGTTTAACATTTGTGAATTATTTCATTCAAACGTTTAGCGCCACCACGTTTTGACAACTTTATTAGGGACTTGTAGAGATGAAGGGACATTTGTCTTCATAATTATAAAAATCACATACCAATCAATGGGATAAATTAAATGCTGCTTCTTCTTGATGTCCAATTACATCTATTTTGTTCTTTGTTCCCTCAGTGAACCTCATGACTTGCCCATTGCAAAGGCAAAAGACCTGCAGTCCACCTCCACGCTGGAACACTTCATGGCTAAACTTTGTCACCACCATCAGAGACAGATAGTAAATGCCATAGGCTTTCTACAGACGGAGGTCAAAGCACTGGCATCCTCCAATACACAACAAGCCCCTAAATCTACCTCTGCAATCCAGGTAACCACTTGTTCTACTGCAAAATCTGACGCAGTCACCCGTGAGAAGTCATGCCCTGAGCTAAGGTTTCCCAGTACATTAACTCCCAAGTCAGAAGTCCAGGATATGTCCCATTCTATCCCGAGCAGCTGCGCAATTAAAAAAGTTCCAGACGATGCTGTTTCACTGAAAACATCAACTGACCCTGTTTTGGATCTTCGGAGCCCGGGGTCGGGGAGCAACCAAGCTTTGGTCACTCCCATTGCTAATCCAATGGAGGCAGAAAACAACCGTAATGGTGATCATGCCCCTCTTAAGATGAAGATCATGACCAGCAACGTTGCTGCTGGTAAGAAGTTGTCATGTGTGCTCAACACCTCTCTTTCAGCTCACCCTGACACTTTGGAGGATAGGCAGGGTAACTCAATTTCATCCAACAGAACAGAAACTCATAGTGCCAGACTCAGCTCCTCTGTTAAAAGACACAATCAGACTAGTCACACACATCAAGCAAGGCAGAGAGAGACTCTGGGGCATGCCAAAGATAAACCAGCAAACCTGTTTTCAGTCCACATGACCATTCCTTCAGACTCTCCGCGGACTGCCAGGAAGACTGTCAAGTCATCTTCTGATAATCGGATCAGGGACTCCGTTTGCCGGGCAATAGCTGACCCTGATCTTGGCCACTGTGATATTGTTTTTATTGACAAACCAATCACCGAGTGTTTTAAGGAACAGCGGCGTGGCATGCTTCCACGCCGCAATGCCAGAAAAAGCACTAGAGGACATATGTATTCGGATGAAATCTGGGAGTTAAAAACTGTCCGTACATTGGCTGGGAGGAGCAAATGTCCTAATCCGATGCCAGAGCTTATCACATTGATCACCCCGATGCAAGTGCTTTCGAAGCCTGAAGGCATACCAGCTGTGGATAGGCCTTTTGCTGGGGTGTGCAGAGAGGCAATGAATCAACAAATGTCCACTGAAGAGTCAAATGAGAGTGTGATATCAGGAACAGGAGGTGGGGCTGAGGTAGCAGCCAGTGTAGTAGATATTGTAGTTGAGACTAGTCAAACGGATCAGTGTCAGAAAAATGGGGTGTCTCCTCCTTCATCTCCGACTAGGCCTCCAACAGAAAACAAAGAAACAGTTACAAACCCAGATGTTGAACAGAAGACAACTGAAGATTCGGGGACAACGGCAGAAAGTGAAGAAAGTGTTGCTCAGGCTCCAGTTGAAGCAGAAAAAGATGCCACGCCCGAGCTTCAAGAGGACGTACGTGAAAGTAATGACCAAATAGTCACAGAAACTGTAGTGGAACCATTAGAGGATATTTTCATAGAAGATGAGCCCCACAGTCCATCAGTGCACAACAGTGAGCCTGTTCTCAAGCAAAGAGCCACATCACCGGTGGCTCAAGTGGAGGAAGAAATAGAGGAAAACAAAAGGGAGGAAATGCCAGTTAAGCAACTGCAGGAACTTCAAACCGAGTCAAAGATGCACTGCGACAATGTTACCGTTGAGTCCAAAACCACAAGTGCGGCAGAGGCACCAATGGAGAAAGAGACAGAGATTGAAACATCTGAAGCAATTGATGGTGTTCTGTCTTTAGAGAATGAAGGTGATAACGACATTGACGTGTCCTCAAAGACACTTGATGCGCTTTTGAAAGAATTACCCCCATGGCGTCGAAAAAAAGGTACTGTAGTTTCACAACCAAAGCGTTTAAGCAAAACAGAAGTAGTCGTGGGTTTTGTCAATGGAAGACCCATATCAGCATCTGACAGAAGTCTGCGCCGTAGATCAAATACCAGCACTACATCACCTGCTAAAACCCCAGTGAAATCTAGTCGGAATGTCCCCAACAAGACTTCTGTTGATTCAACTGTTGAAAACAAAAGTTTGGAGAAACCTCTGCTCAAAACAGACGTAGCTGTACAATCCATTGAGAGTACTCCTGGGGTTCCGCAGGTGAAAGAACCATCCTCTGCCACACCACCAAACCCAAAATATACGACCAAACAAAAGAAAGTTCAAAGAGATCAGGATAGTTTGCTTGTCCTCTCCGATCAGCGGCAACTTAGATCAGCCAGCCAGAGGCCTGCCGGTACTCCTTTACCATCTCCGAAACCTACTGCTACCCATGCTCTCCCTCTTGCGTTGTCACTTCCTGTTGCTTCTCCTCTAATCAGGTCATCTTCCCCTGCAGTGTCTGAGAAGTCCCAACAACAAGCCACCACAGAGACAACAGTAGAATTAAACACTGAAAATATTCAGCCAGTAGAGGCTACCTTTGAAGAAATACAAAAAAACAAGATAGAAAATAGAGTGCTGGCCAAACAGAAACTACGATCTACAAAGGTTGCAGGAGATGACAGTACAAATGGACAACTTATCAGTGAGTTATCAAGTCCACTAGAAAATCAAAGTCCTGTAAAGACTGAAATGCAAACCCTCATGCCATTAAGAAGTAAGCGGGTTCTCCGAAAGGAGGCAGAAGCAAGTGATGTTGCTTTGTTGCAGAAGCCAGGTGTAGCATCTTTAGAAGGCCAGTCTGTAAGTGGAGATGAAAGCAGTTCAGAAAAACCCAAAAGAATGCCATTAAGAAGTGAGAGCAGTAAGGTTGACCAGTCTGTTACTCAGTCATCACCAGTGGACAACAATAAATTGTCTTTAAGATCACACAGATTGGCTGTAGCCTCTACTAGTGCTCTTACTGTAGATGAAAGACCGAGTGAGGGAGCATCCCCTATCAGAATAATTCCAGAGAGGGTCACCAAAGCTCAGGTGAAACCCCTTCCAGTGTCTGTTGCATCTGTGTTGCCCCACAGGTCCGCCATCCCTGTCATTACACCAAGACCTGGGCCAGCAAAACAAACTAACAAATTCCTTCAGCATCTGACTGGAGAAGAAAACCAACACCTAATTACAAATCTGAACATGAAGTATGATAAGATGCAAAAAGGCTGGGTGCACCTGGACAAAGATGGTCACCCGATAACAAAATACAAAAACAAAGCAGACAGACAGGCAGCTATATGGAAAAGTAAACGCAGGGCCCGAAAACCAAAGTCTTCAGAACACCAGAAAGGCTCACCGGTCCAAATGCTCTTCATGAAAGGTTTTAATCTTTCCAGTATTTGTCGCTGGTTCCTTGAAACAACAGAAACAAAGTCCCTTGTCATAGTCAAGAAAGTGAATACACGTCTTCCGTCAGAAACCCAGCTGTGCTTCCACAGCTCATCTAGTGCTTCAGGGGCCTCTCAGGGCGTATTTCCAAGCCTTCAGGCAGAGCGCTTAAAGAAACATTTGAAAAAGTTTGCCATTGCCTCTCCTGTAAAGAGCAACCCCAAGAGTCATAAACTGATCGCTAAAGCACTGGAGCAAGAAGCTCCAGTCAAAGGGAAAGAGAGAGGAGAGTTTCCCAGTACTACTCAGACTTTGACTAAGTCCCACTCGTCTGCCAAAGCCTGTGGACAAACGGTTGAATCACAGAAATCCTCTGGTAAATCAAAGAATCCAGCTAGTGCAAGGATCTTAAGGAAATACTCAAACATCAGAGAGAAGATGCAGGTTCAGCAAACCAATGTCCGGCTCAAAAAGGCCTCAAAAACTTTAAAAACCAACAACATGAAAAGACTGACCACCAAAAAGCCTGCTGCCAAGTCCAATCTGAAACCATCTCTCAAGGCAAAGAAATCCCCCCTCCCTGTTAGTAAACAAATGAAAGCATCTGCAGCTAAAATGGAAAAAAGGAAAACATTGGCTGGCAAAAAAACGACAAAGCATCCTGCTCCACAGAGGACAGTCAAGCCTCCAAGCAGTAGCAGAGCTTCAAGAGACGCAACTAAAACTGACGAATTGCCAAAGAGATGTTCTCAACGTCTTGGGTCTCCGAAACAATCTGAACATAACCCTGTTGACGCGTCTAAAAGCAAGGTTGACAATAAAAAGCGAATTGAAGTAGAGAAAACAGAGGTGGAGAAACCCACCTTGAATAAAGCGACTGCTGCAAAAATCCAAACCAAGGAATCTTCACAAAGTACCGTCCCAGAGATGAAAGGTACAGAGCACGCTGTTGAAGCCCCGCAGCAGAGCGCGGACGTCAAGTCTCCCACCTCACCGGATCAGGTCCTAACGAGGTCCCAGAGAAAAAATGAGGTGGCAATCTCTTTGAGCGGAAGCCCCGGTCATGCTTCAAAGAGGGCCACAAAGTCCACGAAGACACACAAGGGGGAGCCTAAAGCAGGCCGGAGAAGCGAGGAGCCCACGCTGACGAGACGAGGAGCCGCCAAGCCCCCTGCAAAGAGAAAGCGAGCGGCCTCGTTGCCACGCAGCGCGACCAAATCAGCAACCAAGAGAGCTCGGGAGCGTTCGCAGACCCCAGCTAAGCGCACCAGGCAGTCGCTCTCCAAATGAAATGCACATGCAGAGAGAGAGAGAGAGATCATCTCTATGAACAGGATTTTGTCTTCCTTCATCTGGAATCTATTCAGAAGGACCCAAAGTATCTATTTTCTACTCTCACCAAACTCTTCAGACGGCACCTTTTTTTTCAGTTGGCAAATATGTGAAGCAGGAACAGGTTTTGAAAGTGAAGCTTCAGTGTAATAATCCAAATGTGACGGATTGTTTGCTGAGCTGTGGCTACAGACGAGTCCCTCGTGATGTCCAGCAGATGTAGTTGCTGTCTGGCTTCCGGTTTCAACGCCCTACGACACGGCTGGAGAACACGGCCCGTCGAACCTCATTTTAGAAGTCGGAATAACAACGTTAAATTCACTCGCCATTATGTGTTTATTCTTTTTTTTTGTGTATATCATTAGTTTGAGATGATAGCATGCACTGTGTTTCTGTTCAGCGCTTGCTTTGACAAGGGAGATCAGCTTTTCAATACAATTTTTACTTACAGAAGTAGGCAATTTGTATCTCCAGCCTGTCTTCCAATCACGAGTCTGAATGTGTGACTATTGTGACCCGGTGCCTTATTTATGAAGTGTAAAGTAATGGAATGAGTTGCTGAATGTGGAACCTCCTGTCCTTTAGTTATAACAACTTGAGATTCCTGGAGAGGTAGTCCACATTTGCTTCACAGAGTGTTTGTAAATAGTTTCCGTTCCCCACAACGTGTGCCTCGAGCAGCATCTGTAAATTCTTATCTTGATTGAGGTGTTCAAATATTCTGCTTTCATCTTACCTGCCAGGTTTATTTTTATATTCTCATTTGGTCAGAGCATTAACTTAATATTGATCTTACTATAATTGTACTAGATGTTAAAGCAAATACCAGTCTGATTTGCTAAAACAGAGAGATGTGATCTGTATGTCATGACAAACGTTTGTATTGTTGATTTTCTTCTTCTTCTTTTTTTTTTGGGTCGTTGTCATCACTGTGTAGCCCTGCAGTAACTTCTGGCCGTAGCACCCGTTGTTATCTGCTCATAATAATGACTTCACTTTAAATATTTTCCCTGCTTCTACATGTGTTAAGTCTTGTTGATGTGGAGACGATTTTAGCAACTCTTGCATTAGAGGGCTTGCCTTTCGACAACTGAAACCCCAAAACTATATTTATGCCTCAAAATGCTGTACTGAAACACTATCTGAAATGACTTTCAGATCCTGGCTTGTATCACTTCGCAACAATTTTTCAGAATTGCAAAGACCTGAACAATATGTATATTTAGTTGGTTATTATGAATGAAGTTTATGGCCGCTTGAGCATTAATAGCAGATTACAAGAATACCTTCTCTCATTCTACACAAGTTGGATATGATATTTTTGGGGTAGTCTCGTCACACTTCTGAGTTTTGAGTCAAAGTATGTTGAGGTTTTATGTTATTTGTTTTATTATTGTCGGACGGATGTTCTCATATTGTGAAGTTTGTTAACTTCCAGTAGTACCTTGCATTAGTGTATAGTCAATTGTCATTTTTAGCACAGTGTTATTTGTATTATGTTCCTTTCTCTTAGAGGGTAAATCATCTGTAAATGCAAAACATGTCTGTCATGTTTTTATTGTTATTTAAAAACTCCATGTCGGCTAACGGATTCAGCAAATCTCAAGCAGCCCACCAAATCAGACTTGAACATGATTATTTGCAGTTGCTATTTAAAGATTTTGGTTTTGTATATTAGAAATAAATAACTGCTTTATTTGTGGTAATTCCAAGAATGATACATCTTTATGTTAAGAACTTTGTATTTTTGCCGGAGTTCATATAAAAATGTTGGAATTTTATCTTCGTTTCTTGGCTCTTTTATGCAAGCGTTTGAATGTTATTTAATCATAAGGTGACAGTGACAGCCAAATGGCTCTGTATTACTGAAATATACTAAATTGTATATTCAAATGCAAAGGTGTTGATTTGCCACAGTGTTGGGCAGAGCAATAAGCTTGTACATTTAAACCCTGAAAACTGTCCCCTTAATATCCGACCACGAGAACATGTACCGCCCTTCATGAGGACGAGACCGTCATTGCTCCAGTGCTCCAGGTGGACTCTGCTCTCAAGCCAACGACATGTTTAAGCTTCGGGAAAATGCCTTGCTGGAGCCAATGAAAGCATTTCCCACGGTGTGGACCTGCCATAGCCCGCCATAGCCATACGGCTCACAGGCGAGCGTCCTGAGCACCACAGGAAGCTCCCGCTGTGGGACAGACTGGTAAACAGTTTGCCTCCATCACTCCAGGCAGAAAAACGGTGTGAATGAATAACAGATTCTCGGAAATTGGTGATACACATTCACCTTAATGGTGAAAGGCAAAAAAAAAAAAGAAGCTAAAATAGAATTCTGAAACTGAATTCTGAAAGAGGCTCGGGTTCTTACTGATAAATATATACATTGACATACATTGAGGCTCGGGTTCTTACTGATAAATATATACATTGACATACACTGAGGCTCGGGTTCTTACTGATAAATATATACATTGACATACACTGAGGCTCGGGTTCTTACTGATAAATATATACATTGACATATACATCTGCCTGCCACGCAATAGCTCCGGTTGGAAGCAGTGTTGGTACAACTGGTGGGTGTATGTACAACACAGTGGAGGATTCAGTGTGTGCCGGGATGCACTACAAGCAGGGACAGCGTGAGACTGACGGGTCTAATGGAGGCATCCTGCCCCGTAAGTGCTTAGTGTGCAGGATGTTTGCAGGTAACAGTGTTAGATTTTTATTTTCTTCTTTAAATTTATAAACAAAGTGTTAGATTACAAAAACATTTTCATTTTATTCAGAAAAATGCGAATACAGAGTGAAATATGATCCTAGTTGGTCTTTTTTTCTTCGTTTCGTCTTCTAGAGAAGGCGGAAGTAGCCGAGAATAAGCAAACATCTTTACTATTTTTGTTCTCAAAGTTTAAAAAAAGATTGTGCACGTTGAGCTTTTAGCAGGATGAGGATTGCAAACAACCTTCTAACTGTTCGAACAGCTGGAAGTGTTGCCTGATAAACAGGGACAAGAAGATGCCCACAGACTCCATCAGGAACAAAGTACTCTACGTCACAGAGGAGGAAGCGCACACAGATGGTGGCGTTGTCTTCTCAGATCACCTGCACAGCACTCGAACAGCTGATCGACTCGGACTGACTGCGAAGCTAGAACATCTACGGCCTGCCACAGAACTGAGCCTCCCTATTCACATCACCACCTCGGAGATGGAGGCTTTTTACTGGTAAAGTCGGCTGGCAGAGCTCTATTGAGGCACATGCATGAGTTGTGTGAAGCCCCTCAGCTGTTGGAGCAAGAACTCCATCAGATGAGTGTTTTCCTCTTGAGACTGGCTGTAAGGTGACCCTGTGTGGCTTCCTCTCCTGATCCAAAGCCAGTGTCAGTGAGCCCATATGGTGAGTAGTGCTATTTCCCTTATATTATACAAGGCTTTTCTGAGACAACTGTTTGCAATGCCTATAATGACAAGTGTTACTTGAGTTTGAAACTGTATAAATCCTCAAAAGGAAATTTTTGGGAGTTATAATTAGCAGATTTGTGAATGTTTGTGTGATTTACACATCAGATCACACTTAATCTGAACATGCACAGGGTGAATGACCAGTCACGCAGTATCTTCCAACGGCAAGGTCACACTTACAGCATGGGACGACGGCACAGGCAGAGAGGAAGGGGTAGAGTCAACAAACGGAGAAAACAAGGAAAAAGATGGTGACTGACAGTAAAGTAAAATGATCTCAGAGAACCTGAGAAACGGTAAGAACACACACAAACATATACAAATAAATTTGTGTAAGAACCAATTAACAAATAATGGAAAAATGAACCAGGTTTTAAAGTGTTTCTGCATGAAGGTTAACAAAGCTATGTCCACAGGCACTACAGATCCAGGCCTAAGTTAACCCAGGGACAACAGCATATGTGAACACACACACACACACACACTCTGACAAGGTTGCTTGTGAAATATGACCCTAGAACACTAAGTGCAGAGATAGACCAATGAGCAACCCTGATCACAGAACAAAGCAAATCTTTATCCCCAAAGCATGCAACAGCCATCCAACAGACAACAAAGAAAGACAACAAACAAAGAAACGGGTGATGTCATTTCTGAGAATGACTTCATGCGATGCCTGTCTGTCTAACGGCTGTGGCAGCATTAGACGGTCCTCATGGCTTCCAGAGACTGGGTGGGCTATCAGAACCTAGGATTACTACTAGTCCTCAATCACCCTGAACAGTAAAGTGCTCTTTCCTCTACAGCGACAAGGTTAAGATATCGTGCAATTCCGTAATGTCAAAAATGACAGTGAATAAAATGAAATCTAACCCTGAAACTCATTGCAGTCGACCGTAATGCATGAGGCACCACGTGAAGTGTGACGCACTGCGGGTCAATGCAGAGTTGGAGTTGTTCTTGATGGTTATTATCTAGAAAAGAAAACACATTATAATACACAAAAGCCTTTTCATATTATTAAAGACGCAAATGTTATGTCATAGTGTGCAAGAACAATGCTGGCAGAAGAAAGGAGAATACATAATGCCTGATCATTGGCACTCTCCTCCTGCTGGTAACACAAAGGAGAGCATGCATCAGATCCGGAAATCATCTCAGTCCTTTGAAAATAATATTTGGCAGACCCATAACCATGTTGGACCAGCGAAAAGAAGACTCCCTGGCACAGAGAAATGTACTAATAGTGTCTAATGCTGAGATATTGTGCAAGCTTGTTTTCTGTCTGAGGCTTCGACTAGCCCCACCAGCCCCACCAGCCCGTGGAGGAAGGCGCTCGGCAGTCTTGGGGACCGACATCAGGACTCTGAGGACGGCCAGAGCAGCAAGGCCTCAGAGGAGCCCCACCTGAGAGGGCTCATCTACTGGGTGGAAAAACCTGCTGACCTGAAGAGGAGAGGGAATCCCCAACACATCCAGCTGACCTGTTGGTTGTTTTCCACTAGCAATATGATTCAAATAAAAAAGAACCCTAGTTATTATTGTTCCCACTATCATATTACTATTATGTCAGTATACAGCCTGGTTATGTCGTCTCTCACAAAATTGTAAAATGCAACTGTCACTGCAGGCCAAGCCATTGATTCCTTATGACAACTTTAAGTTAGTAGCAACTAACCTAGTTAGCTTCACTAATATGTCAAATAGAGCCTTTTATAGTTTGTAAACCATAACTTGTCAAGCTATATCACCACCAAAGAATGCGACCCAAACAAATTGACTTTCCAGATCACATTTCCAGATTAGTGAGTAGAAAGCATTACGTAGCCCAGTATTTAGTGGCCAATGTATATACATGTATTTAGTGGAGAAACCTAAGATGTAACATTCCACCATCAAGACTGTGTAAGTATACAAGTAATTAAGATGCTTACAACTATGTTATCGTGTGTGTGTGTATGTATATATGTATATATTGAAAGTGAAGTCTTGAAATGTGCTGCAAGTTATTGAAATACAAACCATTTGTTTATCACTGTTAGGGGACGTATAAAAGGATCCTGAGGACTTCCTGGCGCTTAGATCTCACTTTGTGAAACTATGCTTAAACCATCATTGCAGTGAATCTGACTTGATTCTTAACCTCGGAAACAAGAGTTAACCAGAAACATCCAACAAATCTCACATTTTATCCATTTGGTCGCCGTTCTGGAGCTTTTGATCATATCACATGATGGATTTTGCGGTTGCCTTAGAAATGTTATTATTTCATGTTTTGTAAAACAACCAATTAGACATTAAGTAAAAGATTTTTTTAAAAAAAGACAAAACGTTAAAAGCACACACATTTAAGTTTAATTAATGAAAAAGAGTGGAGGTTTGGTAAACATTTTGTCGGTGGCACTACATACATTCAGCATTATTGGGAGTTTTTCGGTTTCATCCCACCATCAATCCTGTAACAAAAAGTAAATAGACTGAACCCAACGAGGGATATTTCTTAAGCTTTCGCACCAGTTCAATACAACAGAGACATTGTGTCATTTACAATAACATATTTATGTATATAGTTCATAGGATGGTAAATCTGTGTTCCTGGTCATGTGACCAGGTAACTGAATTACATCTCAATATAGCACAAGCACCACTAAGATGTCTACCGGGAAGTTGAACGCACCAGTCGAGTACAGATCAGTGCAGCGGAAGGAAAGGAGACATGAAAAAAAAAGCCACATTCAACTAAAGGTGCACCTTTATGAGGCGCACAGCCTAAGAGTTACAGTGACTGTTCATCAGCACCCTTTATGAGATCTTCTTTAATGTTATTGTACACTACTGGGATCACATCAACAGCATGTAAAACAAAGGTAACATGGGTAGCAATAGAAATGGGAGCTCTGTGTCCACTAAGCTGATATCTGTCTCTGCAGCCTGTCACACAATAAAGAGACGTTCAACATTTAGATCAGCGAAATGGAGAAACACAATCCCAATCTGCAGGGAGAGCAATGCCAGGAGCCATCCTGATGGACTGTCACATATTGAACAGTATGTGATCTCTATATCTTACATTGGAAACTAATTAACAGCTAAAAGTTACCACTTCATGAATAAGCATAGGTCATATTTATCTATACACATTTATACATTCAGGTATGACTGTTGTGTTCACTGTAATTGGCACCGTTTCTTCTTTTTTTCTCCCGTGTGTGGAGAGCCAGTCAGAACCGACAGACATCAAAATGTCCAGATCTTTCTCTTGTATGATCTGTCAGTCACGGGCACGTAACGCTTCACACAGTTGCCTTTTCAGACAATTCTAGGATGATACCTTATAACATGATCATTGTCCTCAGAAGCCATTTCATCCTATTTCTTCTGGCTTGACAGCAGCTTATGATAAGTTGAGCTTGACTACTTTAACTCTGTTGAACTAAAAACACCTATGGCAAACATCTCTCAACATAAAATGATAGAAATACAACCCAACACTTCAACAAAAGGAACATGAAAACAATCAGAAGCCTTGAAGTGTGGTATGGTAATTACACGGTATACATTTGAGGGGACCTTTCTTAATCCCAGCTCTCACCTCTCCAGCACCTGCAGCAAATGAGGAATGTCTGAGCCAGAAAGCAGGAAAACACTGTCATAACTCGTTATCAAGTGATGTTACAAATACCTTACAGATTTTTATGCTATTTTTATTCATTATTTTACCTTTTTTGTTCTTTTTGCAATTTTAGAAAATATTTGAAAGTCAGCGACATGTATGCCTTTCACTTTCTACAGGAAAATGCCTTTAGATAAAATAAATAAAATCAAGCACAGACTCTCATGAATTATATGTAATATTCACATGGAAGACAACATATACAATATTAAACATATTTCTAGACCAATACTGCCTCCTATACAACAAGGCCAACCATCTGCTGTATTTTTGGCCAATTAATGTCATTAATTACCTTGTTGAAGCGAGTGACATCAACAAATAAAAACACCTAGGGAACCAACTGAATGCCTTACCACCAGTCCCACAGCTTTAACATAGAAAAATACTATACCAAAATGAAATACAAATATATATATTAGAATCTGTTAGGCATTTCTATATAAAGAGTTGTTGGGGGGGCGGCTAAAGGAGTTAGGTTACATCATGAGACAAAATATAACAAAGAAAATGACAAAAAATAAAAGCAAATCAATATGACAAATTAGACAGAACAAAATAAAAATCAGAAGATGAATCTGCAACCTTTTTTTTTGATAACATGTATAATGATATTAAGAAGCTCTACATATTTGTCGGCAAACTCTTCTCCACACATGCAACAGTTTGCACAAGTTTAATACTGCAGGCATCAAGACGAGCGGGGCTAAACAGCCGCCGGCTCAAAGGGGGCGGGATTATGCAAATCATCCTAACCCTGAGGCGATCCATGCTGGGGGAATGATAACCACTGTGCTCTGCCGGCACCAGGTCGGTGTTTTATGCAAACAGATTACATAGTTGAACCACTCACAGGCCCTCTCACTCTAAGGAGTGTTAAGACTGTAAATGTGTGTATGCCATGCGTATGGTCATGTACTTCAGAGAGGTGTACGACTGTCATTTTCAGTGCCGCAGTCTCTATTTTTATGGAGTTTCTATGTTACGGTACCTCACGCCAAACAACTGTGACGCCAGACCGCCTGGCCTCAAAGTCACGACATCCGCACTGGATTATGTGCCACTCTAACCCGACCTTTGCTTTGTTCACTTCTACATGTGCATGTGTGGATGGATGAGTGTATCCCGGCAGAGAAATTACTACACCAAACCAACAACAACTTCAACTCAACCCAAACCATATCCAGCCCTCTCCAGGTAACCCAGCCAAGCTCAACTCAAGATAGCTTTGCCAAGTCAAACGGTCCCGCTCTCTCCTCATCCCTCTGTTTATCTCTTTTTGTCTTTCTTCTTCCTCTCTTTTGCCATTTCTTAGCCCGGCTGGACCCCAATGTCCTCACTGCCTCCATGAAGCAAAGATGGTCGATGGTGGCTAGGCTGTCAGAGGCCTCACAGATGGATGGGGAATTCATACTGGGTAATTTGGGTCGGAGGGATGCCTCACTCTGAATGCAAAACCTTTGAAATCTCTGGACCCGTTGGAACAATGTTGCAGATACAATGGTTCTGTTGCTGTTGTTGTCACTTCTACATTGTTGCTCATGATGTTGGTTTCTCTGTGTTACTGTAGGTCACACACCCTTGGAAGGGGAGGAAATGTCCTATTTTACAAACATTGTTGTCCATAATATATAGATAGAGGTTTTATATATATTCTTTATACTCTCTCTTTTTCTTTCTTTCCCTCCCTTGCTTTACTCCAGTCCTCTTTCTTCTTTCCTTTCTCTCTATCTTCTGCTCGGCGGCAGCGGCAAGAATTGTGAGTAAATGGTGCTACATGCAGCCCATACAGCCGCACTTGATGGTCTTTTCCACTTCCTCGCTGAAGGATGTTCCATCGCTGCATTCGAAGGTGTATTTCCGGCGTTTCATTCGCTGGCTGGCGCAGCAGGCCCCTGCATCGGCCCCTGCATCGCAAGCTCCAGTGCACTCTACCCAAGAAACCATGCGTGTTGTCTGGCAGATGGCGTAACCTCGCTGTACTTGGTAGAAGTCTCGCACAGGTTCTCCTCGGCATTCAGACTCTGGAAAACATGAAAAAGAGCCCGAAGACTTCAGTTAACTTAACCCGGTACGTAATCAGGCTTCAGGCAGGAAGTTATGTTACACCATGGTTTTTAGACCCTTTCCATACGTATTACAAAGTAATAGCATTTCATGTCACAGAAAGAAGTATAGTAGTTAGTCTAAATATATTAGTTACTTAAGGTTTAATTGAATTCATTCATGTAACGTCAAAACCCACAGCTATCTAACAGCTATCCTGAGAGACTTGTCATACAGAGCAGGGAGACATTACTCTATAAGAACCAACATTACCCCGTAAATCAGCACTGGGGAGACAGTCATGTCATAGTATAGTATAGTATGCCATTAAAGTCATAATATGGTATGCCATAAAGTAGATCATAGTAAAAGTCAGCATAGTACGGCATAAAAAAGTCAATAAAAAGTCATGGTATAGTATGTCATGGTATAGTTACAATTACAGGCCGACAGAGACAAACCAACCTGCGTTACATAGTTCTCCAGTGTAGCCACTTTCACAGTGACAGAAGGCGTCTCCTGTCTCTGAGATCTGACAGCGACCGTGCTTGCAGGACAGGCGACGGCAGGGGTTGAACAGCTCCCCCTGTTGGTTACACAGGGCGCCGCGGTAACCCTCTGCACACTCGCAGCGATACGACTGCGTGTCCAGAGGGATGCACTTTCCATGGACGCACCTGGTGAGACACAATCACAGTGATCAAGCGGCATATTTATGGTGGCACAACACATATTTAAAGCCAGGTTTATTTTTTGTTTTCTTCTTATTTATATGTGAAGGTGGTCCTCAAACAATCAGAAGTCTTAACTTTCAGAAGGTTGAGAATTCCTGAACTAATGTATCTATTACATGATCTCCACCTAAGATACAACCGTTCAATGTCACTTAAACATTGTTGTATTCGTAGCAACTATCTAACAAGGCGAAGCTTTATAATAAATTTTTTCTTTTACTTTTGATTCTTTGAGAACATTTTGCTGATGATACCCTGTGCATTTACTTAAATGGGATTTTGAATGTAACGCATGTAATAATGCATCTTTACATTGTGTTGTTGTATTGGTACTTTCCCTTAAAGGATTTGAGTACTTCTTCCACCCCCGCAAGACAACCGGCAGTAAGATGTACACTTTTAAATATGAATTGTATTCCATTCGCTAACGTACTTGCTGCCCTGGCAGGGGTTGGTCACGGGCTCGTCACAATGCGGCCCGCTCCAGCCGGGCTGGCAGTGGCACACCGGTCCCTGGAACCCGTCGGGCTGGCATATGCCGTGCACACAGTAGATCTTCTTGCAGGGCTCGCAGCCCGGTACCACGCCAGGCTTCATCTGTGTCTTGGTGAAATCCTGCAGCTCATTGTTGATGTACAGGTTCTGGATACAGCCGTGGAAACTGGAACCGTTCTGGAGCTGCCAGAGACGGAAAGCGCCGGAGTGTATATCCACTGGCATGCCTGGAGGAGGAGAGGAAACAGATGACTGTAAAAAGGTGTGAAGGTGTGCATACTGGATCACAGACAGACAACTAACACAGGGCTGGTATGAGTGTGATGAAGGAAGGCATTTCAAACATGGGCATCCCAACAGTGCGTGTACAATTTGTCAAATGAAGGTACTCGGGGCTTTGATTTTAGCACTTGACCCACAAGACACATCATTCTTGAAACAAATGTCAGCAAAAGTGGTATGGGGAACTGTCTCCTCTAGTGTTGTATGAATGAAGAACAACACAACACATCGCAGCGCTGAAAAACACACTACAGGTCACTCCTGAGCAAACTGTCACGTCAGCACCAAACCTAAGAGTGCGGGACAACTAATTATTTTCTTATTACTCAACAAAATCTTTAAATTAGGTGAATGTCAAGAGAGCAGAAAACTGCATCATACATTACAAATCAACACACTAACTTTTTCTGCAAACACATCCATGCAAGTACAGAACAAAGCTGAAGTTAAGACTGTGTCTGGTAGTTCTTATGGTAGCCACTAGAGGGCGTACTTCACATAGTGTCTAAAATGTTTGACACACAACAAAAGATCTATTGGACTATTAGATAGTGTTGCATGTTCATAATAGGTTATAATCAAAAATATAATTTTTGAGAGTTATCTTTTTTACGTCAAGGTGAAATGCATTATTTATTTATTACAAATGTGTGCATATAGCGTCTGTGTATATTTATTTGTTGTGAATGAATGTGTGGCCGCTAGCAAACACAGTCAGGATAGAAGGTGGGGATGGAGGTAGGACAGGGTCGAAGGGTTGCATGGTTGAGGGGAGGCGTTGGTTGCGGTGGTGACAAAGCGAGGGGGAGGGAGGTGATTGACAGTAGTGTAGTAGTTAAGAGTGCCTGCAGAGGAGGGAGGTGTGTTCTGGAGAGGGCCCCTACCCCCCACGTATAGTGGAGCCTCCCCGTTGAGGGGCCGCACCGCCGCAAAGCTGTCCATTGTTGTAGGGAGACCCCCGTCAATGGACAGGTTCACCATCTGGTCAAAGGTCACGAGCTCCACAGTGTGGAACTGGCCATCATTGATGGTCTCAGTACTGGCAAAAGAGAACAGAGATTGGACATAAGATTTTTTTTTTTAAAAACATCCAAATGTTATAAATATTCATCAGCTAAACACTTACAGGAAACCTCACTGTTTCAAAGGCAACTTACCTGTAGATGGCATGTCCTGGCTGGCTGCCAGGGTCATAGCTGACCTTGACATGACCTTGGTAGAGCTCCACTGCAATATGATCATTGTCCCCATTGTACAGTAGGATGCCATTATCCTCAGCTGTTGACACCTACCGAGCAAACATGTTTGCAGAGCGTGTTTGAAGTATTCAGATCTCAGACAGGCAGCATGTACACACACACACACACACACACACACACACACACACACACACACACACACACACACACACACACACACAGACACACAGACACGCACACACACACACATCATATCCAATCACGCTCTGTGTACCTGTAAGGTGATGTTAGCCTGTGGCCAGTTCTTGAGGTCAGAGAGCAGAAGGTAGGAGTCTCTGTCGATGAAGTTGACGCTGACCAGCTTCTCGCAGCGTGGACCCCCAAACTCCGGAGGACACTGGCAAAGGGCACGGCCGCCTCGCTCCACACATGGTGCGTTGTTCTGGCAGTCGGCCAGCTCACATAAGGACAGCGAAGATGGGACAACCTCACACAGCTGACCACTGCAGAGAGACAGAGAAGAGCGGCAACGTTAGTGAAGCAGATTAAACGAAAAATAAATACAAAATAAAGCCTGTGTTAAATGTGTGCTCTTCTTACTTGTATCCATCAGGGCAGTCGCAGGAGTATCCATTCAGCTCATCCACACACTGAGCTCCATTCTGACAGCGATGCTCCTCACAGTCATTGTAGTCTACACTGCAGTCGTCACCAACATAACCAGGAGAGCACACACACCTGCAACACACAAATACAGTAGTGGAATCAAAGGACAAAGCGGCTTCTGAGGCCGTCTATTCTGCAATATAGGGAGCATCTTTTACCGCGTCTGTGTTTCTGGTAGCAAACACTTACTTGGGGCCAGCGGAGGTGATGAGGCAGGTAGACTGATGTTGGCAGGGGCTCCGTCCTGGGGCACACACATCCTCCATTTCTTCGCACAGCTCCCCTAAATCAAAACAAATATTTTAAAAAAGTGTGAACTGTTGCACAACGCAGAGAGAGAATAAATCTGCAAAAACAGCAAAGTAAGTCTTACAGCACTTTATTATTACAGTATGTAATACATATTCCTTTTCAAGCGCTATTTGCACAAGAGGACTAAGTCTTTTGGTCTGTTTTACTAAGTAAGATATTGTCAGCCAGACAAGAAACATCTGAAAAGGTTATTAAATGATTAGATGGCTTTGCTTATTTCAAGTATGAGACTAGTTTTAAAACTTGGCAAGACAAGTAAAGAAGCAGAGTAATTCAAGTTGCATCAATCTAAAAGACAATCTAGTTTCAAGAATATTTATCTTGACTTCAGTCATTTCTTGGCCTATGCCAAGTCTTATGTGCGATTGTGTGTTTGTTTGTTATTTATAGCTTATTTTAAGAAATAAGCTATAAATGGCCTTTTCCACTTCCAAAAATATTTGGCCTGTTTGTACAGGGAGATTTTTTTGCAGTGCATTTGCTTCTTGCGTAAAACTGCTGCATGCACTAACCTGTGTAGTAGGGGGGACAAAAACAAGTGTAGTTGTTGACTCCGTCGACGCAGGTTGCGCCGTTCTCACAGTCGTTGTCGTCACATTCGTCAATGTTGGTTTGGCAAGTGGGGCCCTCAAAGCCCAGTGGACATGTGCAACTGTGAAAACAAACACACTCATTACATCCTCATTTCAATTTCTTTGTGCGATAAATACGATTTCAAAGCCAGGCTTCCTCACCTGTATTGTCCCTCCTCATCCTCATTCACCTGGCAGGTTCCTCCGTTGGCACATGGGGCACTCACACAGGCGTTCAGAGCTGTCTCACAGTTCTTGCCCTGAGAAAGGGAAAAGCAAATCATATTAATAATCTAATAAAGAATATACATATTTTTTGCTGTAATTTATCATAGAGGATATTCACAAATCGGTGGTAGCGTTGTGTAGCTCTGACCTTGAATCCTGGAGGACAGCTGCACCTGTAGATCTCCGCCATGTCGCTGTGACAGACGCCGTGGTTCAGACAGGGAATGGACAGACAGGGGTTACACTTGGCCAGCACCGCGGTGTCCGCATCGCCTAAGAAATACCAGGCCGTTAAGAAGGAATTGCGTGTAGATGGATTATGTATCTGTGGCCATCACAATAACTCACCTGTACATTCAAACTTCTTAGCAGGTGTGGTGAGCAGCAACTTGCCCTCCATGCCCAGCGGGCCAGCACAACGGGCGATGCCGGGCTCTTTGTAGCTCGTCTTCACCCAGTCAGACAACCAGCGCAGGCGACAGTCACAGTGCAGCGGGTTGGCACCAATCGCCCTAAAAGGTAGATACGTGGTTTCATGATTTAGGGTGGCTTTGTCATACTTTTCAGCCTCCTTTAGTTCAGTAACAAACTCTGCCACCCAGTGTAATACACTCTATCACCAGCAGGTGTCTCTACAGCCTTACAGAAATCAAACCAGCTCAACTTTGTGTACTATAGAAACAAACCACGTTTTCCTCAAAGAAGAAAGAAGATTTAAATGCTCAATGCCATTTTGTGCATACATCATCTGGAGAAGGGCTTCTCATTTACAGACAAAGGCGCAAACAGAAAGCACTCTTAACCACTTCAGTCATGGTGGTCGTGAATCAATGCTGCTCTGTCCTCCCGCTGTATGAACAAACACTCCTGAATCGATGCTGTTCCATTACGGTGGAACACAGGCTCATCTTTCAGGCCCGGCCAATAGCTGACACCTGACATCTGCTAACATGAAAGCCACTTGACTGTGACTGTGGATCAATGGCTGCCCTCCGTCCCTTCATTCACCCTGTTTTCCTGCAGCCTTGCCTGCTGTACAGCCATCCACGAAATGTCTTTGTTTGTCCTCTCTATCCAGCCTTCGACATCTCCAACTCTGACACTGATAGTTCTATTGATCAGTGAGTGTCAGGGGATGATGTGAATATCTACGCTGGATGGCAGAGGGGCAAAGATACCAGACTAGGATATTGTGAGACTGTTCACATGTCCACGAGTACATGCACGACCACACGATGCCTACACGCCTCACACAAAATTACAGACATAAATAAACAAACCAAAACAAACACAAATGTTCACAGACCGTGGATAATCTGTGTGCATTTTAGTAAATGTGTGTGTGTGTGTGTTTTGGTGATGTGACATGGAGATGAGACAGTACAGGGGTCTGTGTGTTGTTTCAACCACAGGACTGCGGTTGATTAAGGGAGGGCTTGGCTCATATGAAGCCCACCAAAGAGGACTACAGTCAGGCCACTGTGAGCCACGCTCTCCGGCTGTCTGAGCAGACCCCCTCTGTGCCTGAACATGTGTGTGTGTGTGTGTGTGTGTGTGTGTGTGTGTGTGTGTGTGTATGTGTGTGTGTGTGTGTGAGAGAGAGTGTACATGTGTATGTGAGTGGTGAATGCAGACATTATAGGCTGCCAATGGGGCATACAGTTGTGTTTTTGTTTGTGTGTGCACGTGTGCGTGTGTCTGTGTGTGTGTGTTACTTACAAGTGGGAAAGTGAGGCCACATCGTTGAAGATGCCATCAGGAAGCTCTGAGATTTCGTTGCCATGGAGAGACCTGAGGGTTGATCGAGGAAGGAGATGAAAAATGATCATAGGACAAAAAATATGTTTTGTGTAACTTTTCTGTCCTACGATTAGAACTGAAATGATTACACAATTCATTGATTCACAGAAAATGTCAAATGTACTATTTTGATTATTACAAAAACACATTTCTCATTACAGCGTCCAAAGTGTAATTGATTTTGATTAAATATTAAATATTGAACATATTTGGGATTTTGCAAAACAAGCTATTGGAAAATGTCCTCTTGGGGAAATGTAATATTGGAGACAGCTGGTGTTTTACAGTTTTCTGACATTACATAGACAAAAGGATAAATTGAGTATAATTGACTGAATAATCGATAATGACGAATTGATGCCGTCCTAAAAACAAAGATTTGTTTTTGGACAACTAAAACTACAAATAACAGGAAATGTGTTGAGGGAGGTTTTAGTGTCGTGTTGGGTGGTAGAGTTGGGTTTGTCTTTCTGGTCGAGCCATATGCAGCTGCCACAGACGTGAGGCTCTATGAGTATGTAAACGACTGGTGTAAGGTTTCCATGTGTGTGGCTGGCAGGCCCAACAGGGTACAGAAGGAGGCGGGAACATAGACACACCACATGCAGAACCGTGAAAAACATTAGTGTGTAACTGTGTGTGTGCAGATTTACAGGTATATTCATGTGGTCGCATATTTAGGCATATGCATGTTTAAGTGTCATGTATCAATGTGTACGTGCGTGTACACTATACTGTATGTTCTGTCGTTTCCTTTGGTGTTATCCAAATTCCATCACGGGTGACAAGCCAACATGGCTTAATGGCTAAATGACTGATAGCTGCTGTAATCCACAGGGTCATTACCACCTCCAGCCCGCAGCTGACCGCATGCTAACGTTACCACAGCTCCGTCTGCAGCACCAATACATCAACCAAACTAATGGAGAAACAGACTTTAAAACCCCACTTCCTTTTTTTTCGATTGATCAGTGAATTACTACTAAGCTGTTGACGAGTCAGGGGAAAGGATACAGAGAGCGGAGCTGGTCAATGTAAGGATGTAGAGCACGGAAGGGAAAATACCCAATGTAACCATCTGAGATAACAAGTTAATTGGCCTGTGTGCAGAGGGGATGCTTATTAGTGTAGAGCGAGTTGGGTTGTGGTAGTCGGAGTTAGGATACTGAGGGCATGACGCCAGCCGCATTGTGCCAACGAGGCGGCGATCTCATGGGAGAAAGGAGCCAGGGAGTCTCCAGGAAGAAACCTGATCCGCTCTCCTGCTCACATTCTCTCTGTCTATCCTTTTTTTAATTGTCTTCTCTGCAGCTGTAAATCATTACAGCACTCCATTGGACTTATGTCAACCTATCTCTAGTGTGGCACAGTCATCAGAATGGAATTGCATTTGATGCTTCTGGACAGGTAAAATGATGGTTTATAATGTACAGTGTGTACAGATGTTCACAATGTTCACACAGGCTAGTTTACCTGCCACCAGTTATTAAGCTTGTGTGACTTTGAGAGACCTCTGAGCTACATGTTTTGAGGATCATGTAATACTGGCTTTTACTCACAGCACTGCATCCAACCACAGTTTGAGATTTTATTTTACTCTTTGCCAGCATTAACTCATTTTTTAGCTCTTTTTTATTCATTACACTTTTTCATATCACTTTCTTTTGTCACAGCCTCCCACCCAAGACCTAGTGAACCACGCCCTAGAGCTGCCTCAGCTCACT
The DNA here is from genome assembly GCF_023055335.1 of Clinocottus analis. Classification (NCBI taxonomy): domain Eukaryota; kingdom Metazoa; phylum Chordata; class Actinopteri; order Perciformes; family Cottidae; genus Clinocottus; species Clinocottus analis. The sequence continues at coordinate 10,905,046 of NW_027176240.1, forward strand.
CACCTCACACCTAATACCCAGCAGGCCAATTAGCAGTTTAATAATCTGCAACTCAAACCACAAGCATTACACACAAACACACACACACCAAACCACACCACACCACATCTATGCCAGGCTCAGACCCCTGGTCTGTTTGAAGCCATGAGCGTTAATGATTCTTCTCCTCTTTACTGCTCTGTAAAGCCAAAGGTTCAGCTTTATAAAGGCTTTGGCACCTCGGTGTGTTTGAGCACGCACGAGTGTGTCCCGTTCGTAGACGGCTTTGGCCTCTCACTGCGGTTTTCTATGAAGCTTCCAACTTTCAACTTTGAACCCAGTTGAAACTATTAAAATAGAGCTCATTGTCGCGTTAATTTTGCTGCAACCACACAGCTTTGCTGTAAAAAAAAAAAAAAGAAGAAAAAAAAAGAAAGCAAAGAAAAAAGCTATGGCACCAATTGATATTTAATGGGAGGCTTATGATTGATCACACCAGCAATAAAGACATCAAAGTGTTCTGCTTCATTTGGACTCCCATTTGACTGAGACAATATGGTAGTCCAGACAGTCTGTGCATATATATATATATATATATATATATATATATATATATATATATATATATATATATATATATATATATATATATATATATATATATATACACACACACATAGTTCTGAGTTCTGATGTGTGTGTGTGTGTGTGTGTGTGTGTGTGTGTGTATGAGGCGTGTGGTGTTTGGGGGAGGGCCTCACATGGCGTCTAGCACACTTGCAATATTTTAAAAGTGAAGGTGGCGTGAGTGAGTAAGAGCAGAAATAACGGACGCCGCTTCATTAGAGATCAAAGCGACACGCCCGGCTTAGCAAGGCGGCGTCAGCTAATGATGGCCGAGCTTCACTCTCATTCCACAAAAAGGGCTCTTACGCTTTGTGCCTCGTAATGATCGGCGCTCAAGTCGAATCCTGCTGTAAAAAGAGGCTTTGTTGAAGCTTTGTTGTCAGTAGTAAAAAGTGTGCCTGCTATGAGCACACATGGCCGCTAAGTCTACTCCCACACACATACTGACGGGCACCGAGCCAGTAGATGACAAACATATAAGCTATTCAGAAACACGCACACATAAACATACATACACACACACACACACACACACACACACACACACACACACACACAGACACACAAACACACAGACACACATAGATGCATGTATGATTTCATAAGACGTGCGGCTGGGCCTGGTCTCTGTTTCTCCTTCGTAGAACCAAACTGTACGTTTGAGTTAAAGCGTGAGGCGTCCAGCTGCTGTATCATTGGATGCAGGTCCAAAGATCGGTTTTGGTCTCGTCATTTATCTGTCGAACATATTTACATTCTACATCTCAGTTATTTAGCAGACCGATTCAACTACGGGGAGCCCATGGTCACTGAGAGTGCACAATCAAAGACTTCATAACTTTATAAAAGCCCGGAGGCAAAGTCAAAACCATTACGGGTAGCAGGGCAAACATTCGCCGGTAATCAGTGTCAGAGTGATTTTGTACAGTATGTTGTGGGGGCGCGTGTTTGGCCCTGACGGTGAGGCGGTGATGAGCTCAGGGCGTTTAGAGGTGAACAGGCATGCTGGGAAGATGTCTGAAGATGAGGTGCGGGCAGGAGGAGGAAATGGAGAGACACTGCTGCTGCCCCCATAGACGACATTTAAACAGAATAAATAGGTCAGAGGTTGCGAGAGTGTGTGTGTGAATTCATAAGCTGTCATAACTGTTTAGACTATGTTTCAGTCCTCTGGAGTCAATAAAAGATTCTCAGCATCTGCTGCGCTGCTTCTGTAGTCAGAGCAAGCTGCATAACATCCTTTAATGACTCACTTGGTCTGAAAGTGAGTCTCATCTTGTTTTAAAACGCTTCGTTCAAAATAACTTGTCTCAAGTTGCTGTTTTGAGAATTGTTCTGATTTTACGTGACAAAGAAAGAGCTCACACATTTGATTTGTGTCTCTCTAACATCACTGGCAAGATACATTGTATCAAAAAAAGGGATTTTAACCTAATCTCAACCCTAGACCGAAGATGAACACACAAACACACGCACGCACGCACGCACACACGCACACACACACACGCACACACACACACACACACACACACGCACACACACACACGCACACACACACACACACACACACACACACACACACACACACACACACACACACACACACACACACACACACACACGTGTCTGATATGGATGTTTTTTAGTGTCTAACTTCTCTCTATCTTGTGTTTAGTCCATTCTATTTTAAATTAGTTATCCATCATTTGATTTGCTTTGTGTGTGTTGAATTTGTGAGCCTCTGTGTTGTTTTTTAGTACTTGACAATGTCTCCTGAATAAGGATACTATTTAATATTCTTACTTTGTGCATGCATTGTAAACGGGTCACCACTTTGTAACCTTGTATATTTAATCTTATTTCTGTTTTTAGGTTTGTTTTTTAACATCCGCCTCAGGACTACAGATGAAAAATAGCCTCTTGGTTAACTGTGGCGCATTTAATTAAATGTTTTTATTAACATGCATTGTCCCCTTATCAAATAAACCATTTAATATGTCTGCATGCATTTTAAATATAAAAATGAACTCACAGCAGTCGGAGAGAGTGCAGTCCACTGAAGGCCATTTTGGGGATACAACGCAGGGAGTTGTAGCTCAAGATTCTGCAATGTTAAAAATAATCACAGATACATGTAGATCAAATACATCTGTTTTCATCCTGCAGTCAGCATCGGGATGAAATACAAGTTCTTGAGGCTGTGCAGGGCTTACAGAGTTGTGAGTTGGCTCATGTTAGCGAAGGACGAGTTGGTCAGAGAGTTGATCTTGTTGTTGCTCAGGTCTCTGAAAGTCAAGTTTAAAAGGCATAAATTCACAGTATTAATCTGCAAAGTGAGACAAAAGAGGCAGGCAGGAAAACACTTACACCAGCTGCAGGTATTTGAAGGTAGACAGGTCCTTTGGCACGACACTGAACTGGTTTCCATCCAGATATCTAGACAAAGAGACACAAACTGTTGCATTGAGACTAAGATACGGGATGCTGAGCTCTATGGCTTTTACAGTGAAGATGCTACCGGAAGTGTCGAGTTATTTGATCAAACACACTTTTACTGAGCAGTTTGAAACTAAGAAAAAGAAGGAAAGAGGAAAAACGCAATGAAGAGTCTAGACACCCATCAACCCAACCAACCAGCACGTAATCTACAGCTTCATTCCCTTACATATTTTCACATTTGTATCACAGGTGTAAAATGTAAATTATCGAGGATGGTTCAGTGTCTGGGACATTACGGACATACGACTGGATAAATGAGACTTGGATTATACTTCACGAGTTGCGCTCGTGTTTGTAAATGGATGTTTAATAGTTTTCTGCTGTTAAATGCCGTTTACTTCAGTTCATCAAGAGTTTCATCGTGGAGGCATGCGATACAAAGTAACAAGGTGAGTAATTATATCAAGAGAGTATTACAATTATAGTAAATGACGTTGCCATATCTTTGATTATATTGTTATATTATAAACGTTTATGTTAAATGTTTATTTAATTCTACAATTGGACATTTTGTTTTGCAGCTAGGTGCAGTGCATGTGGAGGTTATTACAGGACATCACACTTTTTACACAGAACTTTTTTCCCACGCTCTTGTTGCAAATGAGTCTCATGTTACACCAAACAACAGATTGTTTTGTCTTTCAATTACGTTGTTCTCAGATGTTCGACTCAACATTGTGTGTCATGCATGGAAGACAGTCTTATTCCAGACACACGGTTATATTTCACTTCTGCTAGGACTGCATAGCTGGAAAAAGATGGCAAACGTGAAATCTCAGTTTTGCAGCATTTCCTGAGTGTGACCATGCACACCAATGTTTGAAGTGACTGAGGCTCAAATGCTTGTATGTGCGTTCATGCGTGTGTGTGTGTGTGTGTGTGTGTGTGTGTGTTAACATACTAATGTATTTCCAAGCCACCACAGTTGACACCATGCCTGCAGGGATACAAGCAACCTGCTGACTGCCAACATAAAGTGCTACTAGAGGGCTGTCGCCTTGATAAACGGCTGATTTAGGGTCCTGGTGCCTCTGAGCTGGGCTACAGGGGCTTTCTCCTGCTATTGTTGGTGACTATACTCAGAGCGGGAAGGGCAGGGGGGGTCTGTTAGTGGGGCCTTTGGGTTCAGAGGTAATGATAGGTAATGACGGTGCAGAGGACACTTGGGATAATGATGGAGTAGAAAACTCTCCAGATGACTAGATGAAAGCCCAGAACAGGGGGGCACACCTGGTCACACCTGCTGGGACAATGACAGGCTTTAAGGCTTTCACAGCGTGTGTGTGCGTGCGCGCGCGTGTGTGTGTGTGTGTGTGTGTGTGTGTGTGTGTGTGTGTGTGTGTGTGTGTGTGTGTGTGTGTGAGTTAGTCTGAACCACTTGAAGCAGTATTGGAAAGTTCCAGACCTATTCCATTCCCTCCCCTTTCCATTGAAAACTGCTCATTAAAATGTCCTCTTGCTCCCCTATGCTCCTGTGGACAGGCTTTTGGCCCTCACACAAATATGCATGCTCACATGCACACACACACACACACACACACACACACACACACACTGATCCTTGGCTCTGAGTGTGAGAGTGACATCAGTGCTAGCCCTGAGGGCTGCAGGGAACTCAGAAGAAGAATGTCTGAGAGAATAACTTCAGGGTTTATTGACTCCTTTCCCCTTCCCCAAATGATGAGATCTGTTTTTCATTGCCTCTAATGTTTTCTCCAACTCTTATCTCTTTTGTACCTCACAAGCTACCTCTCTACCATTTGAAATCACCTCCTTTGGTGTCCTTTCCAGACATGCCTCCAACAAAGTCAGACAAAGGAATAATAATACCTGGAAATCAAAATGATAAGATACACATGCAATTGATGCCAATAAACTCACAGTTCAGTCACGTTTCTGGGAATGCCTTTGGGCAGTGTATGGAGGTGCTTGTTACTACAGCGCACCACAGTCTCGAGGCAAGTGCATTCACTTGGACACTGAGGTCTGGGCACACAGCTTGACGGTTCCTCTTGGCCTGGGAAAAAAACAGTGGAGTTAGAGGGGAGTCAGCCACAAGAGAGGAAGAGAAAGGAGTAATGACCAGGAGGGAAAGACACGAAGGATAGCCAAAAAAAGATCTGTCATCCGCAGCACAAAAAAAAGAGTAGAAGGAATACTTGGACAAAGCCAACCTAAAGGCAAAGCAGAGTCGAAGCAGCACAATCATTCACTCTGATGGTGGGGCATTGAGACAATGAAAAAACAGTGAGAGACAAATGTGAAAAGTAATATCGGACAGAGAAAGAGAGAGAAAGAGGGAGAGAGAGAGAAGAGAGAGAGAGAGAGAGAGAGAGAGAGAGAGAGAGAGAGAGAGAGAGAGAGAGAGAGAGAGAGAGAGAGAGAGAGAGAGAGAGAGAGAGAGAGAGAGAAGCCTCGATAATGTAATATTGACCAGCAAGAGCAAAGAAAGGAAGCTGCCAGAAGCCTGGAGACAAGTCTAACATTCATTCAGGTGCAAATAGGCTGACTGGTCAATAAGGCAAACAGTTCAATAGCTCCACTCAGCTCGGCATCGACCGGCAGCTTAGGCACTGCGGAGTAGCAATCTATTCAGTAAACAAAAGAGTCGCACAATAGCGGTCATTATTTAAAATGATCTCAGACACTTTAAGCAGCTCTGTTTCATTTTGTATTGCGGAGCAGCATGCAACGTTAAAATCTTTAGCAGTCAGACCCAGACATGGCAGTTTCACACATAGTGGAGGTCATCTACTATATCGGAAATGCTTGACTCCTTTCAGAGAGACAGATTACTTCATTTAAAGTGAAGAAGCTGCAACAAAAGTTCAGATACGGTCTCAATGAGGGTATAAGGAAAGAGACTCAAACCATGATAGGCAGTTAGCTGTGTGTCTTGGCACCACTTACCATCCTCACAACGGAAGTCAGGCAGAGCCACATCCTGCAGAGGAATCTCCTTTAGGAAGGCAGGACGCTGGCAGCGAGGGTTACCGGTCACAATCTTCTTACTCCTCAGCCAATCACCAAGCCAGCCCAGCCGGCAGTCACAGTTGAAGGAGTTGGCCAAGAGGTTACTGAGAGAAAGTGGGCGTAAGACAGGTTGTAAGAGCGTTGAAACATTAAAAGTATTGATTTTAGGTATAGGCGTGTGTGTGCCAGGGTCTCACAGGGTGGAGAGAGTCTGCAGAGTGTCGAAGGCTCCGGGAGTGATTGTGGTCAACTGGTTGTCGTACAGAGACAGCAGGCGGACATTGTGCAGCCCAGTGAAACTGTCGTTGTGAACACAGCTGATCTTGTTGTTTCTCAGCATCCTGAAGAGGAAATTAATTAAACATCTAGGCATTACACTGAAAATTAAACAATATCTTGCGTTTCAGCGATTCCAGACTGAGTGTGTGACTGTGTGTGTTGTTGCATCACTCACAGCATACGCAGGCCCTCAAGGCCACGGAACATCCCACTGCGGACCGAGTCGATGTGGTTGGCCGTAAGGTGAAGCTCATTGACGGATGACGCACCTTCAAATGACCCATCCTCAATCTCTGTGATCTTGTTATTGCTGAGGTTACTGTGGGGGTCGGGGGGCAAGCATGTAAGAGGAGTAAATCTCTATTTAGAGAACGACTGCTGAAAGGGAAAGTCGATCAATAAAATAAAGGAGCAACTCACATTTTCTTCAGCTGGGAAAGACTCTTAAAAACTCCAGTTGCCTCCAAAGCGGTGATGTCATTGTTGTTGAGGCGACTAGAGAAAATGTTTAAAAAGAAAACTTTGTATTGAAAACAAATTCAAATTCTCTGCTCACTCTGACCTAAATCTCTTCCTGTTAGCAGGGTGCAACAGTCTTTTTTTCCCTGTTTCCTTACAGTTCACTGGTGGATGTAGGGATGTGCTCAGGGATCTTGACGAGCTTCAGGTTGGAGCAGTCCACAACGTTTGACTCACAGCGGCACTTAGGAGGACACACTGGATCACTGTTACAGGCATTATTCAGACGGGTGTCCTCTGTGCCTGAAAAGGAGAAAATGCAAACACACATAATGATATTAACCTCTGTCCTATGCCAACTTATGCGCCTTTCCATTGCACTCTTGATCGCGCAACTGCTCCCTCCACGGCTGTGTAACAGTAGTTTGTCCTGTTGTGACCTGAAAGGCAACTCATCTTAAACTTTAGGCACACTCAAGAACATCCTGCAGCGCTCCTGCCATTCAGAGGAGAGAGTTGAATGGGTGAGACGCGAGGGTGAGCTCTTTTAGAGAGGTGATAGAGTGGGAGCAGTGGGGTGAAAAGAACAGTATAGAGAGATTAAGATAGGGATGCCAAAGAGGATTTGGACGGCCAGCGTCAGTGAAGCAGAGCACCCGAGAGAGAGCGCAGGAAGTGTGCGTAGACAGGTAGAGTCCAAGGAGAGGAGAGGGAGGACACAGAAAAAGGAGCAAATGAGGGACTTAAATGCCTGTAGGGAGGAAAAAGAAGAGAGGAGCGAAGGGAGACAGATGAGAGAGAATGAAAGGTGAGTGGCAGAGGCGCAGGGTGACGTCTGCCCTGATAGAGGAAGGAATATGCAGGAATATGTCCCGCACTCCCCATGCTGCCTCACTCTTGCTCTTCCTCTGTCTATGAATAGACCTTACGTGCCAAAAAGCGTGCTGCCAGTTACATCACGGCTGCTCAATAATGGAGCAGCACTGGGAGCCACTTAGGAGACAGTATGTATGGGTCTGTGAATGTGTGTATTGTGTCTGTGGATATATGTGTGTGTACAGTAATGCGTGTGCCTATGTTCCATTGAGAGAACGGCCCAGCGTTTTCTGTGAGGATATCATCTTGTGTCCAGTTCCTTTTTTTTTTTGCATTCTCACATCGGTGCACCTCTCCGCCTGAGATGTGGAGATGACGTCAGTGGGATGCCGTGGGGCATCCAAACCACAACCATGAGCAGGAAAACCTCAAACAACTAGGACAAAATCCTACAGTTGAGTGTCAAAAAATCTGTCTAAATAAACATTGACATTTTAAACCATAACCTAAACCCCAAACCTCATTGTTGACTTTATTAAAATACGGTTCGACAGCAGAAAAATGAACCGCTTTCACAGAAAAAAACTTCCTTAGGCTGTTTGTGCAAAGACTTTTTTCCGAATGTGTGTCACTTCTGAGATTGGCTCATTGGAGATATATAGACTCAGACATGCAGGTCATTAGGAACTTTCCCTCGTCGGGCCAGACAACAGGAAAAGGCATTTCCTGCTGCAGAGGAAGCAATGAAAGTACAGCGCGGTGCTTTGATCTTGAGGATGTAGAGGAGCCGGGGGAGATTTGTGTGCCTGAGTCATCGTCATCGTCACAAGTGCGTGGTGGCGACACTTTTACTGTCAGCATATTTAAACGAAACTGAAGCAACCAGAGCAGAGGGTTGAGGTTTTTCCTTCTCCAAGGCGCAAAATGACTCATCGCTGGAGTTGTAGAAGTTCTCATAATTCCCTGCAGCTTGGTTCCTCATTATCAATGCATTACGAAATTCCTGTGCTGTCTGTGCATGGGTTCGTGTTTTGTGGAGGATTTTATTGTTATCATTCAAGGAGGGGGAAATTCTCATTAATCACATTTGGCTTTGATCTTCTTTCTGCTTACATTGTACTCCCATTTGTTTTCAAAGCCAGCATAGAGCTTTATCTCAGCTCAGCACACAAAGACACATTAATTCACACACACACACACGCACACACATGCACACGCACACGCACACACACACACACACACACACACACACACACACACACACACAAACACACACTTTGACACACATCACTGCTCCTCCTAGTTATTTTCTTGGAAGTGCTCTAGTTAAGAGGTCCGGAAACATCCGCTGATAGGAATCTGGGTCCTCTGGTGGGCTTTATTTTCTTTAGCTTTTACTGATAGAAAGGACACACTTTCCTTCCTCTCTGTCCTTCTTTCCCTCCCTCCTTTTCTGCCCCTCTTGGTGAGTGACTGTCTGTGCTCATGCCAAAGCAAAGAGCCATTTCCTTTTGACTCTATCTGCTGAGACTGTTTGGAAAACAGAGCTGAGGGAAAACAGACGCTCTCACACATATATCTCATTAAGATGTGCACACATACACAGTCAGCCATAGGCCCAATTAGCTGTTCTCACATGTGTAAATACCTTAATAGCCACGGCCACCGGGACATAACCTTTAACTAATCTTACACTTTAATGTTGAGAGTTTTTTTTTCTTCTAAACAGATAATTTCCTCTGTTCATCTTACCATCATCTACATTACTTTGGTGACTAACTGACATCTTTTCATAGTTTTATCCATTATGAGAACTCATGGATAAAAATACATAAGTGAGTTGACCAGTGATGTTGGTGGTAGTCCCTCATTCTGCAGGAAAATAGTGTGCATGTTACTCTGGAAAGTATGGTCAGTCAACATTGAACTAGGAAGTCGCTCTGTAAACTGTGATAGAAGAAAACAAGAGGCAGTTTCTCCGCCTCATTCAGTTTTCTCTTCTACATAAGTTTGTCTAACCTGAGGTGATCTGAAAGCACTTGTTTCTTTCCCCGTCTGACCTGTTTTGAGCAACGTCATCATGTCCCCAGCTCTTAGCTATTAACTTGGCAAATAAAATGTATATTATTACTAAAAGAAATGATGGCAAAACTACAAACATGTTACCCAGGTTGTAATAACTGAAATGATCCTCTAACCTGGGGGTAAGTGTTACTCAATTGAACAGTATGTAATGGAAAAAATGACGCTACATGGCGGGAGGATAATTAAAGAAAAGAAGGAAGACAATGATAGGTGTGAACATTTACAAGCACTCACCTGGGATGAAGTACTGCTCTTTGGCTGTGATGGAAAAAAGAAAGAGGGACGGATGTCAGTGAGACCAGTGACCTGCATAGCTGTGGTGTTGCTATGCTTCAGAACAGTCATATATAAAGATTATATATGACAACACATGAATCAAAGCATATGACATTTAAACAGAGAAGCCCAGGACTGTCTCTGTTTGATATTGTGAAGAAACTAGTAACGGTGTTAAAAGGTGATAAATATTTGGCTGTTGCTAAGGAAGAGTGACATGAAGGAAAGAGGGAGACAGTGAGAATGAAGAAAAAAAGAAAAAATACAAGGGGGAAAGAAAGAGAAAAAACACATGGACTCCCTTCTTCGGCAGATCTAGCCAAACAAATGAGGCTATAAAGAAGTGTGAAACCTCAGCCATGCAGAGTGCCAGACGGCGTAGCACAGTGCATAAACACAATGGAGGGCAGAGGGAGGAGGGAGCGGGGATGGTGAGGCCGGGCCAGTGCAGTGCAGAGGAGAGAGGGATGAGGGTGAGTGAGGGAAACCTGAGCCGGGCAGGCAGAGAGCACTGAGCGGGCAAAGGGGAGATGGAGGCTGAGGTTGGCAGCGGGCATGGTGGGCACGTAAGGAAACCTAAGCCCTTATACCAGGTGATCTCAGCTCACTGTGGTTTCAATATGAAACCAGACTCACAATGTGGTAATATTGAGAGTAAAGGGAGGGAAAGCGAAGGATCCTTCTCTCCTTGGCCCCAAGTTCATATGGCTAGATATTGATTGAGGAGCACCAGCACAGCCAATGATAGGCAGAATAAAACCTTTTTCCAGGAATGATCAATCATTAAAAGTGGTAATAAGAGGTAATGCGGCAACAATGCAGAGATAACAGCCACTCCCAGCAGAGAGAAGGAGAAAAGGTAAGAGTAGAACATCGAGAGACAAGTGGATTAAAAACAACAAAGCCTGTTTGTGCGATAGAGATCCAGAGGGAGAAATAAGAGAGAGACATTTGGAGCCGCCGGCCTACCGGAGCAGCGGAACTTCTTGCTCTTGATCTGTCCGATACGTTTGTTTGCGAGTCGGCGAGGGCTGGCACAGCGGGCGCCGCTGGTCTCGATGGGATTGGAGCGCAGGTAGTCTGCCAGCCACTTCAGATTACAGTCACAAATAAAAGGGTTCTGGGCCAGGTGACTGTAGAGGAGAGAGGGAGGGTTGGAAAGACGGGGAAAAGAGGTAAGAAGGAATGAGAGGGGACAAAAGAAACATGAAGCTGACGGGATAAAGGCCAAGGAGAAACATTACAAGTAGTAGGTTTATAATTAGACATCCGAGCCACATTCAGAAAAATACATTATTTACTGATTGACTTAAAGGAATAGCTTGATATTTTGGGTAGTACACCTTTTCACTTTTTATGTCACGAGTTAGGTGAGAAAGTTGATACTACTCTTACGCCTGTTTGGCAAATATGAAGCTACAGCCAACAGATGGTTAGCTTAGCCTAGCACGGAGACAGGAAACAAGGGGAACAGCTAGCATGGCATTGTCTGTCAGTAATGTTGTTCAAATGAATGCTTCTGGTCAAACTTTACTCACAAACAAACAAAATGTGTTAATTAAGGTTTTTTTTTTCAAATAAAAAGAGTTTGGTCACATTCAAGGTATTATATCCTTTTGGTTATATAATGTGATTTCTGCATACATTTGACATATTGTGACGCACTGAGTTCACCTTGTGATATTTTTAGAAACAATATTTGTGCTGCCGGTGAATTATATTGTGTTATACAGATAAATGTTTTCAATATTTGGTCTATAAAATGGGTCAACAAAAGATTATAAACACCTTTCAGTATAATGCAACAAAACGTAATATAAAGCCTCACTAGCATCCAAAATGTGCATAAAATGGAATGAATATCTCTTGAACATTAGACCAGTTGAAAGAGTGTGTGCTGTGGGGCAAGACTTTATTTGTATTTTTACCCATTCTGCAGAATGTAGGCAAAACAGGAAGCTGGTTTTAGACGGAGAGCCTTAAACTCAGTGCCCTTTATGCATGTGCGTGTGCGTGTGTGTGTGTGTGTGTGTGTGTGTGTGTGTGTGTGTGTGTGTGTGTGTGTGTGTGTGGTGAGCCAAGGGGCAGCGTTATCCATCATCTTCAACAGGTGTCGTGCACATGGATGATAATGCCATGCAATGTGTATTAGACACAGAAAGCACCACGGTGTGGGGTCTGTGTGGGGCTGAATTGGTGCTGTCTGGTTACCGTCGGTGGAAAGAGTGGGTGTGGTGTATACTGTTTTTGATCTAGATCTGGCCGCAGAAGCTGTGTGTGTCCGCGTGTTTGCGAAGATGATAGCTACTCTCCTCTCTACCTCTTGATTCTGTTCCTGTGTTATTATGCAGACCTGCGAGTAAACAACTCCTGTGTTGGCTCATGTTTTATGGCGACGGCTCAGTATGTGTCAGAGCGCGTACAGCAGCATGTGTATGTGTGTGTGTGTTTGACTCACAGGGTCTGTATTGCTCGTAGTGAAGTAAAGGTGCCCTTGGCGAGGGTTTGGATCTTATTGTCATAGAGCGACAGCAGTGAGAGATTCTGAAGGTCTTGGAAGGCATTTGCACGAACACAGTGTATCTTATTGGCATTCAGCAACCTGGGAGAAGAGAACGGAAAAGGAAACAAAGAGAGAGGGAGGAAGAAGGAGGGAAGCGGCTTGTCAGAATTTCTTTATGTATTCATTCATTATGTATTCCCATCTAGAAAGCTATGCACAGGTACAAAGTTTACTTGAAGGTTATGACTCCTTACTGAGTGGGAGTAAAAGATGCCTGGTATTCAATATATGTCTGCAGAGTATCAGTGTGTGTGTTGTGCTTACAGCAGTTGCAGGGCGTAGAGGCCGTCAAACACCCCCTTGGGTAGGTCGGTGATCTTGTTTCCATACAGCACACTGGGAAATCATAACACACACTTGCTTAAGACATGGGAAATGACAACAGGTGGATATTTATGTACATACATGCACAAACTCGGCTTGCGGCCACTTACAGGGAGTTGAGGGAGCGCAGACCCTGGAAGGCATCAGGAGCTATCTCTGAGATTTGGTTGTTGCTCAGGTCTCTGCGTTGAAAAAGAAGGCCAGTGAATTAGTAAAGGAAATTGAGGTTTTGGGGAAAAGTCCTTTTTCTGTGGGAGGTTTGACCCCACTGTCACCTGGGTGTCACCCTCAGAGGAAGGTGGGGTGGGTGTAAAGGCTAGGCTTGTCGCTGGCAAGCAAGGAGGAAGCAAATGTAGTGTGAGCTGGATGAAGAGCAGTTACAGCTCTCTCCCATTTTTGATGGTGTGTCCCTTCAAGGGATTTGAAGAAATGGAGCAGGCTAGAGTCTCGTAGCCAATCAAAACATTTACTTGTATTATTTGTGGCCTAACAACCGACCCTGTGTTGTATCACGGTGTGTGTGTGTGTGTGTGTGTGTGTGTGTGTGTGTGTTTGTGTTGGGAGGTGGGGTAAAAATGGGGTGCAGGGCTTAAATCCAAAGCGAAATACAGTAGACTGCCTCTGAACATAGCCGTTGTTAATAAGATCCACAGGCCTCTCCCCACAGGATAACCACTAAGCCTGTGCCTCTATGTGTTTATATGTCTGTGTGTGTATGTGTGTGTGTGTAAATGCAACAGTAAATGAGGAACAGTGGGACAGAAAGAGAGAAAGACAGATGGAGAGAGAGAGTTAATGGAGTATGTGGACTCAACTGCAGTCGACTGGATACCTTTGAAGGAAACCCATTATGTGGTGAAGAAGAGGGATATTTTCTCATTTGGGGGTAACAGTTAAATAAGTACCCATTTGTCTTCTTGCAAAGGACTGAGGTTTCCTGGAAACGAAAACATGGTGAAGGAGCCAACATCTGCACTGGTGTGTGTCTGTAAACTCAGACACTGGTCTGTTTGTGTGTGTGTCGGTGTGTGAGGGCTGTTAGTGCATCCCCGTCTTAAGGAGCGGTTCATGTGTAGGTCATCCAAACTGGGACAAGGTTAAAGAGAATGTGTGTGGTTGGCATTTACTGGGAGAGGAGGACACGCAGGGTCAAGAGAGGCATTACACACATACCTCCACAAATAAACAAACACACACACACACACACACACACACACACACACACACACACACACACAAACACCTGTATATAACATTAGCTTACCTAATGGTGCCGTATGACTATTTTTCCATAAATAATATGCCAGAAAAACCCTACCTCTTAATATAAAACATATATGTGAACATCTGCGGAGCCTGACCCAGGAGAGTAAGCATATTCATCATGATGTATCGATGATGTCCACACACGGTGTGCACTGAGGGTGTTGAACAGGCCGGACCAGTGAGGGCTCAAAGCCAGCTGAATCAACAGAGGCGCTGAGGGTCAACACAGACATGCGGCCATGCATTGTTGTTGCTAAATGCAGATTCGGCAGCAGCGGCAACGGTAGCAGGTCATGTTTGTTTGGAAGACCAAATGCAAGACATTCTCAACCTTTATATCTGGTTTGTAAATGTTCTCTAAATACCACAACTGTTTGTATCATATTCACTGAAAAGAGGTCCTCTTTTTCATAATAATATTGCAAACCACTATTTTCCTGAAAAGACAACATTTTCTAACTCAGGTCATAGGGGTTGAACTTAGACCACCGAACTAAATGTGGAACCTGTGAGATTATGGTCAGAGGCACTACAATGTGATAGCAGCTGCTCAAAGCCCATTTCTTTTGACAAGAGAACAGCTTTTGTTGTTAAATTAGTAAAATGTATATATTAATTGTTAGCAGATATTATATATGAAAACCATAACTTCAGTAATAAGTGATGATATTATGTTTGTCACAAAAAAAATTCAGATTTTGATAACACCGATTTAGTTCAATTTTGGCTCAGTTTGTGTGCTGTTAAGATTATATTAAAAATGTTATTTGAGTTTCATTCACGTTACTTGATGTACACATATGTATGTATTTATGTTAATGTATATATATATAGAGAAATATGTATGTAGTATGTATACATCAATTATTATTGTTTTAAAACCACAAACGTTTGTAGCAAAGAATTTTTAAATTGAACACATTCTGTTTATACATGAATAATATCAACATTAATATCATGAAAAAAAGTTGAATGAATAAATATTAATCTCTCATAATTTCTGGCGCTTTAATAAGATACAAAAGTAGCTTGCAGTGTGTCTGCTGCTCTGTATTCACCTCATCTATACTTCAAACCGTTTCTGCAGTGCGATGATACAGCACTGATAAATCCTCGAAGAACAGTAGAGAAACTCCCCGACCTTTCGTTTCCTACATCTCCCGGCTGCTGCTATGTCGGTCAGGCCCGGTGGTGTTGGAGTTATGGGTTTGGCCGACTGGTGTGTGCTGGCTGGGTGACCGGACAGCTGGCTCAACGAGTGAAAACCCACTCAGCTACCAGCCAGTCTCTGTTCACTCCCAGAAAGAGCAGAGCCTCAGCGCTCATTCCAGCACGCTCTCAGTCTCCTCCTCATCAGCCCAGCCACAGTTTGCCCATGAAAGCACAAAACACACAAACACACACACACACACACACACACACACACACTGGACACAACACTGGCCAGGGGAATACCAGTGTGCGGCAATGCAACATGAGAGCTGTTATTATGCTCATGTAGCATCTGAGTGCTTCCTTTCCATGCCACCCTAAGTCTGAGAACAAGTATGTTCTCTAGGCACAGACAAAATAAATACATTCTCCTTAGGAGTGGAGTGAAACGACTGCCAATCGTCGCTTCTTTTTCCAGCGCTCAACTTCTTGTTCTCGTCTGTATTATTTAGCTCTGAGGTGAGTGTGCTGCTATACTTACATCCTACGCAGTTTCTTGTAGGGAGAAAAGGCTCCAGGAGGAACAGACTTAATCCCATTCTGCTCCAGACGTCTAGAGAAAAGAGAAGTAGAGAAAAGAGGAGAGAAGATACCATCAGTTAACTAAACAATACTTTGCCATGGTAACATAGTTGAGACATCCTCCCATTACCTCTGACCCTCGGTGATTAGCCTGATTATATTAGCGTAGATCTATTCCCCAGCTGTAATAGGTCCAGGCATGTTGGAGTCATAACATCCTCAGAACCAATAAACAGTCTGGATACTAAAGTGCTGGGGATAAGGACTGGAGGGGAAAAGGCTCCTTCTCGGCTCGTGTGAGGGTGTTAAGGCCTTCAACTAAAAGTCATATTTCTTCTTAGTATAACATTTACAGTTTCCAGCACTTATGTTCCCATATGCGATCGTGAAATCAATAATGATCTCACTTGTTCTTGTGAAATATGTCTTTATCCTCTGGGTGTCTGCAAAGTGTCCATTGAAACCTTTGCTGCACCGAAAAAAATGACTTCTTTTAGTTTACTTTTTCCAGTGAGCCTAAGAGCTGCTGGAGATATATTACACCATCCAAAAAAAAAAAGAACATACCGGCAAACAAACATTTGGTCATTTAAAACGGAGCAGTCACAAACTCTAATCAGTCTCAGATGGTCACAGGGAACCAGACCTCACTAAAGCCCATTAGTGTGGGCATGCATGTCTGTGTGTTTCAGACTGGCTGCTACTTAGGACCCAGCTCCCTGGTGTATCTGGCAGAGGGCTGTTTATCTGCAGGTCACTTCACAGCTTTTAAAACCGTCCTTAACAAGGCTTAGCAGGACCCAAAGGGAACCGGCTGTGTGCCTGTCTGGTTGTCCCACCATGCTGAGGACCTGGCTGTAGAACAGGAGGGCCTGCGCGAGGTGTGGCTGTCCAGAGTCTATAAGATCTTTAAAATGCTATTTGTCACCACAGAAAAATGAGAAACATAACATTTAAATCTGCAAAGCTCTTTGGCAACAGAGCGTAGCTGATAGATTTCACCTTCACTATCTTAAGAATGTAATTTCTTGGCTCACAACCATTTCCACATGATTTAATTATTCTATTAGAGACATGTCAGATTTACTACATGCCTTGTAGGCCTCCTGCATTGCTATGTTTATGTCTCTCTGTGGGGGGTAAATGTTTTGTTAGACGTTTGCCACAGCCACTTAACAGTTCTTAGTTTCCACATTTTTCAATCAGGAATCTTTGCCCTTCAAAGGAGGGGGTCTGCATTTATGGAGCGATATAGGAGCGTAATTGTCATTCTTAGGATAGCAGTGATTTTAAACCACAGATTACTGCGGTGTACATGTTCTCTCTGTCTGTTTTTGTCTGCCTGTCCCAATCTGTCCATGGATTTACAGCCGAGTGACAGCGTTGTGGTTCTTCTGCCCTCACCATGCGGCAGAGTGCTGGGCCAAGTGGTTTTAGCGCCTTCTCTCATCAACCAGCCTGTCTGACTGGTCCAAACCAGTCTGGCACTCTACGTGCTGTTTGCATGTGTTTCAGCGCTCCGATGTGTGTCATCATATAACAAAAGCCTTCGAAGCAAGACAAGGACACACAATGCCGTCAGACAACTTTTTAGCCTTTGCGCTGTCGTTAATCGCCGATCGATATGTGCAAGCGACTTAATCCCCCCAATCAACAAAGGAGCGGCTTTGTCCAATTGGCACAGAAAAAAAGAAACAATCTCTCAGAGTCGCCTTCGGACAGACAATCAATGGTTCCCATCCAATTTGTCAGGTAGAACATTTGTATGTGTGCCTGTCTGTGAGCTGGTGTTTGTGTCGGTCAAATCAATGGTCGTCATCCTTTTCATTAGGGTCTGAGCATGTTTTTCATTAAGGGGAAACACATTACGCCTTTGGGTATTCAGATAGTGTGTGCATTAGTCAGAAATGGATGGCAGGACCGCAGCAGCAGATGAAAGACGGGGGAGATTTTTATGGCTGAGTTCAGCCACTGCAGACAGAGACTATGGTGCACTGCATAGTAATCTGTTGTGGTAGTGTTTAGGCTAACTGGGCCTGGTCTCACAAGAGAGGAGTAGAGAAACCAGCTCACATCCCCACAGCCATAAACACAACACTGGCATTCATTAGGGGAGAGCAGGGCAGGGAGGTTGCAGTTCTCCGATTTGTACATAATGAGAGCAGCATGTGTGTGTGTGTGTGTGTGTGTGTGTGTGTGTGTGTGTGTGTGTGTGTGTGTGTGTGTGTGTGTGTGTTTGTGTGTGTATGTAAGTTTCAGAGTGCCTCATTAACAAGGCATTAGGCTGGCCTTGATACCAAGCAGCCTGCCTTGCTGTAATTGAAACTGATTTTATAATGAACTTCAAGCACAGATCAAACCTGCTGCACCAAATTACTGAGCGGAGCTCCCCCATCCCTTTTTACTCCTTCACCGCTGATCTGCCTTCTCAAAGACGGGAAAGACGGGAAGGAAATCAAGAGAGGAGGAGAAAAACCAATGTGGGAATAAAGCTTGTAAGGTAAGGCTCAGATGGGCAGGGCAGGAGGAATGTGCATGATATGAGCCAGTGTTTCACCCAGGTCTTGTAAACGATAAATTAGATAGTAAGTTTATTAGCGGGAAGCGGTTAAGCACCAATTAGATGTGAAGGGCAGGGAGTCTTTACTCTTCTGCTGTGCAGAGAGAATCTACTGTCTATAAAACATGTGCATGGTGGAGCTATCTTTCAGCCTCCCTGTTCTCCCATCAGTGCTGCTCGCTGGTTATTGTGTTCATACATCACATCACTACGAGATACTCCACTTGTGGAACAGTACAACTGGAGGGCAGGCAGAAGAGGTTGTGGAACATGGCAAAAACATTGTGAGGCTGAATAATTAGCATCACAAAAGTCAATATGCAGCATGTGTAAAAACTTTTAAATGATTTCAAATACCAAAATATTTCTTGGGCGGGTGGGTCATTCCGTTATACAAGAACACACAGAAGTGAGGACCGCACATCCAAATTAGGAAATTGAGCACACCACTGCACTAGAAATGGGTCAGGGTTGTTGGGGAACATGGGATCTGTGACTTTCATATAACTGGGTATTTATAAACAGACCCCATGGGGAGGAGGAGACCTAGAAACTTACTGTGTCCTCCTAACTCCACACATGCTCCTTGGAAGAACATGCTACACAACTGCTGGCTTTCTCCCTTCATCCTCCTTTTTCTCACCCTGCATACATCACAGCGTTGCTGTACCATTTCATGCAGACTTCTGCCGAGGGGCATTACAT
Organism: Clinocottus analis; assembly: GCF_023055335.1. Taxonomy (NCBI): domain Eukaryota; kingdom Metazoa; phylum Chordata; class Actinopteri; order Perciformes; family Cottidae; genus Clinocottus; species Clinocottus analis. The sequence goes on from NW_027176240.1 coordinate 10,924,191, forward strand.
CTCTGATTAAGAGAATAAAAGCAGTACCTTAAAAAGTCAAGCTGTGCATTTCCAGGAATTACGATAGGATGACAGCATGTGGGCCGTAAAGAGTTAATGCCCAGACAGATGTTAGAGGACTGATAAACTGAGGGAGGGATGTCAGCGAAGCGCTCGCATGTGGTTCACAGCCATCTGAGCTGATAAGAGCTTGCCGCCTCAGTCTAAAGTCTGGTCTGCCCGTGTCTCTCTTAGTGAACTGCAAATGGATGGATGTATTGCTGCCAGGTGATGGATGGTGAGAAAAGCAAGCTGCAACAGTGTATGTATGTAAAACATGCATGTTTAAATCCTCTTAGCCTTGTTAAACCTCGGCATGAACATATCTATACAGATACATATGGAAATACATACGCATTTGTAATGCGCACACTCAAACAAATGGCCGGCATTGCCATGCTTCAAAGAACAATGCAGCTGTGGATGTGCCTGCGTCTCTTTTCTTAAAGTCTGCTACAGGTTACACTGTGCTGAAGAATCTAAGCTTCCTTAAATATGACAGATACAAACAGTTATCCAGTTCTGAGGGTCAAATACAGTACCAAATATGACCAAAATCAGATTTACACTGAGTTGATCACGGTTGATAGAATTATATAAATGTTAATTGTGGGGGGAAAATATTACCTTTGCGTTTAAATGTATTCATGTGATTTGAATATATATATATATATATATATATATATATATATATATATTTTTTTTTTTTTGTTGTTAACCTAAACTGGCTTAGAAAACGTCTTTTAAGTTGAATTTCATTGATGTTTGTTTCTAACTAGGGTGACATTGTCCACTGCAGAAAGCAGGTATTGTGCTTACATCTCAGCCATGGTGTCGGGTAGGTTGGCCGGGATGGCAGTGAGACCTTTCCCTCTACAGTCCACGATGTTGTTGCTGCAGGTGCACATGGCAGGGCAAGAGCCCACACCAACGCTGCTGCACGGCTGGAAGCTGGAAGATTCCTGGTGACCTGAAGAGACAAGAAAGAGAGCAAAAAGAAACGACGTGCATGGTCAAAAAGGAGGAACATTTGACCACCTACAGGTGTGTGAGCACAGGCTAATTTGTCTGACTTCAATGAGAGCAGCACAACTCAGGAGTTGGTTTGCAGGAGGATTTGTGCGCTGACATGGAGCAGCTCCTGCACTCATGGGGAGCTTAAGCTCCTCCGTTGCTGTTCATGTCATCGACCCTTTGTGCTTCATGAACTGAATTGTAAATGAACATACATTTCCAGGGATGTTTTCACATTGAGAAGAATATATGACACCTTCTACTCTTGACTTTATTGTAAAGACGTACATCCTTGAGAATCAATGGGCAAAAAACTAGGTTATCTATCAAAGGAGTGCCACAGTATATTGAGAGGAAAAGAGAGACATGAATAATAGAGTTGGGGCGGCGATTGAAGGCCTCCCAATAACAGCCATTGATCTCTCCGCAAATTTTCCCTCTTAGTCTGCTTTCTCCGGGTGGAATTGATGCCATTGTGCACATTCAGCGTTACAACCCCCCACCTCTTCCCTTCCATTTGTTCTAAAACACTTCAACTTTTCCATTTGCATACACAGCACACAACCCATCGGGCTGTCTCCAGATACCTGTTCAAATAGCTGCGGCACTGTCAACGATATGGTGAAGAGCGGGAGCTTGCACTGCCAGTTCAGTGTGTTTGGTGCATGCAGTGTGTGTGTGTGTGTGTGTACAAGTGTGTGTATGTAAGCCTAACCCAGATAAAATGAATAAAACAGACTTTTAAATGGCCTCATTTACACAGCATTACTAATTCGAGTTTCAAACCATGAATATTTGATTAGTTTCCTATCTATCACTCAGCTTGTGTGGAAAATGTTGGCAAGAGGGAGTGAAGTGGGGATAGATATTCAGGGAGAGGAAGACAGAGTGAGTGATGGTGAAAGTCAGTGACAGAGTAAGTTCAGTGCTAAAAACTCTCAATAACATTCCATAAAACAGAGAAAAAGATCACTGTCAGACATTATCCTTTACGATTAAATCACTGGCTCTAGCTCTTGGACTATTAACTAATAACCAATCTATAAGGTCAGATCTGATTTATCTGGCCAAATCATAATTAATTACCTAAAAGAACAAGACGCTTTGACAGATCTGGTAAACAGGTAAACACAACAAATAGCATCTAGAGCGTGAATCAACACTCCCTCAGTCGCTCAACCCACGTGATCTGAGGATGGCAGAGCTTTGACAGATCTGGGATCAGGTGTAGGGCAGAGAAGAACTCCCTTCTGATCTAACATGGCATATTTGACAGGCCTGGGATCAGGGAGAGTGCAGTGCACAGCTGGAGCAGCCTTAACAATGACAGCTCTCTGACAGGTATAGTTGAGGTGAGTCTGTTTGATGTACGCTCGTCCCCTGTTCATCCCTGTGCTGTTTTCCCCATTATCTCTTCCCCATCCGCCGTCTCCTCCACTGTATCCTTGTTCCATTTCCTTGGTTTTATCTGCTTCCACCTTTCTATCATTCCTCCCTCCTCCAGCTTTCTGCTCTCCCTCGCTGCACTTTAACATCCTCATTTTCAGCCTCTTTACTCCCACACCTCCGCCAATGACGGTCACCACAACCCATTACCTGCTATCCATTTGCTCCAAAGCCTTTACATTTAGCCTCACTCCACCTCATTTCTCTCATCATTTCAAAATGTTATCATTTGATTCTTTCCATTTGTTATTTTTCCTCAAATTCCCTTTTAGCACAACAGTTGGGTTCACCAGTTCTCTCATCATTTTCCCTTTAAACACTATTTTGGTCCCGGTTTCCCACTACAGGAGTTTTCTTCCACCCCTCAAGCAATTCATTACTCATTGCTCAGTTCAAACACAATATTATTATGCCATTTATTAGTACCTTGGAGCAGTAATTTAGCGTAATAGTTAATTTTATGTCATATAACCTCAAATTGGCAGAAGCAGCTTCTGAATTTTAGTTACCTCGCATGTAAATGATCAAGAGGGTTTAAATCTAACAGTTCTGCTCAATAAAATCACAGCGAAGGCCATACAGACCAATTTAAATCCCTCTAATCTAAACTAGAGACAGAGGATTATGAGTAATTAGGATGAACATTGACTGGCAGTGATATTTGGCCCATCATGTTTTACTGGTTTTCTCAAAGAGATACATACGTTCTCCGGTCTTCTTGCAGTAAAAACAAGCTACGCACCTTTTTAGACTAAACAGGATCATTTTGTGGTGAAAAAGTTCAGAAACTGCATCTGGTTACAGTAAGTGAAGAGAAAAATGGAACGAAAACACAAATGAGCGGCTGGTCATGCACCAAAGTCCAACGGAAAAATGAAAGTGTTTGCTCTGCAAATGTTATTTTTAAAATCGAATTTTCACACAGAGTTAGTATTTTTTTCTGCTTTTGCCTACTTTTTTTAAATAATTGAATATGAATACACTGTAAGAATGCATTGCTTAAAAACAAATAATGAGCCCTAGATTTAGATTTTTAAAGACTGCATGGTGCAATATGATGAGATTGATCAAAGTGAAGCTGTAAACGTGTTTCTTTGCTCATTACCAACTTTGCAATATTGTGATGCTTTCCAGCCAAATGCTGGGAGTTGAAGTCAGTGAACCAAGATGCCGAGAGCCCTGCAGAATTTCATCATATTTTCCAATAACTACCAACACACAGCACCCCATTTTCCTTCTCCTGCCTTACACAACAAGAACATGCGTCTCTTTTCCCTCTTCCTCTCTTCCAACAGAGCGCCACCACGCCCCAAATCCCCCGCAGATGGCCTGGTCACAGCACAAACTACATACACAAGTATATAGTATGTGTGTGCCAGTGAGCCAGTCCCTAATGAGTCCTTCACTGGGAGTTCAACTTCTGGTCAGTCATCCATTGAAGAAGAAACTGGGTGTGTTTGTGTTTGTGTGTTTGTGTGTGTGCATGTGTTTGTGTGAATGATCGACTGTTATGCACAGAGAAGCAGAAATAGATTTTGTTTTTATCCCGTTTGTCTTGTCCATAATATATTAATGCCCGTTTGCTAATGAGACTCGGAGAGAACCCATCAATCTACCGCATATTTGCTCAGTAAAAAAACAACACCCCATTAAAATTCTCCGATGATGGAGGCTAATATCAGCACACGACAGTATACCTGCAACTCCCAAGCATGCAAAACCTCAACCTTCTGTATCTTCCTACCAGACACAAAGTTTTCCTTGATACCCATTACTCCCCTTTCCTATCTGGAATCTCGACACTCCCACGCTTTAAGTCTCTTTCCCTGGACGATGAATTGTTAATGATCTGTGCTGTTACGCCGTATGGCTGCGACAAAAATCACAAACCCACAAATACACACACACGTAGACACAAAACGTCCTCACAGCTGGTGTTGAGAGTGAGATGGCCTTGTAAGAAGTGGAGGTTCTCATGCTGTTTTTCTATTGTACTGATATGATAACCCCGTCGCACATGCTCTCTCTCTGTCTCTCTCTCTCACACACTCTCTCACACACACACACACACACACACACACACACACACACACACACACACACACACACGATAAGAGAGAAAGTTAAAAGCCCAATCCTGTGCAAGGAGGTGAGAGACCATGAATAATAACAACTGAGGAGAGGGCTACTACTGTCAGAGGGGGCAGCCTTTGCTCCTGCTGTGTGTTTTATATATGTGTCATGGCATTTTGCTGCCAGCTCCTGAAAGCTGGAGACACATGAAAGGACCAAAGGAGAGCTGTGCGGTTGCTTGGGGGCAGAGGAGCTGTCAGGTGGCTGCCAGGAGAATACACTGACATAAAAACACAGCGGGACTGGAGGGGGTAAAATATGTATTTGGTCCGACAGGGAGTTTTTAAAATAAATAATTTCATCAAAGTCCCAAAAGAATATTGCCCTTTCATCCCTTTTAAGATCCTCTAAACCTATCTTACCCTATCCACTGGGAATGTAAAAGACTTAATAGACAATAGACAGTATGATATGCAATATTCTTGTGATATCAATTCTGATGGTTAGTGGAAGTCTTACCTGAGCAGCTGAATTCGTGTTTCTGTACCTCTGCCACATTGAGTCCTCTGAGCTCAGTAGGGCCAGTACACTGGGTGAATAGCCCAATCGTAGGCCTCTGTCTGAGCCACTGGGCCAACCAGGCTAAGTGACAGTCACAGTTGAGATTGTTGGAGTGGAGACGGCTATAGAAAGAGAGAAACAATTGCTTGCGTTAAAAGATCTTTTCTGCCCTTTTTGCTATCTAAAGTACCACCAGCTGAGGCAGGAATAGCGTAAAAAGTATCTACTCTTTTTGAGAACTCGTCACATTCCATCCTTGTGGCGAAAAACACAAAATGATACGCTACATGGATGATTGTAAATGGCACATTTGGAGACAAGAGGAACACTAAAGAGGTGTTTTCTAAACCCAATGCTCCAAACACGGCATCCCTGGAATGCTGTTCCTGTCCAGAATAACTCTTGCTGTGGTGCGGTGGACCTCTGGAGCACGTACGCTTACTTGCAAATAGTACACGCACACACACACACACACACACACACACACACAGACACACACACACAAGCTATTTAATATAACCCCACTGCGAGTGAGGAATCCCAAAAAGCCACCACAAGAGCAACAGAGTCACGGCTCTGAGAGTTTTTAACAGGCATAATTGTTTTAATTTGTACATAATTTCAGTTTTAGTAATCATATACACAATGCACAATACACAAAAGGCTTCTGAGGCTATTTTCGGGCCAATTGTGTGTGTGTTTAGATGGTGGGGATAATGGCCCCTGGCATTGCTACAGACCCTTCTGTGGTTCTGTGTGATTATGGCTGTCCCCCAACACGGCCTGGAATGACAGAACCTATCTACTCCCATTGAGATCACATGGGACTTCAGCACTTTATCTGTGCCTGCATGCAAGTGAGATATAGTATTATTTTATATCCAGAGAGGTAGAGAGCATTGTGGTGGGATAGGTGTGACTCACAAGGTTCGTAGCTTGGGCATGTGGTTGAAGCTGGAGACGGGTATGCTGCTGATGTTGTTGTTGTTCAGCGTTCTGTGAAAACAAAAGAGCTAACAAAGTCACATCCTCAGTGGAAGGGAGACATTTTATATTTATACTTCAAAAAGTGTTATTGCGGTCGTCCGCTTCCGTTACATCTTTTAAATCCATCCCAGCCCCCCGCCCCTCTCTCTTTTCTCTCAGTCTCTCTTTGTTTCATCCCACTGGGAATATAACACCTCATTCCACACAGATGGGAAGCCCTCGCACCTCCCACGCATACACATACAGTCTTGCATGCAAATATACACAAATGCATACGCATACAAGCACGATCACAACCAACCCGACTTGTAGTTCGGGTAACATACAATGCACACGCACGCACACACCGTCGAACCCTGGGCATCAGCTGCAGTGGGAGAATCAGGTCATTTCAATCAGCCTAATAACCCTTCACCATATTTCAAGCTGCTCCCCCTTTGAACACAACCTGTCCTCCTCCCCCATAAAACCTATACATTCATGCCTCAACAAAACAACCCCCCCCCCCCCAGTCTCTTTTACACCCTTATGACAAACCTATCACTACATCTGCAATCCATCCACGCCATGAAAGCAGCCTTTAATGTTTTGTTTTTTTGGTCTCCCCGCCCCCTAAAACCCCCCACAAACACCCACGCACAACGCGGTCTTTAACTATAAAAATAACAAGGCTGTCAAAGTGCCTTTGTCCCAAAGAATGCACATTTAGTCGACATTGTTTCAGGTGGAGAGCTCCAACAGAGGCCTGTGATTATGATTTTTTTGACAAGGGATGATTAATTGAATGTTTAAAAACTGCATAACATGGTCACCACTGTGCCCGGGGTGGAATGCTCACTTGAATGGGATTTTTGATCAAGACGGTTGGAACTCCCTTGTCAGATGGCCCGCCCAGGGCTGGATAGGGTGTCGATGGAGGTGGAGGAGTGGGTTGGGTTTTTAGGGAGGTGGAAGGGGAGGGGTTGTTAATGTGATGGAGGGGAACGCTGCTGTCAACTCGGTGGAACAATGAGTTAATGGAGCTCGGTCTCCGTGATGCAGACCCCCCTCACGAGGCCCACTGGGGGTATTTTGGCATAATAACTAAGGCCGTACTAATTAAAGGTCTGTGCCATGTGTATATATTAGTTATGATAATCAGCAAGGGAAAACAATGTCTTCATTTAACTTCGTGCTTTCATGGAATGATTCAAGGTGAGGCTGGATGAGTTGCATCACTTCAGATACTTACAGCACTTCCAAGCCTCTCAGAGCTCTGAAGGCTCCGTCCTCGATGCAGCTGATGTGGTTTTTATCCAGCTGACTGCAGAGCACACAGGAGAGAGAGAGAGGCTTTGTTACATTACACATACACAACATTTCTGTCTCCCTGTGGGGTAGTTGTGATTATACAGTAAGTAGTACACTAATGGACTGCGGTAAATTGATACAGGTTTCGTCACCTCAGCTTATGTGATGCCTGAGTAGAGAAGAGAGACTGCAGGAATTGTTTATCTGCATCGATACACCTCATAAACCTGTGCGTCCGTGTTTGAATGTGCATGTAATCTGGTGAAGATGTATAAATCACTGTTTCTACAAGCCATCTTCGGGGAGCTGCTTGTGTGTGTGTGTGAGGTGGTTCGTCTACTCAGTCAGAGTCAATTCACTGAGCATTCACGCACGCACGCACGCACGCACGCACGCACGCACGCACACACACACACACACACACACACACACACACACACACACACACACACACACACACACACACACACACACACACACACACACACACACACACACACACACACACACATTGTTTGGCTCTGAATAATATTCACTCTTTAATGTTTTATTATCACTGAATTCATCGAAGTATCAACTAGCACTATCAAAAGGAAAAAGTCAATCAGTCAGTTAAGCAAAGATTCACTTATTTCAGCTTCTCCAATGTGGGTTTTTGTTGCTATTTCGAATAAATAGCAACAAAAGGCTATTTTCTATAAACCAATCATGTTTCAATAATGAACATATTCATTAGTTGCAGGGAAATACTCACAGGTTTTTGATGTCCGTAGCTCCTCTGAATGCTTTTCTAGGGATGGACTGGATGAAGTTCTCGCTCAGATCTCTGCAGAGACAGTAAGTAGGCATTCGTTAGACATAACTTACACCTAACAATGGCTTAGTTGTTTTTTGGGGTTGGGCAGGATGTAAAAAACTGGAATACAATCCTTTTTTGGAAGGATTATTTACACAATTTTCTTTGTAAATGTTTTTTAACCAGCAGAATTCACACTCTTCAGCGTCACTCTCTCTTTAACCAAACTAATTGTTAATAAACAGAGAGCTACGGTACATGTTTTATTTTATTGCCAACACACCTAAAGTGTGGTAATGCATGGAGAGCTATACTCACAATGGAGTGGGTATTTTATAGTGGCCATATTATTCAGTATTCTTTCATGCTATATTGTGTTGACCACGCTCTGGTGTGAGGTGCCCAATTTGCTGCCTGCACACTCGCTGATCCTGTTGGGTGGTTTCATTAGGACGATGCGGCACAAAGAACGTCATCTTTTACTATTAGGCTACGTGTGTGTGGCCAACGCTTACTGGTGGGTACAAATTAGACATTTGAAATGTGTTTGGAAAGTAAAAGAGTGAGAGAGGGGAGGGTCAGAGAGTAAAGGAGGGAACGAGAGTGAGGGAAACACAAGTAGCCATAGTTTTAATTAGCAGATTCTTTTGTGTGCCGTTTAAAAAGTGAGCTAACCTCATTCAGAAAGGCTCTGCCCCTTTTCCACACACACACACACGCGCGCGCACACGCACGCACACACACACAGGGAAACTGTAGGGGGTTGCCAAAGAGGCTCCTGTCTTGAAGCGCACACGGCCACACGCACACACACACACACACACACACACACACACACACACACACACACACGGCTCCGCAGCTCAGATAGACGTAAACATAGTACTTATGGTTGGCCATAGAAAGGCTGAAGCACAACACAACAACCTATAAAACTACACAACACAACTGTTCTTTATGGGACTGATGACTTTTACTTCCTAAATGATAATGCACTCCATATTAGGTATTCCCATGACGCACACGAGTACCCACACTTAATAAAACCGCATGGGGTAATGTTGAAATGCATTTCCGAGACTTCCGCGACACAACCGTCTCACACAATGTCCCCACTGGGTCATCCTTCCCAGAATTTTGTATATTCGTTATTTAAAGAGGATACAAAAGAGGGGCACAAAACACACCACAGCCATTGTGTTGTGCAATCTATCTAATGAATTGGTGGTTTGCCTTTTACGGTGCAGCAGAAATTAAAACAGCCCTGTGCAGGCCAAATACACCACAATCACAAATGGAATGTGTGTGTTTGCTGTTTTGTAGTTTGAATATATTAAATCTAAAGCAACTGTTGAACTTTGATCAAAACAAAATGAGACTTTTTTTTTTAACACGCACAGTTCAGTATTTCTTGGAACATGAACGCACGTCCACAGTGAAAGTCCGATAGGGATCGAGCTGTAAATTGGCAGTTGACTGAAACTTGTTGAGTCTTGTGCCATCTTTACAGTCTCACGCCATCAGAACACGGCTGTGTATTTAACATGACATACCCCGTGGGAACGGCCATTCAATTTGTACCTTTATACTTTGGATCAATTAACAAATACTATGCCATTTAACTTAACTGCATCACATTTCAATAGTAAAGACAACAGCTTTATCCGGCTGTTATTTAATTCTTCGTAAATGCCACGTGCATGTACGAATGTGCAGATGAAACACACACGTCGCTGGCCTGTTTTCAAAGAGAACATAAATATTCTATCGAAAGGCACATTTTAAATTTATCATCTGAGGTTCAGCGTTATTTCCTTTGCAGATCTGCACATCTGTCACAGATATATTCCGCCAACACAGTTAGCAGCCCATTTAGGCAATTATTTAACCATTATCTATCTATTCTATCAGTCTGTCATATTTTGCAGAATCATATCCTGAACATCAAACCACCTTTATGTCTCCTAACTTGCAGCCACGGGTAGCCAGATCAGTTGTGCTCCCTCCAGCTTCTTTGTTGTTCTCTTGGCAAAACAGTCGAATTGCAGAGTTGAAAGCTGAGTCAGTCTGGCAGCCGGGCTATATTGGTGCCTCTTATCAAGGCTGCTCCATGCGTGAGGAATGCTTTTGGTCTATCTGGCCCTGCCCTCTATTTAATAACTAATTAGTCCTCTCACCTTCTCCTCACCTTCCTGCATCAAACACTCTCTCACACATAGAGATGCTTTAGTGCCGGACTGCAGGAACACTGTTAGAGACTTCTCACTATGTCTTTTCTGTACGTGTTCGCTCCCGGGTTCAAAACAGAAACGATAACCGATAGCTGTGCTGGGACAGCATTGTTGGAGCGCCAGAGGCTACAGTGGCCTTCAAAAAGAGGAAAAAACAGAAAGATGGCAACAGGCATGAGAAGCTGGAAAAATAAGACGAGGCAGGAAGGCTTTGACAATGTGAATACAATGCTACGTGTGTAAGTAGTAAAATGAAAGCTCAAGGGTGGAATCCCCACACTAAAACCCAAATAATCCTATTAGCACGCTATAACGCGATTGGCTGGAGCGATCTATACTGCTCCCACTTATGGTGCTGTTTGATTGGATTAAATGCTGAGGTCGTGGGAGGTCATTTAATAACTGTATTTCTGATCTGGGACAATGCGCGCCCAAAAAAAAAGCGCCATGACAACCCTTAATGATGCTATCTGTCGTGCCAGAAAGTCTGCCTTTCTCTCAATTAATTATATTGCCTTTCTCCCTCTGCCTGGTTCTTTCTCTCCCCTGTCACATATAACAAAATAATCACAGTGGTCATGGTTTGGAGTCTGCAGTCTTCTGTGTCCTTGATTTATTGACGCATTCAACTCCTATGGGAGCCAGAGCAATATTACATTTAGCAACGCTACATTTCTACATTTACACATTCTTAAAACGGCAAACAGAACATTTCTGTGGGAGCCCATGCTGTATTTTACATAGCCTGTGGTCTCCCCTCAATGGTGTTTTTTGAGCTCAGCCCTGACTGTGTTGGCTCCGAGATATTTGACATTTCTGATTAGTTTGGAAGTAGATTTCCAGGGAAGCTGTGAAGTCTTCAAAAACAGACATGATTATGTGAGAACAGTCACCGCAAAGAGGGATATTGGCCACCATGATCTCCATCACTAAATCATGACAGTAAATCGAATGTTACAGCCCTTCAGCAAATACCACCATAGTGCGTCACTTGAGAATCAAGTTAACTGTATAGTAACAATCAAACTGGCGTGGCCAGAAATTACAATTTGTTCTTTGTTTCTCCATCAAGTCATTCTGCATTTGAGTGTCTTGAGATTGCTCAACCTCAAGTTCATTAGATTTAGCAGGATCAGAGGGCAGACAAAGTGAAGTATCAGACGTAGGGCAACAGGACCAAACCTCCAGGCTAAACTATACTTGCACAGCTTTGTTCAGGCTAAAAGGATCCGTGGAAACTCTCAGAGCCATGCCGCACTCTATGCGTAATGCTATGAAGACTACCCCAAGGCATGGCTGTGGCCTCCAGCACCAGTCCAGGCCCTCACGCCTCTCACAGTGCAGTAATGATGTCAAACCTGCAACGTTTTAGTTTCCTTATTTCCTGCACACAGCATGGCCACCAGTCCTTTTTCATCACAGGTGTGTGAACCGCTGCCTGAGTGAGCGAGAGTGTGGCTAAGTTGGTGTTCAAACGGCTTAGACCTGGTATAGATTTAGCTTAATGCACTACATCCCTCGAAGCGGGCAGTTAGTTCATTAATATCGCCTGGCTCTCTTTAGGTGACGTTGCTCACAGTTCATTCCCATTGTAGCCCTAATGATGAGGTAACACATGTTTTCAGGTGTGCCCTCACTGTATGAACTACGGCCGCTGACGTGCTGCGGTCAGGATTTTTGCAAACAATGGTATCGTTTAATCAGTGTAAGGTTCTCTGACAATAAACTCAGCTACTGATATGCTTATTTACAAGAATCCCTGCAGAGTCTATCTGGACTAATTAGCAATGTTATCAGACATAGCTCAAGGCACCCGGTCTGGAGATTAGCTGCACATTGAAGGTAATGTCTGGTTTCTGTCTGATTCACATCATTAGCATCTGATCTTTATCACAGTACACTGCATTAATACTGTACACAACGCATTACACAAATACCTACTGTAACGGAGGAGATGCTAATCCCACCCAAAAGAAAAAGCAGCGTGTAATAATCAAACTTTTGACTTCTAAAAGCAAAAGGAGTTTATGGGGATGCTGCAAAGTCTCAGCCACCTCAAGAACAGACAGCCTTTTCTGGTAGAAGCCCTCAGGGCTTCAGGTTCCACAGTGTGGTAATCTGTGGGTAAGTAATATACAAATTCTTATGAAGAAAGACAACATGCACATGTACACACAAACAGTTGCCTCTTTCATGTTTTAAATATTGCATAACCTCTGTCATTAATCAAACAAGATGATCTAATGACTTCATCATTGAGCCCCATACTGCTCTCAGTTAACGCTGTCTTTCTATTTCTCTGTCTTTGTTTGTTCTTTTCTGGAAAACCAACTCTGGTATTGGTCATGTAGGTTTAGAGTATTGTTGTCTTGTTGTTTTTAAAGGTTAACTCAGGCTGAACTTTTTCAATAAAATGTTTTTTTTTAAAACTCACTAAAGTGAATACATTAAAAGTTGTACACTGCTGTATGGGTTGCAAAATACAGGCATATCATTAATATGTGATCTATAAACGGCTGGTAAATGCAGTATACTAATGTCCAAGAGAGGAGACTTTTTGGTCTTACGCTTTTGCATTTCACAGGCACTCAACCACATTTCAGCCATCATTATACAGTCATGCTCAGAAAACATTGAATCCCTGTTTAAAATATTGTTTAAATGCTTTTCATTTGTGCCTGATTAGATTTCATACTGATACATAACAGCTGATCCTGAAAAGAGGTGCCAGTATGGTGCTTGTATCTAAAAAAAGAGTGTTTGTTTTCTTGATTTCTTGACAGGATTGCATGCTAAGAAAGTGTTTATCCTTGCCAAATGTGCTTAATGTCATTCTTCCATTAAGAGAGGGAGAAAACGACAGAAAGATAGAGGGGGAATGTGTCTGATTACTTACTCATTACGGGAGCTAATGAGGTGTGTGAGGGCTGTTACAAGAATGTCAGTGTGCTGCCACTAACTGCTAACTACTTTCTTCCTCCCTGCACGGTAACAACCTACAAGTAGTCACACACATAAACAACCACACAAATAAACTATGGGCTTTCAGAGAGAAGTTCCTGAAACTGGAAATCAACAACGATCTAGTGCAAATAAAGGAGCAATACATTCAAATAAATAAACCAAACATGTCCACATTCACATTTTGTCTTGATAGTGTGTGAGCAATGATTGATGAATTGTTCATATAAGTATGGATTCATGGTACAGGTAAACCAGCTCGCTAGAAATCACAATGTGCTGAGAAAGTACAGTAAAGTACAGCAGACTTAAGACTTTTGAGTCAGACCTGCCTAAATTTACGTTAACAAATAACTTTAACCCACATTTGAATGCAAAATATTAAAAGAATGTTTCTACATGACTTGACTAAAAGACACTTGACTACCAGTCGATAGAAGGAGGTAGGGGTAGGAAGTATGGAGTCAATGAGTCTGGTGTAGCAATGGAGCCATTAGACTTTTCCCCTGGTGAAGCTACAGCTGATGCACCAAAGGGAAGACCAAACCATGAGAAAGCGTAGGTAAAGATAGAAGTAATCAAGTCTGTTGAAAAGGGCCATATTCATTTTTTGTTGCGCGCATAAAGGCGCACTCAAAAAGCGGAACTGTCGATGTTAACATGCTGCATTTATGTGTCCACATATTTTTGGTAGAGGTGCCGAGAACTGTAGAAGACAACGAACCCGCAGTGTCAGGCAGATGAAAAAGGAGGGAAGGTGTTAAGAGTGGGGGATAACATAAAGAGAATGAGGTGAGAAGGAGTATGGATTGAGGCTGCAGGGCCTTTGGGTGCTTGCCAAAACCCAGGCATGCATGTGTGTGTGTATTTGTGTGGCCCGGAGAGAGTGACTGAGTGTTTCTGTGTGCGGTCAAGAGTGTCTGCGCCTTTCCTCTCACCCTCATCCCCCCGCCATCCTTCTCTTTCCACACCTTCACATTCTGCTTTCTTTCTCTCTAAAATAAATGATGAGCATGCCTCCTAGCTGTGTCTCCCTTCACTGTCTATCCATCATGTCTTCCCTCAATGATTTGTACCACCTTACAGCAATCTGGACAAGGGAGCCAGACACCACCACTGTCATCATTGTGATTACCATTATCATCTAGAGGTCAAAACACAGTCTTAACAATAAAACCCTTTATTCATGTTTCACACATTATCATGCACAGACGCAGAGTGTGTAAGGTGTTTCTCTGTTTCCTTTGTGGTGGAGAGCTGGATGGAGCTCAGTGAGAGAAGGACTTGTTAAGCGGGGAAGGAGAAACTGCTGCTTTTACAAAGAGAGAAATAAACAGGCTGCTTTAGGAATACACTCACACAAAAACCCATGAGAGAAAGAAGTCTCTCAGTCTCCCTTGTAGGCCTAAATATAGGCTCTACAAAAGAAATCCTAAAAATAAACACTACACTTTTATCAAATGCAGCATAATTCAATTGCATCTTTCTCTCAGTAGAGTTTCATTTCTTTGAAAGTGAATGTCAAAACAAGTCCACAAGAGCTAATAGGCAACAAAGAGCCAGGAGTAAAGCTGCATGTCACTACATTATAGCCTCTCTTTTCTCTGCCGTGTCGCTTTCTCTATTATTTTTATGGACTTGAGGAAATAAGTAATCGAGCAAAAATTTTCAACAGACCCCACAGACTGTCCGTGCAGCAACCCTTTACGCTCATATATGTGCTGAAAGAGGAAAAAGGAGGCTGTGTGGACGCATCTGGAGAGAGTTTGTGATTTATTCTGATGTTGAAAAATACAGCTAGCAAAACACCCTCTGTCTCCCTCACTCCCATAATACACACACACACACACACACACACACACACACACACACACACACACACACACACACACACACACACACACACACACACACACACACACACACACACACACACACCCTTTTTTTTCGATGGGACCTAAATGGGATTTCATGGATGGACTCCACTCTAATCATCTACAGCTCACCAACCAATGAGAAACATACAGAACTCCCAGACTGGAACACTCAACAACCACCAAGAGAAAACACAATGTCAGTGAAACTTATCAAGTCCACATGAGGGATGACAGAAAGACACACACACACACACACACACACACACACACACACACACACGTTCTCTACAAGGCTAGTTTAACTTTTGCCCACATCTCTTCTTTCAATGTAAGTGATTCATGATGTCTGTGTGTGTTTGTAGACTTAAAAATCCCATATGAGCACATACGTACATTTGGCTGGGTGCTTTGCTGCCACCCGTGAAGCAAATGAAAGAGTTTAACATGGCGAAGAAAGAAAGGAGAAAATCTATCCTTTCTCCCAGTTCTCTATTTACCCTGTTTCCCCCTCCCCCTCCACCTCCCCCCTCCACCCTACCATTATGTCTACTTGTGTTTCTGAGTGTGTCCAAGCCTTTCATTGGCAGTCAAGCTGAGTGATGGAGCAGAGCTGAGCGGCATCGATCATGACAAACGCTTACCGGCGCTATCAACTGACTCTGACTGGTGTACGATAGCGCTGCTTTGCACAGGGACACAAGCCCCGTCCATCCGTCACGCTGTCTACCTGCTGGACAATAGAAGAAAAGTGTGAGAAGAAGAGATAGGAAAGGAGGGAGGGTGAGGTAAAGCATACCTCTCAATTATCACTGCCATTACCTATCCCTACTTTAGCCAGCAGGCTCACACCAAGCCAGAAATAATGATCTCCATCTCTGAGAATAGCCTGGAAATCATTTTGCTGGATTGGACTAATGTTTTACACTGTGTCGGGACGGGAGCAAAAGGGAAGGAGACAGCCATTTAGACAGACAACAAAGCCAATCTGGGTGGCTACACGCACACGCACACACACACACACACACACACACACACACACACACACACTGTGTGGTCTTGCTAAAGTAGTTAAAGATGCCTCTTTGTGAACGGCTGGCTACCTAGAAAGTGGAAAACTGATCCCGGGGATCGAATGACAGATTTTCCTGGAAGAGCTGGTCTGAGGTCAGTGTTATTGAGCCGCTGGGATGACAGATCCACCACACCTAACCGCAGGCAGCTGATACCAGATCACAGGACTGTCACTAAGACTCACACAGTCAGGAGCTATTTCAATCAACACGTAAACTGAACACACTTCAGGACACTTAATCGAATCCATGCACTTCGCAGAGGTGCAGAGTTTGATCAAGACAAGGAGGGAGGAAGCGCCGAGAGCGAGAGGAGGAGAAAAAAACAACAACAACAAAGGAAGTAAACGATTTGATGACTGTTGACCAAAATGAACCCCGGCATAGATCATCTTCTCGTGTCCTCTGCCTTCCTCTCTCTGAGGAACTTGCACACAGCCTGTTCTATTCTCTTGACCTCCCGGTCATTACTTTAAGCTCTCACAGTCGCCGTCACACATGGGAAGTATCAAACGAGAGGGGAGGAGAGGACTAGGCCAGAGGGAAGGTGAGCAGCTACCTATATATGGTACCGGTTCTGTCCAAATCCCTCTGAAAGCTAAACTCAAAAACAGCCTAAAGGTACCTGCCTAGATGTATGCAGTCAAGGACACTGAGGTTAAATAGAGGATCTCATTATAAGGGAGATGGGGAAGGAGAGGAGGGGAGGGAGGGGGCGGGGGGGCGGGGCGGGGGCATGAATTTCCCTCCAACTCATCTTGTTATTGTTACATACACAATTATTTCTGTAAACTTTTCTCTTTTCTCTTTTCCATTACATGCTTTGGGTACAGAAATATGTAGTATGTATGCATTATTTTGCTGTGAGGGTAATGAGGCCACATTGGAGATTTCGCAGCCGTCTCATAGAACAGAAGAGAAAGGTGAAGTGATGGGGCAATAAAAGCTGCAGGCACTTCCCTCGGTTACCCATACTGCCTCTTGCTCAGCATGATGTATGAGACAGGTGCATTGTGGCTGACGTCAAGTCGACAATTCACCCAGGGCATGTATCACCTTATCTTTAACAGGACACACTTACATGCACACAAACGCCCCTACCGAGGCATGCTCTCACATACAAATAGTGCTTTCACTCCCACGTTATCTTAATGCAGCAAGACAGCAATGCAATCAGCAGTGAGTCAGGCCTCTCATCTCTGTATCTCTGCGCTCAGTGTGACAAAAAGTACACAATATAGTTGATACAAGAGCAGCTGCTGTGCACACCACAATGTGACAAACAGAGGTTGAAATTAGACTTGGGTGTCACAGAATATGTCTTGCCATAGATTCCTCCAGCGTATAAAACGATTCATAGCCAAGCGTCAGATTTCACTTGTTGATAGCACCAGTGCAACACTGCATGGATTTTTCATAGATCCCCGAGCTGCATCGTGCTTTAATAAGACTAGACCTCTTTTATTTATTGATAGCAATCAAAGAAGAATGGGAAAGTGTGAAATGAGAATAATACAACAATAAATAATAGCAACGTAGTCATGTTTCCATTTTTCTATTTACTTCAGGGCCTAGACAATAACTATTTTCATTACAGATGAATGTGCTCCATACTATTACGAAATTAACTGATTATAAAAAGTTGACGTTTTCAAACTGCTTGTTTTGTTTGAGCAGTAGTCCAAAACACAAATATATGCAGTTCAAGTTCATCAAAGACAATGAAATCAGCAATTAGTCACATGGAAAGCGAGAACAAGTAATTTGTCGATTGACTAAATCGTTTCCGCGTTAATCCATTTTTGCAATAGCAAATAAGGCCAAAGAAGGAAGAAGTTCTGCAGTGGAAGTTACTTAACTGGAAGTGTTTTTGCTGTAAGCATCAGAAACTTGTACGAGACAAAACAAGCAGCCCGACCTGATTGATCACAGTTCTCACAGTCGCAATACAGCATCTGTTTAACAGACCTAAGCTTGTGCAGTTACACAACACCAGCCGTGCCACAGCCTGCGGTGTACCTACTTGTCTCGGTTCCATTGCGACATGTTTTTTCAGATGGTTAACACCTCTGAAGCAGCTGGGAGTGTGAGGGAAAATACCAGTGATGGCCAGCACATTGGGCATACAGTGGACACACTGGCTGTAGACAGACTATTACATAAGTAAAGAGGTTAACCACTGGTCAGCACAGTGTGAGTGTGTGTGAACAGGTTGGAGGAGGCAGTGTTTCCTTCCTGTGACAGGTGTGTGTACGTGTCAGGGGTCAGTAAAGGCATTCATAACGCAATGAATAAATAACTGCAGGGTCTCTGAGACTATGGAGATTTTCTCATGAATATTACATGAGGCTGTCAGGAAGACTAAACTCGCTCTGACATCAGTACTAAACTCTCACACACACAGACACACACAAACTTTAAAACTATGTTTTGAATTCCTTTATCTCACTTGTTTTCTAAATGATGAGCTCATGGCCATGCTCATCTTTCTTTTACATGTTTATTTCATTTTTATCTCTGTGCTTATCTTTTTTTATAATTAATCTTTGGCTGCTGCCAGTTTTCAGACCTCTTGTCTGAAAACAGCTGCGAGTACGGTGCTGTTTTCTTGAGGTCAATACAAGTATAGTTTTATTGTTTTGATGTCCATTTGAACTGATGCAGACTCTTTTGTGGGCTACGGCAACTGGAGCTTTCATAGAGAAAAAATGTGACTTCAAGTAAAAGAAATGCCATGAAAGTGAGTTAAAGCCTCGAGGCTTTGGTTTTCTGGCACGCTTTCTCCTCCTATCAGGGCTCTTAATTAACTTCACAGCATAAAGAAAGTAATTCCACCAGAGCTAACGGCCCAATACTTTTGAGATTCAATTTCACTCAGGCAGCAAGTCAAAACCCAACTCTAGTGTGTGTGTGTGTGTGTGTGTGTGTGTGTGTGTGTGTGTGTGTGTGTGTGTGTGTGTGTGTGTGCAAATCCTAATGTCGGGATGGGTCCAAAGGTGCAAGGCCAGAAATTGCAGAGGTTCTGGTTGCTAGGAGACAAAAGGTACTCAGCTGGAATTGTGACTAAGCCTTGAGGGTAGTGTGTGTGTGTGTGTGTGTGTGTGTGTGTGTGTGTGTGTGTGTGTGTGTGTGTGTGTGTGTGTGTGTGTGTGTGTGTGTGCATGTGTGTGTGTGTGTGTGTTCTGTTCGTGAGAGCAAGACTGAGGCTGGCAGAGGAAGGACAAGACAATGGAGTTGGTCCCAGCTGTGCTGCAGTGGGTGGGAGTCGTCCTGAGAAAAAGCACTTAACAATGGACATCAGTGACTGCTCTGGGTGTTTAATCTGTCCTCCACACTGCTCTGGAATACCCTCATCCTCCCACACTGACAGCCGACACACAATGTAGGCAGGGTAGTGGGTGAAGCAAACCTAGGAACCACCACATTATGACAGACAAAGACAATTTCAGCTCGTGGATATTCATTATCTGCTATATGACCGACAAGACGTTTAAAATTATTTCTCACAGTATTATGGCAGACCTCAACGCAAACCGTTTTCATTGGAACTATTTCTTTGGTGTATAAATTCTTCACACAACGTAATCTCAACAATGTTTCTGAAAAAAGACCGGTCGCTTTTATGTCCTTTTTCGTTTCAATTCCATTTACCTACATTGAATTTGCTTTATGACACAATATGTGAGCAGATATCTCAAAACCTCAGCAAATGAAACAAACACTACATACATGTCCTGATGCCATGAAGTGTGAAATTATTTGTGTGTGATTTGATTCAACTGTCCCTCTAAGACACAAACTTTAACAGAGGGTCTGCATGTCTCTTGAATTAATTTGGCATGGGATATTACCCTCTCACATTCCTTAAAATATTGTAGAAGCGTCACATAGGGCCCTGGGGTGTTTTCATTAATGAGTAACCAGCCTGGAGCAGCAGATGTGATCTGCAATGATCAGGAGATAAAGATGAGGCTTGAGAAGACTGACTTTCAGGGTTAATGAACCCTTGCAGAGGTACAGCTGCAGGCATGGATTATTACTACAAGGCCTAAGCACACACAAAAAGATGCAGACACACACACACACACACACACACACACACACACACACACACACACACACACACACACACACAGATCTACGCTAAAGCATCTCATTGTCCATATACCCGTACTCCAAGTTGAATAAATAAAATATCTTAAGTGCTTTATTAAAAGTGGATTTCAACATAATCATCACAAGTTATTTTGGCAAATGTGTCCAAAGATAAATATGTCACCGAATGAAGAAAACCCTATTTCCTTTTCCAAACAGATAGAGTTTAACACAATGGAGGCCGAAGCACATCCATCATCATCCACGAGCATTAGCATAACGACTGATTACTCCCCAGGGCTGCCAGTTGCCTATGTGGAGTAATGGATGCATGCCAGTACAGTTAGCATACTGTCGCTAGCCAGATGAGGCCAACACCTTTAGATCATTTACGGAAACAATGACAGCTATGATTGATCAGAAGGAATACAATGGCTTTTTGTTCCACGTGTGTGAACACTGAATCAAGTCCATTCTTTGGAGTTGAACTAACATGCCACCGCACTTGCTTGTGTAATCACGTCTCTGACAGAGATCATGAGAGCAACTTCTGGATCACTTCATTGAAGTTCTGCATGGATGTCGATGCATAGCCCGGGGCTGAGAGCATGCATATTTGTGGTGTGTGTGTGTGTGTGTGTGTGTGTGTGTGTGTGTGTGTGTGTGTGTGTGTGTGCGCGTTAGAGGGACTTGTAGCCCCTGAGGAAGCTGTGTTTCACAAAGCCAGCCTGGCACTCACTCGAGGACCAACTGCCAGAGCAGGGGGCATGAAATTAAAACTCACCACCCAGGAAAAAAGGGAGAGGACAAGTGCGAGGGGGGAGGTGGTGGAGGAGAGAAGGGAGGTGGAGGAGAAACAAAGGATAATAAAGATGCAGGGGTGGACAGGACATAATAGGCTGGCGGTATGAAATCACCCAAGTCAAAAAGGAAACAAAAGAAATCTATATAGCAGAGAGAAAATGTGCTTTGCATTAATGATGCCTGCCGAGATTCTTACATATCATACATGCATTGAAGGAGAAAAAAGGATCTGACAAAAAGAAAAATCCTGCAACTATCAAACAAAACCCACAAGAAAGACTATCGACTGTTCGAGAAAAAGTGCTGCTGACCCTCAGAACTTCAAGTCGTATATCATCATATGTATGACTGGCCATGTTGCCAGACATACATTTGGTTTGAGTTTCTTGAGATGGCAATAGATCACCTCACTGGTCTAGACCTAATCAACACTG
This sequence comes from Clinocottus analis, assembly GCF_023055335.1. Lineage (NCBI taxonomy): Eukaryota > Metazoa > Chordata > Actinopteri > Perciformes > Cottidae > Clinocottus > Clinocottus analis. The sequence goes on from NW_027176240.1 coordinate 10,945,869, forward strand.
AGGCTCTGCACAGTTCTGACTGACACACACACACGCACGCACAAGCGCACACACACACACACACACACACACACACACACACACACACACACACACACACACAGACAGACAGACACGCACACACTCTCCCTCTCTTTACCCTGTCTGTCTATGTAGGCGTCCTCTCGACCATTTTCAACTCTGACCTCCTCAAAGAACAGGAGGCCCCGAGAGGCTGTGATGGATATGCCAGACATGGAGAGAGAGAGTGAATGTGTGAGTGTGTGTGCGTGTGTGCGTGTGTGTACGTGTATATTGTAGTACACATTTGTATGCTTACCTGACAATTCTACATCCTGTAGCTGAACTTTGATATTTATTTTCTCTTGGTGTATTTTACTGCTCTGTGCAAATCCCTGCTCACCCAGCTACCCAGCACAGAAGTGAAGAGAAGGTGTTTACTGAGAAAATAATACACACACACACACACACACACACACACACACACACACACACACACACACAGACAGAACTGACACACATGCACACACACGGCTGGGTACAGCCAGCGGATGTCCTCTCTCCAAGGTTCCTATCTCACCCGAGTCGTGACCTTTCACCACAACCCTGTGAGTCAGTATGGGAGGGCCCTGAGCGTGACCGATCCATTAGACTCCTCTGACAGGGATGAGGATGACATCTGAACCTCAAAAGGAAAGGGAGGGAGGAAGACTCAGAACGGGAGGACGACTACTAAAAAGCTGAAAGAACATGGGCTGTGGGGGTGAAAGGAAGGTGCCTCAATATGAGCAATCAATCGTAAGAAAATGCCTTATTTCCCAAGAGCTGGGGAGATGGAGGGAAGGAGGAGGATGGGACTTTAAGGATGAGTGAGTGAGAGTGACAAGCCTGTCTGGAATGCCTTTGTCTGCATAGGCTAATATTTGCTCTTGGATTTTGCTTTTTCCCCTTCTCTTATTTGCTGTTGACAGAGAGGAATGAAATGGCAGATAGCCAATGGGTTACCTAGTAGCAAGACTTTTGTGTGTGCACATATGTGTGTGTGAGTGTGTGTGTGTGTGTGTGTGTGTGTGCGTGCGTGTGTGTGTTGCCAGCAGCAGGTGGTGAGCAGAGGCAGTGTCGAGTTAAGGAATCTTGTTTACTGCTCAAAAGTTGCAGCTACTTTCCCATTAACCCTGCGAAGAACCACAAACAAATACCTAACATGCAAAAGAAATGTGTGTGAGAGAGTAACAGGGAGAAAAGGATGAAGACATAAAAACCCCTTACACTTTGTGCCAAGACCCCCTCCTCCACCTCCATCCCCTCCCCTTACTCCTCTCCCCTCCTGGGGAGTCAGGGGTTGCGGCAGCCTGGGTGTCAGCCTGAAGGCCAGTCTCACAGCGGGCCAGTCATGGCAGCGGCTCTTTGATGTCTTTGTGGAAAGACTCCGTGGCTCATGTCCACGCTCATTAACTTTGTCAATGACAGATCAATGTGAGCCTGCAGAACGGTGCGCTGCCTCAAAATTACAGCCTATTTACCATTCTGGGTCTGAGTCTGGGCTCGGTATCACCCTGAACAAACAATACAACCAGAGACGGAGAGACTGTTTGCTCTCGATGGCACCCGTTTAACAAGAGTAGCCCCTTCACACATGCAAGGAGGATATTGCTCCACTTAACTCTGGCATCCTCACTTCCTCCAGCTTAGTGCTCACAGACAGCAGTCACATCTCTTTACATCCTGTAGTTCCCTGTTTAATGATTAGGAGATTATGGCCCTTCTATCCTTTTGCACCCTAACGTCAGTCAGACAGATGCAGCCGACCAGAGAGCTAAAACCATGAGAGCAGTTCAGGCTCATCTCTCACAGCATGACCCACATTGTCAAGATCTAGCACTTATCACCTCTAAACCACTTCTAGAACCATACCCCTATCTTACGTGTCTTTTATTTACCACTCAATTTCATTCATTAACAATTTTTACTGCTTCTCCCTGCTTTTTGATGGTCTGCTACTTTAAGTCAAGTTGGTTAAAGTCTGGATGGATAGCGTTATGCTGTTAAGAGGAAACCAATAGTTGTGTGTTTATGTATCATCATTTGGTGCCAAGTGACACTTTATTCAGCAGTTTAGTAGTTTTCATTAACGTCCAGCATCCTGACAATAACTATAATTAGCGAAATATGAAACTGAAATATGTAAAGAAGACCAAAACTGACTGAGCGTTTGGTGCCCTTGTTTTACCTGGATGATGATATATTTCCAAAAACATAATAAATATAGTTTTAGTGTTTTTTGGTAAATGGACCGGTACCTGTACAGTGCTTTTCTAGTCTTCCGACCACTCAAAGCACTTTAACACTAAATGACATCACCTGACACATGTAATGCCCCAGCACATACACGCACAGAGACATGCTCCAGTCTCAGGAATTCACGGGATTGCATATACACAATATGTGCACACACAAACAAGTTCTCACAGCAATGTTCATTCACATATGCGCAGTGCAAATAAACACACACACACACACACACACACACACACACACACACATACAGACACACACAAAGCCCGGTGCACACAAACACACACAGTCAGAGAGATCATCTGTACTCTAAATATTTAAAAAGACTATTCCTCTGTCTGTAATTAAAACCACTGCAGCATTCCAAAGCTGTAACCCCTACCATCAACCATCTCTCTCCCTCTGTCTATAGTCTGTTGTTCTCTTCTTCCTTCCTTTATTCTGACCTTCGTCTCAGTTGCTTTGAAAAGGGAAGTTTGAAAATCTTCCAAAAACAATGAAACTGTGGAAATCCTGTGTGCAACAACTGCCATCTCCTTGACGCCCATGAATCTCTCTCTCTCTCTCTCTCTCTCTCTCTCTCTCTCTCTCTCTCTCTCTCTCTCTCTCTCTCTCTCTCTCTCTCTCTCTCTCACTCCTCTCACTCCTCTCACTCCTCTCTCTCTCCTCTCTCTCCTCTCTCTCTCCTCTCTCTCTCTCCTCATCCTCTCTCTCTCCTCCTCTCTCTCTCTCTCTCCCTCTCTCACCCCGCCACCGCCACCTCTCATTTTCTGTCACAGCTCGTCTGGAATGGCATCGGTTCATTTACCAGAGGGAGAACGTAAAAGGTCAGGTTTTGTCTGGCAGGAAGGCGGTCGTCTCTCCTGAGGAGAAGCTTGTCTTTCCTGAGAGAAGTAATGATATATTAGGACAGCCCGCAGAGCAAACACAGGAACCGTGAGTCAGCGCCACACACACAGTTTGGTTACAAAACTCATGGGCTTCTGTCGTGCCCGGGCCTGCGGGGACGCCGGGGGTAAATCCTCTCCCTGTCCCGCTGCTTCCTCCCATTACAATTTGCCCAAATCCTGCCTTTATCGCTGTGTTTGCTCTGCTGAGCTCACTAATGCTCTGCAGCCTATCTCACAAGCTAGGTGTTTATATGCATGTGTGTTTGCTTTGGCCTGTAAAGTAATGAGAGCAATGTGACGAAGGCCTGGGAGAGGGAACATACACTTAGAGGCTCACAGGACAGACATGTTCCTGGAGAGGAGAGCAACAATATAAACCTCAGCTCCAGTATAGATGCAGCTTGTGCGCGTGAGTTTGTGTGTAGGTGTGTGTGCGGAGTTGTAAACAAGCACTTCTCATGAAGTTGAGATGGTCTACGGAGAGCTGCTCTCATTTCAAACATCATTTATTTATTAGCCCCCTGTGTGGGACATACACACACACAGTCACACGCGCAAGCAGTGACAGATATTCTGCAGTTTATTCCATCACGCATCAGCGATCAACCTCATTCCCTCACCCTTTTTTTTCCGCCCCCCCTCTCCTTCCCCCTTTCGTTCCTTCCTTGAAATCGATGGAGTGTTTTGTCACCCAATGCTGCGTTTCGTGCAATATTCATCTGAAGGAGAAAAAAAAAGCTCATCTCACACTCAATGAATTTTCATAAACTCAGTTTGGCGCTGATTGGTAAATGAAGGGCTACAGGCTTGACCCACACACACACAGACACACACACACACACACATACACACACACACACACACACACACACACACACACACACACACACACACCGACAACCCCATTATCCAAGCTTCAGGCAAGGCTTTGTTTCCTACCATTGGAATCTGACAGTGATTTATGGAGAAGGGGAGTCACACTACACTGTGATACACACAGCAACACAAAGCAAGGTTACTGGCCCAAACATGGGCACAAAGAAAGGTTACCGCTCCACCAACAAAGCGACATTGACAACAATGCACGCTGCGGTCCAGGGTCAACACCACATCATTGCAGCCCAACGGCTGCATTCAGCCAACCCACTAAATTAATGCATTGGCCACTTTCAATAACTTGTTTTGATGAATTCCATGGATATGAATCTCTTTGCCTCTCCACTCAATGACTCCTTAATGACTCTTCCGGAAACTGCGTGAGGTTTGGAAAAAGCAGAACTGACTCTCCAGCTGTCATACTGAGGTCCAACTTTATGTGCCAGTTTCTGGAGTAATTTTCTGCTGCATTACCACTGCGGTTTGTGAGAGCGGTGAACCCTGAGAGGCCAGACACACCCTGCCTCTCAGCACAGGTATGCCCTCTGCAGTGCCAGGCTTTCTTCTTTTTCTTCTGCGCAGGCATGTTAGATCATCTGTATCTGCTATCAGTTACAGCTCAGGTGAGGACAACACATTCCTTCTGACTCATGATGACTGTTGAGAACACAAGGCAGAGATTTAGCTGGTAATCTTCAACAATTTTACTTCCACCGTTGGTACTGGAACACACACGTGCAGACCCTGCAGGGGAAAAACTGTTGGTTTTTTCCCCCACACAGCAACCACAGACCATTTCTGCAGTGCATTTCAAAAATTAATTCAGGGTGCTACTGTGCTACTTTGTTGCTGCTAACATTCTTCGCCGGGACAAAACAGAAAGCTGTGATACATTGTCTTATAATGTCAGAAAAAAACAAAGACAAGATAAGGGAAGCGGGACAGACAGATGGGGGGCAGAAGGAAGAGGAAAAATGTTCCTGTGCATCAAAAGTTGGATAACTGGGCATGAAACACTGACTGATGACTCACATAAGACTGACAGTGAGTCATCTTTAAGAACCTTAATTTGGGGGTAAAACGCTCATTGCTGGTTTTGCTCTCAGGGCTCAGGGCTTCATGGCAGAACCGAATGATATCAGAGAACAGGTCACGCAGTCACATGGACTATACGGTAGAAGCACAACGAGAGAGAGGTAGAAAGATGGAGGAAAAGAGGGAGAGAGAGTAATAGAGGCCAGTGTAGGTCAGAGTGGGCCCTTTTTATGGGTGCTTCAGCTTTGGCGGGTGTGTGTGTGTGTGTATGTGTGTGTGTGTGTGTGTGTGTGTGTGTGTGTGTGTGTGTGTGTGTGTATTTGGTTGAGGTTTATGAAAGCCACTCCAGGGCTCTCCAAGGCCGGCCAGCCACGACCAGCTTGACGATTGTGGATCGGAATTCAGAAGGGCGGTTGACAAAGAGGCTCTCCCCTGGTGTGTATTTTACAGAATGAGAGAAACACACAGATGGAAAGAAAGAACTAGTGAGAGAGCGAGCAAGAGAGAGAGAGAGAGAGAGAGAGAGAGAGAGAGAGAGAGAGAGAGAGAGAGAGAGAGAGAGAGAGAGAGAGAGTGAGTGAGTGAGTGAGCGTGGGTGTGTGTGTGAGCGAGTGTGTGTGTGAGAGAGAGAGAGAGCAGGTGTGAGTGCATGAAACAGCATTGACAACTCAAAGACAGTGGTCTATTCAGGGTTGCGTAATTGCCGTTACAGTGGCTGCTTGTTTCTTTAATTTCCTCTTTGGAGCGATACGCCAGCTCTCGCGTTACTCATTAATTATGTTTTCTGGGATCCCCGCTCTGCCCCTCCCCCTCCGTGTTGACTGACAGCCCGGCTGCCTCCTGGCCCAGCCTGGCTTGGAGCAGGGGAGTGGGTGACTGAATAGGCTAATAAATGGCGAAGGAGGGGCCGGTCACACCCCGTCCTATTGTACCAGCGCTGTCACGCCTGACCCTTAACCAAACACACACACCAGTCCCACACACACTTTGATGGGTAACAATGTGCGCACACAACCTTGGACGTAGTCACAGACACACACACACACACACACACCTTCACATCACCTCTGTCAGCTCTGACCCCATACCAAATACCCCGACTCCCCCCTGTATCCAAGGTGACCAAAATGAGGCCCCAGCTATCGCCATAGCAACCATGGAACAATGAGCTCCAAGGAGACGGAATGGCTTGAGCAAAGGGCAGGCTATTCTCTGGAGACGGAGGGAGGGATGGCGGCCGAGGTGGGGAGAGGATGAGGGGTGATGGGAACGGTGTTAGGACACATCTTTAACCATGTCACAAAAGAGGGCGCCTCCCTGGGAAACCAGGCGGTGCGGATTTAACCCCGCTGCACGTCTCCGTTCAACTCTGCTCCGATCAGCTCGCTCTCACAACAATCTGACTTCTACGGGTTTTTTTTATATCAACTTCCTCGCCACATCCGCATAAAGTATGAGGGGAGGCCGGGAGTAAAGCCAGAAAAGCCAAAAGTAGAGACATTTAAAACATTATGTAATCTGCTGTTCCTCTACGACGAGACATCTGTCAAACTAAATATATCTTTATTCTGCTACAACGACTAACTCAGGACTGACAGCACTAACTTCCACATCTCTTACAATCAGCCGGGCAGTTGTTCAACTAATTGGATTGCTGACACCGACATCCTGAAGCTTTAACTTTAGGCACAAAGTGAAAGACACTTTTATCAGTTCTCCATCTATCTGCCCTTGGAGGAACACGGGTGTTAACACAGATGTCTCACCCTCTTGCAGCTGTCTATATCCAGAAACACAGGTAGGAAGGTGAATGAGGGTGAAATTGCCGAGGGGCCAAACGCAGCACAACAACACTCTGCCAATACAGTCTCCATAGAAACTATTGAAAAAGAAAAAGACGAAAGGAGTGGAACGACACACCTTCCCAAATAATTGGCTCCCTCTGTAATGATTTCATTGATTTATTTATCACATATCCATCTTTGATCCGATCTATACCAGTGTCTTATGCCAAAGTGTCTAGCAGTAAAAGCAACTCCTGTTAGAGGTCTCTTCGAGCAGCACACTCTGTGAACCACAATCAAAGATGTTTTAACAATTAACTCATGAGAAAGAGTTGAGCAGGGGGAGGGGAGCAAAGAGAGAGGAAATAAAATGGGTAAAACGAGTGTTGAGGAAGTGTGGAGGGCTGTCCAGCGCCAGTCTGTTAGCTTGTTCATGTGAAAACTCTTTGTTAGCCATGAATGGCCGCCTCTCTTTTACAAGAGCTTTATGAAGTGGAACCTGGGCATATCCCCTTTGCTCACTCTCTCTCTCTCACACACACACACACACACACACACACACACACACACACACACACACACACACACACACACTGTATTTTGTTTCTTTTGCACAAACACACATGAACACAGAGAAATAATTGGATGTTTTCCTCTGTTTTATACAATTGCAATTGAATATATTTGGTTGTAGAATATTAACTTTGGCTTTGTGAAATTGTAACAGGGCATTTCTCGCTGTTTGTTACAGACTAAAAGCTAAATCGATCAATAATGATCATTAGTTGCAACCTTGGCATACATGAACATAGTAACCATAAAGTGGCCTAATCTACAAGTCAGAACTAATCCCTTTCTGTGGGCCTAATGAAGGTGTCAGGGGGAGGGAGAAATAATGGTGTGTGGCTATGCGTTACGGATTAATGAACACGCAGACACACACACACACACACACACACACACACACACACACACACACACACACACACACACACACACACACACACAGATTGGTTTTGGAGGATTTAACCTGGGTAGACAAAGAGGATTTAAGGAGTGGCGATGCTCCGTTACGCAAAGTCAAATCAAAGAGTATCAGACTTTGTACAAATATCCCTCCGTTGCTCTTTCTTTGTCCCTGGACTTATGCAGATGGCAATTTTATAAAGTGTTGACACACTCAAAGAGCAAGCAGAGAGGAGTAATAGAAATATAGGATGTGTGTCTGCCATCAATTTCTGGCCTATGTCGTTGTCCCGCCTAAAGCATCTGACCTTCTGTGGCCTGTAAATATCAGGAAAGGTCTCTGGGATAATGTATTGCACAGAGGAATGCTATAACTTTCACAGACTATAATGATTTGCCCCGTTCTTTGACAGTATTGTGTGTCTCTGTGTCTGGCTGGGGCAGTCTTGACTGCATGGGAACTGTCTGCATCTCCAGGTCTGGTCTGGGCTAGGGTTGACCTATTACTTGTCTATTCTACAAGCCACAATCCATTGCTGGTAATATCCACTCCACTAACACCAGCACCAACAACACCCCCTCCAGCCATCGACTTGATCTCCACATGAAAGGGCCCGCAAGCTCATTACCACAGCCTGGGGCTCACCAAGGCCTCCAGTCCCCCGGCCCTTTATAAGCCAGAGAGGATGGAGAAATTCAGTCAGGAGGTATGAGGAATAGAGAAAGAGAGCTCATATAGGGCTTGCCATCCAGGCAGCCAGGTGTTAAAGATACAGATAAGACGCAGGGAGGAAGTAAAAAGGAAAGGGAAGCGATAAGAGAGGTATAGGACAACGTAGATGACAGAGAGGAAGTGAGGTACAGTAAAAAGGGCAGGGGGGATGATAGAAGGGAAATTGGGAAAGCCAAAAGAGGGAGGAGGCTTTCTCCTCCTATCTCTGAGCCGTGTTTCATCATCCATAGGGCCCCGGTGTCACATTTAGGCCTCCTCCAGCAGAGTCCAGCTTTGAAGTGATAATGGAGCTTTTGGCTAATGCTCCACTGCAGGTGCCCCTGGCTCTCTCGCTCCCTCTCTGTATCCCAGCACAGCCACATAGATGAGAGGAGATGAGAATCCTTTCAAAGTCTACAGATGAGGCCAATCTTTCTTCTCCCTGCCTCTTTTTCTTTCTCTCGCTTTATCTGCCAACCCCACTTACTCTATCCCCACACTATTTATTGCTTCCCAGGCACCGACTGTCACTTTCAGGTCCTTCTATTGCCCTCTAACTCATTTTTACCCGCTTTCCACTCCTCTCATTCTCGGTCTATTTACTTGATTGAATTGCAGTGCTACACTGGATTTGGGTGAAAGGGATTTCCAACTACCCTGAAAAAACAATTTAAAGTTTACAAGGGAACTTTCCGAGCTGCATAAAAAAATTAATCAAATGTGAAATAGGATATCCATGGCATGAAATTATTACAAAAGATGCTTTATATTCCCTTCGTGCCAAACAATTTCTCTTTCACTGCTCTTCTCTCTTTCTTCCTTTGTGCTTCCCAACTGTACCCCCTATCTGTGACTCCCTCCTTCTCAATCAATAATGCCTCGCTCCTCATTGCTCCCTCTGAGGTGTCAGATTGGTGTGATTGCAGGCTCTGCTACAGTTACAATGCACAACAGGTAAACACACACACACACACACACACACACACACACACACACACACACACACACACACACACACACACAGATCTGGCTGCTTCTCAAATGTAACACTCATTTCTTTTTACTGGGTGGGGTAGGTGTGTGCATAGTTGAAACAGCAGGGTAGGGGAATCGATTGCATCCCCCTGTGATTTCCTGTTCTACTGTACAAAGCTTAGAACGAAAGACACCCCCTGCACAGAGAAGCAACTGTTTCTCACCAAAACATATCGCCACAGTTGGCACACACATACGCTCTGGGCTAATGAGATCACCGCTTCATGCTGTGATGCCAGCAGGAAAGTATTGTGAGAAGGAGCAAATATTGGAAACAGATAGGCATTTGTACTGGAATTCACTTTTTCCTCTTTGCTGTGCTCACCGGCGCTGCAAAGCTCAAAACGTATTTTTACTGGAATGTGGGCAGCCCACTTACTTAAGCAGACAAGTGTCTTTTGTTTACTGAAAAAGTTGGATGCCTGAGGAAAAAGTGCAGAGAAGAGGCACAGGATAGACTGTCCTGGTTGGACTCAACATTTTAAACCGTTGACGGCATATATATAATCTTTATTTTCCAGGTGCTGCGCCCGTTTGTCTTTTTCCACATACTGAGTATGTTTATATGCACACAAAACTAATTACTGTGAAGAATCAAATATTAGTAAACAGGTTGATTTAAATGTTTGTATGACTCAGAAAAACAGCTGTTTGTTTGAAAGAAGTATACAGTCTAATAGGGTGTCTGGTGTTCAACAAAAAGGGTTTAAGGGGATTGTGTTGGTGTTTTTTTACACCATTTTTTACACCATATATATATATATATATATATATATATATATATATATATATATATATATATATATATATATATATATATATGAATTATAAATTACAAAAACTATGAACATCTTGACACATTTTATGGCTAGGCTATTCGGGCTTGCTAATATAAGTGATCAGAAATTGCTTTTGTAGCACTAGAAATAATAACACATAGATGATGGTATGCACATCTAAAAGTACTATTATGGGATATTAAAGTAGTATTTTTTTCTCAAATGTACTTTAGACAGAAGTTGGAGTTTTAATCACGATACTTAAATATAAAAATATAAAACCAGTATGCTGATGCGTTAGAGTTAGGTAGCCATAGATATGTTTTACAGCTCTATGGCTGTAAAACATATCTATATGTACATATATGTAACATGTCTAGTCAAATACAGTTATGTTTTTAATCCTATCTTTAATATCAAAATGATTACCTGGTTACCTGATGTGTATACACATGATTTTTCATCAAAACTGCAATGCATCACACTATCTCTCTTTCTCTCTCTCTTTCTGCAACACCAGTTGCAGAAAGAAAAGATTCCTCTGAGATTCAAATCCTGCAAACCTGTTGTCACAAGCTTGTGTCTTTCACCATCAGCCTGCAACATCTTCACCTCAATAACCTCGAGGCGCACAAGGCGTCGTCTTTAAATAGTGAAACGCTCAGACACAAAGTTTTCAAATTTAGCTGATATGTGCAGCCTGCAGAGTCTCATAGCCAAAAGGCCTGGAGGTGTGCTAAGTATAAAGCCCTAAGAATGGACCTGCTCACCACAGACAGAGAGGAGACAGAGCCCACAGTTCACACACACTTATACAAACACATAGAAATGCAGCCACGGGGAAGAGGCAGGAGTTCAACCTAAGTCTCTCCTTCCAGAGGATAAAGGGATGCGTTTCAAGCCTATAATTACATATGCACACACACACAACTAACAATCCCAAAATCTCTTTCCATCCGATGCACTACACTTTTCCCAAGCAATTGGATCAGTTCTTGCTTTGGTTGGTACAGTAGCAGATCAGCAGGAAGTGGGCAAAGAATGTGTGCAACGGCATTTGTGCGATCGCACGTGTGTGTGTGTGTGTGTGTGTGTGTATGTATAGGCATAATTTGCCCTGCAGTTTGTTTGTTTGTTCTTCTTAAATGTCAGAGACAGAGCCCGAGGCCGCAGGATAGGGCTGCAACCATTTGCAGTACGTGTGTGGGTTTGCCGGGCACGTGTGATCGGCAACACATACTCATTTGTGGGTAGATTGATTCTTCCTACTTTGGAGTGGAGAGGATTCGATCCCCCTCCCCCTTCCCGCTCAAGGGTGGAGTGTTTGGGTCTGCTTGGGTCACTTCCAACGCTGACATCCAGAGTCTCAAGTCAAGACCCTAACAGCTCATAACAAGAGATTTTACACAGACACCAAAGTCTTCCTGCTAAGCTCCTCACACACGACACTTGCACCTGATGATCCAGAACAGATATTGTTGATCGAAGCCCCAGATCTTGAACAGAACCGTAACGAGATGGACAGATGCCCTGAGTGAGGGAAACACCTATAGCGGGGAGATTGCACTCTATTACGCCTGTGATGAATGAGCTGGATTTTTTATTCTGATGGCTGCAGTCATATGCCATGCTGCTTAGGTGTACAGAGCCATTATGCACACACATGTTCACTGAGCATGTGTTCACACACACACACACACACACACACATACACACACACATAATCTGGACAACCCAGCGAGCACTATATGTGTTGTTATTCCTGGCTGGAATTGCAGCATTCCACAAGCCCTTGCTTGGGGATTCCAAGGAGTGTGTGTGTGTGTGTGTGTGTGTGTGTGTGTGTGTGTGTGTGTGTGTGTGAGGACATGAGGGCAGCCTTTTCCTCCCGTGTGTCAGTTCCAATCTGTACCGGGCAAAGCCAGCTGTCACAGAGGCAAAGTGTCGGCAGCAGCACAGAGAGGAAGAGTAGGAAGAGGAGGAGGAGGAAGAAGAGGAGGAGGAGGAAGAAGAGGAGGAGGAGGAGGAGGCGTCTTTCGAAGTGAAATCCCTGTGTGTGTATACTCATGACGGATCTAGACCACACTGTGATGTCTTATTCATGCCGTATCAATTCATAATGACCAGACCAGTCCCCAATGTTAAGACGTAAGCACACACACGCACACACACACACACACACACACACACACACACACACACACACACACACACACACACACACACACACACACACACGCACACACACACACGTGTGTATGATTGTGGACGGTCATCGCAGAAGAACTTGTGTGTGTGCATACATTTTGGCTTGTACAAATATTTAGAGCACAAGGGGTTGTATGGGTGACTATGTAGAGCAGTGTGTACCAGACGCTGGACAGACACACGCACACACACACACACACACACACACACACACACACACACACACACACACACACACACACACACACACACACACACACACAACAGCACTGATGTCCCAGCGCTTTTGTGTGAATATTTAACAAGCTTCAATCCATCTGTTCAATTATTCATGAGGAAGGACACAGAATCGTTAGTAAATATAAACACCGCTGTTTCTCTCCTGCTTTCATCGTAACTTTGCTCCTGTCTTTTGCACTTCTGGCCATCTCGCTCTCTCATCTTTGACTTTCTTCTTCTTCTGTCTCTTTTTTTGTGCCTTCTCTCCCATTCCCTTTGTGCTGTGGTTGTGAATATTTTAGATGGCGAAGTGGTTTTTAAATTACCCCCTTTTGGCTTCCGCTCTTCTCACATGGTTTGGTCTGCATTTCTCTCTCACACACGGTCCGACTCGTAAAGAAAACAGCGACAAGCCATAAAAGCCACTTTTACCAGCTGACAAGGACACGGCCAGGAAGAGGGACAGGAGTTAAGGCCTGGCTGGTATTTTTTGGTTGTCCGATAGGTCAGATATTTCAGACCCATTAATAACAACCTCTAGCCTTGCATTTAGAAAGTTAGGAGTTAAATAGTCCAAATAAGGAAGAGCTTTTATGCTAAATTTCCTTTTTATTTATTTATCCATTTATTTATCCAGGTTTTGAAAATCTGCTTCTGCATTCTACCCCAGGACGAAAGTGGATTTTAATTGGCGGTTCTCAAAGCATTGCAAACACACCTCTTTTTTTTAATTCAGCTTCCACAGACATCAATGTGAAACATTTTGAGTTCTGCCAAAGAAAAAACATTTTAATTTTGGGTGATCCAACCCTTTAAGTTGTCAGTTTCTCTGATGCATGCTGGTATTTTGCTAAAGTCAACTTTACTCGGGAAAGTCAGTGTTAACTTAGTGTCAGACAACCACAGTCAAGAAATCAGGATGTCGGCCATCGCTGGCACAGAAACCTACTGATGAAGACAGGTTGCTATGGGGACTGCTGCCAAGTGGGGGCCCAAGCGGTCCTCTGAGGGAGAGAGAGAGACCGAGCACGTCGAAGGAGGTCATTCATAAGCAGAGACAAAGAGAAGGAAACGACAAGACCAGCTTGGGCCATTAACTGCCTGCCAAACAGACATGCATGCACACACGCACATGCATGCACATGCACACACACACACACACACACACACACACACACACACACACTGCACAGTATTATACAAACACCTAAAAGAAGTCACAAAGAGGAAAAAAAACATTTGTGTCAAGTTGTTTAGCCAATCATACACAAAAAGTCAAAAGTTGAAAGAGTTAATTTGCTGGCTTGGTGGCACAAAAAGTTTTGGAACACCAGAGCGAGTTTACAAGTCTATCAATGTGCAGCAACGGGGAAAATATAAGGTATTGGATGGTAACAAAGTCAAAACAAGTAGGAATACTAAAACAGAGCGATGATTTATAGATTTAATGATAGTGCACATTATTTATTCTAGACCTCCTTCCCACAAACACTTCTTTCTTCTCAGCCTGAGCTACCGTTCCCTAAGCATCAAGCAATCAACAAACAGAAAACACAGCATCCCTCCAACACAAACACAGAACAGGCAGTTCCGCATCAACACATTGAAGCTGCTCTTTTATCTACAGTCAAAGCCATATAAAGAACGTAATCCCTCGTGTGTGCCTGCCATCCACACATTAGCACACAGAGATGTAATTATAGTGTTATTCTTTGTGTGTTTGTGCCTAATTGGTGTTATTTACATTTTCCCTTTTTTCTCTCTCTCTCGTGTGATTGTGCATATGCATGTGTGTCAGCCAGTCAGTGTTTCAGCGTGTTTGTTTGGGGTTTGTGTGTATCAGCATGCCAGTAGTCAAGCATTAACTCAAAAATTAAAGATCTTAAAGAAGAGCGAGAGATCCCCTTTCCAATCCTTTGCTGGGGTTTCCTCGGTTCCCCTGTAGTGCAGGCCTCCACCCCCCCTCCCACCCCCCTCTTCCCCACCCCCCCACCCCGCTCTATACCTCCCCGGGAGATACACAGTAGAGAACCTCTCTTAATCGTCCCCTCACCCGACCACGTGGATCCTGCACGTTAGCCATTAATGAAAGCAACACCGTTTTAGCAATCCTGTGTTGTTGCCAGCATTTGTTTGTGGCGGCAACAAGCAACACGGCAATCAAAAAAAAACGCAAATACCCCTTCTCCTCCACCTTCCTCAACCCCCCGTCCTGAGCACAAACCAGATGCTATTCCCCGGGGCCAGCGATCAGGCTAACTGCTCTGCACTCCTCCAACTGCGCTCACCTAGCCCTCTGTTTTTCCTCCATCCCGCGGTCCTTCCTTCCTCCCGCTCTCCCACTGCGAAAAGACACTAATTACAGACATGGGCGAGTAGATTACAGATCTGAAGTGCGGTGGAAGTGGGATGAGGAGAAGTCAGAGGTGGTGGGCTGGGGGCAACAGGTCGTTAACAGTGATGAATGCAACTCTATTTTCACTGTTATTGTTCACCGATGTTCTACGGAGCACCTCTCACCTCTGCGCTGCCGTTCCCATGCCTACTCGTTGATGCCATCCATCACAGGCAGCTTTAACTAACTCTAACTATCTCTAATCAATTCCAATTATCTCTTCTTTGCCCCTCATGCATCATTGTGACTGGTATCTCTCCGGTCTGGGAAAAGACAGAGGAGCGAGGGTGTAGATAAAAAAAAAAGTAGACTCTCAGATAGGAAAGCACAACACATAACTCTGTAAAATATGTGTACATTATTTTTATTATCTGTTTTGTATATGAAACAAGACATAGAATTATTGCAAAGGTTAAAATTTAAAACACACATTTTCTCTATTAGTAAATGTTATTAGCCATTTTTAAATAAATGTTATTACAAGAACCCTTGAATTAATTATCTATCATCCCCTTGTACTGGAAACTAATTACCCTGTTAGTGTAATGACTGCATGGGAGTAAATGAAAACTCCCAAATCAACAGTCCTCTGCTCATTTAACCAACAGCCTTTTATCAAGCCAGCTAGCTTTTCCTCAAAAGTTTAATGAGAGTAACAATCTCATCTGTTTTCCCTCCCACCTCTATCCCCTACGTCCTTCTTTATGTTTGTCCTCTCTGCGGGATGTCTATGACAAAAAGCTACTTTGTTATACAAAGCCTTTTCTCACACCCTCACTCCAGCATGGGCAAAAAGAGAGAAAAAGAGTCAAAGAGAAGCAAAGTAAGAGTGTAAAAAGTCTAGAAAAAGGGAAGCGGGGCAATTAATCCTGCGTCTAAGAGAAGAGAAACCATCTGGGTTAGCGCTCCACCTGAGGGCAGCGGGCTTTCACGTTAACCTCTCTTGTTAGGATCATAAAGGCAGACTCTAACAAGCCCTGGTGAGCACTTTGTGCAAGTGCAAAGACACACACACACACACACACACACACACACACACACACACACACACACACACACGCAAACACGCACGCCACACACGCAACCATAAACTCTCTTTCTCTTTGGCTCTCTCTCTGTCATCCTCAAGCACGAATGCGCACACAAACACACACACACACACACACACACACACAATACGCAAATGAAATAGCGCGCAATTCTTCCAGTGGGAGCTGAGAACCTTTTAAGTCCATTAAAAGCTGCAGGCGGGAGCGAGACAAGGCTGTAACCTAACCGCATCAGACTGGAACCAGAACCTACGGTGTGGCCCAGACACACCACTCCGGAGTTAAGAAACACATTAGGAAAAACCGTTGTCTTGATCCCACGCTACTAGACCTAATTTTTTATCAAGGACTCGAAATCTTCCAAAAAGTAGCAACTGTCATTTAAACACAGGAACCAGAAAGATTGCGTTATTTTAAGTTCCCTGGCTCTGGAGTGTGCGTTTTCTTGAACTGCTAAAGAATGTATGGCATTTCACTATTTCATCCAGCCAAGGATAAAGTACAAATGAGTGTATACACAGACACATAGCGAATCAATTAAGAGTCAACAAAGTCTCATTCCCCAGAACGTGGCAGAAAAGCCGGCGCTGGGTTTAGAATAATGAGCGTAAAGTTAGATTTGATGAAACAGGGGAGCTGTGTGAGCACAATCCTCTGGCTGTTGGCAGAGCCCATTGCTCCAGATGGACTAATCACGTTTGTTCAAGGCCTTCCGCTGGTCTGGACGGCCTCGGTCTGCTCTTTGTCTGCTCCAGCTAGACAACCGTGTGCTGCTCAGTGCAAGTGAGCCACAAGCAGGATAGCTTTGCCCCCAAAGGCTGATGCTTTGCCCTCAAGGTTGCTTTTGGCCATAATGATAGGTGACGTGAGGATACAGTTGTGAGGAAGTGACAGATAGATTCAAGATGGGGTTGAAAATCCAACTCAAGATAAACAGATGAAGGGCTGAGGCCAGGATCATAGGTTGGTAGTACCACTTTGTGGATTGAAGGGAGGGAAATGATTTTTCCACGTCTCACTGTTTCATTGTTCCCAGATGCTCCAGGTAATCTGAACTGGAATAATGGGAGCTGGAATGATCAGCTAGCAACAAGGACACTGATTATCCCCAAAGAAATAAGGGGGAAAAAAGCCTTGTTGCAGATGGGGATATGAATGTAGTATTACTGTGGAATTTTCTCACTGCATGGGGCACATGGGTGTAGGGATGTGTGGGTGTGTGCGACAGTACTGGATTGGCCTTAACAAGTGGAGATGATGACACATCTCATTCCGATGATGGAGGTATACGAGTGCACTGGCAGAGTGAGCTTTGGGGACTTCTCCGGTGACATAAAACAACCTAATTAGGTAACACAGACATCCTTTAACCTTGAACATAGTTCAAAGGCTAATGTGTCCCTCTGTTCTTGTCCCAATGTCACACCAACTCTCTGTGGTGGAAAGTGGATTCTCTCACAGACAGAGCACAGAGAACTTGGCACGAAGGCCCAACGATGTGCAAACAACTCAGATTTCCACTCACACAGTTCATTTTGTGTTACAGACAGCAAGGACAGTGGAAATTTCAGCGTACGCCTCGCACACTTCACCTAATAAGTCTGAATGCTAATGAGACCTAATGGCATTCCAGCAAAGTGCAATTGAAGCATAACTGTTCTTTAATTGTGTTTAAACTAAACTGAAGCCAACATTCGTCAGACTTGTTGAGATCATGCTGTGCAGTATATTGTTTTAGCACGATCTCTGAGCAACGTTGGTGGCTTGCATAATAAAAAAAAAAGACAAAGAGAGGCGGCTTGTGCGCTCACAAGAAAAGAAAAGGCTGTGTGCTCTGTTGAAATAAAAAAGTTAATGTACTTACAGTCGAGATAGGGCAGGGTTCTTCTGAAACAGCAACTCAGGAAGCTGCTGCAGTTGATTACGGTTCAGCCGCCTGCGGCAGGGAAAACATATGATCAACCAGTGAGTTTGTGTATGTGTGTCTATGCATGCGTGCCCTTGTGTAGGCTGTGAATAATTTCTGCTAGCTGCCATAGAATCGGCTTAGCCACAGGCTATTGTGTTTCAGTGCGCTATTAATGTCACATAAATATCCAACTGAAAGTTCAGGGGAATTAAACTTCTAGTCAGAGACAGCGCCGTAAATTATCTCTGCGCAGTTAAATTACGACGCTGCGCCTAGTCGAATTCTGTGCTCTGCTGACTTTCCCAGAGTAACAGAATAGCAACATTCCCATTCAGACAAGTGAATTACATCCACCAGTTATATGAGCATGAAGAGATTGTATCTGGGGTGAACTATCAAAACAAGATGTTTCCAAATAAAATTAAGAGAAATGGATAAGCCTATTCAAGCCCAAGGAAGCACTGACAGGAATGGTGGTTGGCAACAAACTCCATGTCAAACAACTAAGGTCCAAGACTGGCAGGCTTTATGCAAATACAACAATTAAGTCAATGAGGAACAGACTGTTGCTAATCTGTTGGAAACCACAACTCTCTTCTTCCTGAATGGCCCATTGGAGGCACATGGGCGTGAATGGAGCGGCTGTGGCACGGAGAGGATGCAAATCTAAAAGGCAGGCAGCTGCCATTCCTTCGGAC
This sequence comes from Clinocottus analis, assembly GCF_023055335.1. Classification (NCBI taxonomy): domain Eukaryota; kingdom Metazoa; phylum Chordata; class Actinopteri; order Perciformes; family Cottidae; genus Clinocottus; species Clinocottus analis. The sequence continues at coordinate 10,964,719 of NW_027176240.1, forward strand.
ACATTCAGACAGATGTTAGAACCTGAGCCACTCACTGTATACACTGAGAAGAGTGCTTGGCCAGCTGAGGTGGAGATTTAGTGTGTAATGGGCATAAATGGTCTGCTGCCACTCCGTTCAAATTGAACTGTACCTGCTTAGTGCTTTTAAACATTAGAGAAACGAGCCGCCTAATATCCACATTGGTCTGGCACACGGATATGTCTACCAAGTGTTCAGGATCAGCTGAATATGGAGGAGAAGAGGAGGGGAGCTGTGCACAGCCTGCAGTTTGGTAATGTAAATTGGTAATGTGGGTTTCAGATTGGGGGAAAGTCTTTTATAAAAGAACCACAATGTGTGCATGACGGCATGTGTCCATAAAGTCATCTGCTGTGCAGGTTTCCATGTGGGTAGCACTATTGATTTGCTAATGAGCTGGTTGAGGTGTGGTCGACTGTGTTTGTCTGTGTTTTCCCAGCCAGTTTACAAGCTGTCGAGGAGTCCCGGTGCTGTCCAGATGAGCCAGGGTCTGCGGTGGGGGAGGTCTCCCAAGCCCACATATCCCACTGAGGGCATTCCTGTCAGGCAAAGCTAATAAAAAAAATACTCCCAGCCTACGCTGTACCCTCACAGCACCATCCAACCACAATGAAATGACAGGGAGGAGCATCACACTTGATATACCAGTCACGGCCCGTCCCTCCTGTTAGTCTCATTACACTGATACAAAATATTGAATACAGATCAGTAATGGCATTTTTATTTGAAGTTAAAAAAAAAAGGAATAAGATCGTGTTATTTCTGGTCAGGCCATCTACTGACAACCCTGGGTGGTACTCACAGTCTCTCAAGCTCCTTCATGTCGTCAAAAGCCCCACGCTCGATCACAGTAATCTGATTCTCCATCAGCTGCCTGCAGAGAGAGGACAGAAAGAGAGTCTCAGAAACGATGTGATACAGTGTGGCTTTGACTTTTTTATGAGTCTGGAAAAGGTCACTCAGGCTTTAACAAAGTAAAGGAGGCTTTGGGTAGTGGGCCTTCTTGCACTATGTATATTCAAGCTGGGTGCAGTATATCACACACGCACGCGCACGCACGCACGCATGCACACACATACACACACACACACACACACACACACACACACACACACACACACACACACACACACACACACACACCGGTGGTGTGGACTGAGGGCACAGTGTGTTATCTTGGCAAAATTAGCAGGAATAGCAGCCAGGAAAGTGTCTAAGGTGGCTCAGAGAGTGTGGGTCCAGGCTCTGGTGTGGTCCACTGGGTGTAGTAACTGGATGGAGATGAGACGAAAGGTAGGCAAGGGGTCAGAAAGTGTGAAAGGGGAAACTGAGGTGGTCTCCAAGGTTTTTACTATTGGCACAAGCAAGGGAAAGTAGGCTGTGTGACTATGTGTACCTGTTGGATAGCATAGTTGGAGAGTATCAATGTTGCAGGCAGGAGATCAAGGCTGTTAATCACACAAACATGGATGCACACAAACATAAGCAGGAACACATCCTTTCCTCACCTACATTGCCAAAGCTAATGCACGAAAAAAAGGTTTGGATGGTTTTGGAAGTGTTACAATAACACAAGGCCAGGAAGAAGAGAAAAATGTCCAGCAGCTTTAGATGCAACAAGAGCTTTCCTTCATTACGTATACAACTGTTCTGTGTTGAAGGCAAACCTCTCATGTCTCCTGTGAGGCCACGGCGCACTGCAACTCAGCAGTCTGGGCTTCCTCCCCATCGAATATAAATGCTAATCACTGCTCACACTCCATAAACATAGAGACAAAAGTGCAATTCACCTCTGATTTCTTTCTCATGAATTTAGATAGAAGTGAATAAAATTGTGATGAATATTTTTGAATTGGGAAAACTTTGTCAGTCTGAAGTCATGAAGCCTCCGGCTTTCTCTATGTCTGTCTTTATACTTTGTGATTGTTCCTCTGTTGTATTGCTTTTCATTTATTTCTCTCTCTCTCTCTCACACACACACACACACACACACACACACACACACACACACACACACACACACGCACACACATACACACGCACGCATGCACAGACACACACAGACACACACAGACACACACAGACACACACACACACACACACACACACACACACACACACACACACACACACACACACTGATGTAGCCAAGTACCCAGAGCCAGACAACTGGTGGTAAATCAGCTGTGTTGATTTTAGACTGACAGGATAGATGGCAGCTGACTGTAAAGACAAACTTCTGTTCCTGTTTGGCTCCATCTGAGGGTTGCCCTGGGGTCATAGGTCAACCACTGTTTGTCTCACAGAAGTTGCCCCCCAGTACACAGAGACAGACTTCACCCAGACATGCCATGCACCTACAACATGTTAATCGTGTATATAGTTAGCTGTTATTTAGAGGCTTTAAAGCAAGGGAGGTCCACCAGCGCTGTCTTCAATACCCCAGCAAGCATCCCCTCCGGCAGTGTCTGTAACACCTATAGCCCTATGTGTGTGTTCACATGCACACATAAAGACACTTTTACAACTGCTTTAATACCTGTGCTGTGTAAAGTGCAGTTTAATTTCAACACAGAGGGAGTCAATGACTTCCCCTGAATGTGTAAAATGTGTTGAAAACCCAAGGGCAGGGGAGTGTGTGTGTGTGTGTGTGTGTGTGCGTGCGTGTGTGCGTGTGTCTGAGGGACAATAAGTGCACAACTACAACGTACAGAATACGATGAGAGAGAAGTTCATTACTCTGTGAGTCACTCAGTAGCTTAATGTACTCTGAAGTAGGACTCTTGAAAGAAGCATCTCCACTTCACTGGGTTTATGCTAATTTGAGCAGCAAGGCTGTACAACTTGTGTGATCCAGTGTTGGATACAGCTCAGGTATGCATGAATAGATCAACTGAGAGACGGGCATGCACCACAGATACAAATACAAACATATCATTATTACACATGAAGTACTTACAAAACTCGGATGTACTTGAGTCCAGCGAAGTCACTCTTGGTGATGCGTGTGAGGTTATTCCCATTCAGCTCCCTGCAAAGACAGACACGCAAAGATATATGAATAATTAATCTGTATTCTCCCTTTGAACCTCAATCTGATGGTTAAAGTTATGGTGGCACAAATATTTTTCTACTGATGCCAATGAGTGAAAATCTTATATGGAGCTTTGGATCACACACAAACAAACCCTTCAGGACCACACACACACACACACACACACACACACACACACACAAAGGGCCCCACACTCTCATGGTACTGGTGTAACGATGTCTTTAATTACTGCTGTTTTATGAAATGCTAATTTCTGTAGATGTTAGATGTAACATATATTGAAGGGTGGAATCAGAAAGGTTGTGTTCGAGGGAAGTTCACGCTCAGTTCTTATTCCACTGGGAGATATCAGGTCCTATTAAAATGGAAGACACATTTGAGCTGCCTGTTTGTCTTTCTATTCCAGCCCTCTCCCACCAACACCCACAACCCCCCTCTCTTTCTCTGTCTGCCCTGTCCTACTATTGGTGAGGATTAGTAGCAGAAGCCAGCGGAGGGGATTTGGGTAGGGCCACAAGGCCAGAAAGCTAAGTGCTGTTGATATAATGGAAGCAGGACTCCCTGCAGAGAGCTGGCCATTACTGCAAAAGAAGAGACTAAATACTTGAAAAGAGTGGGGTTTAAAATGTACTGCTGGGTCCTTACAAGTTACCCATCCTCTAATGGCTGGTAATAATTATTCTTTAAGTGTCATGTCTTTGATAATTCTAAATGTAACATGGCAACCTCAGTTACCTCTGCTGACATAAGACAGGTGTGTACTGTCCTTTATTGCTGCAAAAAACTTATAATAGAAGATTTATATTTAACCTTAGCAGATTTTATTCTCTTGACAGAGGGGGGAAAAAGTAGTCAGAGCATGCAAGTGTTTCTCTGTGCTACTGCACGTTCTAAGCATTATGAGTCCACCCTACCCTGACTCCCCCCAGCCCCCAACCCTCAAGCACAACCAAAAAAACTGGTTCCAAATCTACGCTGAAAGCACTAGTCTCTCTCGCTCAGTCACTCTCTCCTTCTCTAGTCTAATGACCACTCCAGGGACTGTAGTGCTATGCAGTACGAATGAGAACGGTCATTATAGACAGATGGTGAGAGTGTGTGTGTGTGCGTGCGTGTACACAGGTGCATCGACAGGCCAAGCGACAGGGCCACGGGAAATAAATAATGGACTGGGCTTCATTAGCCTGGGCTCCGCTATACACATGTGGTGCTCATTACAGGTGCTTACGCAAATAGGCACGAACACATACACCCACTCACACAATTCTGGATTCCCAATGTCTTATCTTCAGGGTGGTCATTGCGGATGACACACGGAGGACATTAAAAAAGAGAAAGATAGAAGAGGAAAAAAAGGAGAAAGATGGTTAAAGTGAAGGCCAGCAGGGGGAATATGTGGGAAAACAACTAAGACGTAAAAAAAAAAAAAAAAAAAGTGAAACCACACTTTTCTCCTCCAAGAATGAGGTCTTGCTTCATTCTGTAATAAAAGACATAGTTTCTGCATGTTCTCTGGAGTTGACTATTTTGTTAGCTGAGATCTGGTGAACCAAATTGGCCATGCACCTGTTCAGCAATGTCGTAACATTTAGGCAACGCTCAAATGCCACCAGCAACCTATGATGTTTGAGCGAGTCAGAATCCACACTGTTAATGACATATTCTGACCTTTTTTATTGACATTTTGCAACTGAAATCATGCAATGTTTTCAAGTACTTGAAATTGCTCAGGTGATAATCAGGTCCTTGAAAATTGCCACGATAATAACGTTCCCACTGTGACTCATTTGCGAAGGATTGATTACTTATGCATGTTAACATGACCTTTTGTATTTAACTGTTATATCAACTGTAAAGAGATTAAGCATGCATTTAGAATAAACAAAGGAAAAGTTCCTCATAACGTGGACGCTGGGCTTTATTGCCCATATATAGTGGGAAAGCTCCTGTTGTTTGACCCATCTGATGATGTCTGTTGACCCATAGGAGTATTCTGTCTCTGGGGAAACTTGCCAACTTACTCCCCTGTCTGTACGGATGCTCTGTTCATCTGGCTGATGGAAAGAAGCTGGGATTCACATCAGTTTTGACCAGGAAGTAATTTTTGCACACACAGAGTGGTCAAGTATACATTGTCTGTGAACTTTGATGCTCAGTTCTGCATGGATGAACAAACCTAGGTGAGCCCACAACTAAAATAAAAGTTAAAGATTATGGAGTCTAGACATGCATGAAGTCAGGAGTGTGGAGTCAGCGGTACTTGTCTCGGTGCTGATTCCATTTCTAAATAAGGGCACCGTATGCTAAAGTAATATGTGGTGTTGAAGTCTCAAAGAAAAATCTGCTGTTTGTTAGCTACAATATCAGACACCGCTATGTTTTACAATCAAAGGAGTCCAAGCAATGGCTTTTGGCACAGCAGCAAAGGCACGTCACTCCTTTCATAGACAGATGTTTTGTAGTACTGACTTTGGGTGGGCAGTACTGCACTATTACTTTAGAGGTAGAACATTATTAGGTGTCATTCCCAGTTCCACAGCGAATGATTTCCACCTCCAAAATCTCCAGTCAAACCCATCCCATCCTCTGGAACCTCTGCAAGGATTCCCAGTGTTGACACACTTCCTGGAGAGCAGTGGATTTATGACATCACTATCTAATCCCTTTTCATCTTCCATTTCAAGCTGATTGATGCATGAGAGTACTTCCTGGTGCACCTTCCCTCGGGTGGACACGCGGAAGCTATGCTCCACCGTTACACATCTCTATAATTCAAAAAGAGCTCAGAGCGCCGCTTAATTCTGAAAAACTCATTATGTTTATTTCTGCCAGCTGCTCGGGTCCCTCGGCTGAGGGGGACCTGGTTCGAATTGAGCAACATTACATGAAATGAAACCTCGAGACAAAAGGAAGGATAAGCAAACAGACGGCTAACCAGGCCTGCGTACAGACACACTCATACAGTATCCACATGTGCTCTGTTTCTTACACATATACGCAAAGAGTGTTTACATATACTGTCTCAAGGAACAGAGACAAGCACACCTACTGTCACGAACACAAACAGTGCCCGTGGGAGCGGCAATTGTGTTTTGTTGGGAGCTAGACAGAGCAAAAGAAAAGAATGATCACAAGAGAAACTACTGTTGGCTGTCTAGCTTTTTCCAAAACCAATCTTCAGTTTAATAGTCCTATGCTTGCAGCCACAAAGCAATTGGGAATTTAAAACATACTCATAGGTTGTGGAAATGAGTAGGCAAGACAATGCACTCAGGGTTACAATCATGGATGAAAATAGTGCATTACTAGTGCAATGTACTGCATTAACACTCACTTATATTCAAGAAAAGGTCTTGAAAGTTATTCAAGAAAGGACAAACTAAAACAGCAACATAATAAGCCTTCGTCTGGAGGACAAACTGTAACCTATCTATCCCCCCATCCTTTCGGAATTTACACTTATCAGGGTGCTAGTTTTTTTGTGTGCAATGCAGTCATTCTGTATTGCTGTCGTAAGAACCACATGGCCATTTGTCCTGAGCAGCTTTAGCCTGGCAGGGAAGACAGACGCCAGCTGATTTAGGAACGGTGGCACAGTGCTGTCCAAACTCCTCGCTGTGGGAACAATGGGATGATCAGAAGCCTGAGGTCCTGTACAGACCGAGCGTGGATGCTCATTAACCACAATCACAGACTGATAATGTTATTTGATCACACCAGTAAGCCCTCTCCCTAATAAATGAACTGAACAGGTTGAGAAGTTGCGGAAGAGTGAAGCACTCCTCCTCCTCCAGACCCTACGGCATATGGACGTGACAGCCGTGAAACACGCAGGAGGAAAGAAGGAGGGGGGAGGAGGGGGAGACAGTCACTGAAAGAAGACAGTGTTGTTAGCTGACTGAGAGCGATGGTGTGGAGCAGTTTGGTGGAGTGTTGCGAGTATAGCTGCAAAGCTGTGAGGAGCTGATGGGCTGGCTGGCAAACGTCAGCGCAGAAACGAGGCCTGGTAGACTGTGAGGAGAAAGTGACCTATAGTTGGTCAAACAGGCTATAGAACCAGGCAGTACCTGGGCTCACAACAACCTCCTGAACAAAGATAGAGAGACTGCAGAAGTGAAAGAGAGAGAGAGAAAGCAGACCACCATGACCAAAATAACACACTCTTATACGCAACTGGAACACTTCTGTCCACACTAAGAGGTCAGATTTCTGCTCAGCTTGAACAAAACGTTCCCTCTCCATTGAAATGTGGCTTTCAGACGAGCAGTTAAGGTCCTTCACTGCACTTTTGTGTGTGTGTGTGTGTGTGTGTGCGCTCAAAGACGTCTGAGAGTGTTTTACCGGCTCTTGGGCTCCTGAAGGGCTATTTACAGGTTTCATTCTGCTCAGTCAGGCCTCAGGAGCAAGATTACTGATAGAAAGGTAAACATCAAGCAGATCCGACACATGCATTGCACACGCATACACACACACACACACACACACACACACACGCGACCGCTTCTCGGAGCCTTGACCTGCGCAGGATCTCCTGCATCTTGCAGAGCTACCTAATGTATAAACAGGTAGAGGTCAAGGACCAAAACTCAAGCATGTGTCTCTTTCTGTTTCTGCCAGGCCTTCGCACATCAACTACAATCTTGAAAAGAAACTCCAGAGTGTTTTTTCTTTCTTTATGTGGCAGATGCTGCTGTAAGCAAAAACTAAACACATGGCGAGAGAGACTGTGAGATGTGAAAAAAGGAGTCACGCAAAAGACTATGAGGACAGTAGCATACAGCCACTTTCTGATCAGACACAGATAACTTATAACACTCTCTCAGGCCAAACAAATCAATAAAACATCTGTTCCAATGTGTGTTACTGCCACAGGCCGGAAACACACACACACACACACACACACACACACACACACACACGGCTGTAGTAGGATCAGAGACTGAAGGGTCTTTCATGGTTTGCACTGTATCTGTAGTTTGTTCAGTGACAGACGCTGAGGTTCTGTTGTGGCTTTGAGTCCCGCTTGAAGGTATTTCGGCTGTCTGAATGTGTACTTTGACTGTAAAGTGGGTCATATGGACAGAACATCTGTTCTGCCACATCTATTATGTTTCAGTTATTCCACACAGAAGACTGAGAAGACGTTTGCCTGGCAGATGTGCGCTGACGACTGGCAACTTGATGGATGTTGCATGTGTGCTCGAAACTGTCTGTTGATCCCTGAGAATAAAGAGTTGTTTTGTGTACTGAGTGCACTGATGTCTACATTCCTCCAACTCTTTACAAAGATTTGCTCATCAAGCAAATAACCCCACTGCAAAAGCCAGAATGAAAAGTCAACTAAGTGACAACTAAGTCACATTTTGAAGAAAAAATGTAAAACATGCACTCGTATCAGCTGCTAAAATGTGAGAATGTCCTGTTTGAATAGTTGATGGATTCTCTCGGTAATTTTGACTGACGGTCGGACAAAGCAAGACATTTGAAGTAAAGATGGAACTTATTCAGTCCTGTTGTCGCTAGCTGTGCTTTGGACCAATTCTATACCTGTGTTAAGTTAACAAGTCCTATCCTAGTAGATCATTTTTAAAGTATATAAACAAATGTAAAAATGTAGATAGATCAACCCATTTTGATCAAAACCTGATCCAGAGATTTGAGTCAGTATGGAGCCTTATCAGAACATAATTGGAAGTTTAACCGATGAATCTATTTTTTTACATCAGTACATCAAGACACTCCAACTTGCAGTGAACAAAGCACTGATAAGACAAATGTGCAGACTGATGCAAATCTGAAGCAGCTCTTGAATCTGGCTTCCTGCCCATAATTTACTCTCAAAACTGAATCACATCAAAAGCATCTAGTGTGAAATGTGGATTATGAAGGCATATCTACAATGCCAAGAGAGCGTTCACTGATGTGCACGTGCACACATACACACACACACACACACATACACTTCACTCTTCATTGCCAGCTTCTTACTGGCTAGCCAGGAGGGTTGAAAGGAAAGATGGACTTTTGAGAGATGAAAGGTGATCTAGGTGGATTCTCCTAATTCGATTTTCACGGTCTGCTGAGATACAGACACTTTTAGATAGGCGTGCAAGGCAATCACGCATGTACACTCACATTATTCACATGCTCACACACTTCATATATAAGCATATTAGACACGCACAAGGTGAAAAAAAATATAGGGAAAAAAATAAGTTGTTGGAAGGCATTCTTTGGCACAGACACATCTCATTGATGGGGTCATTTCTTAGCTCTCATGAGTGCAATCACACTTCCATTAAGTAGCTGCGCTTCAGGAGAGCAGGCCGGTGGGTGTTGGGTTAGTTTAGACACTCGGCAGCTGTCGTCACTCTGCACCGACAAGCAGCACTCTTATGATACATGGATGTAAAAATTAAAAGGAGACAAAACGCTTCGATCAATTGAACAATAAAAACAAGATGAACTACTTTGGCCCACAGTACACAATATTGCTACTACTTTGTGTGACAGAGGATTCACAAGACAGTTCACAAAATACTCAGTAGACAGCTACAGTGAAGGCGTCCACCTCAGAACAAGAGAAAAGACCACAGCTGTGGAGTGCAGGCAGTAAATTGAATGACCTCGTCCCCGGCCTGTAATTTCTCAATCCTAACACTGAGCAGAAACATTCTCTGAATGATCTTCATTCCAGGCATTATCACTCCTCACGGGGTTAGGTGCTATGAGGATGGATATATTAGACTGTAAAAAAGGACCTGCATGATATTCGGTCTGCCTCAGGGCTAGACTTATTTTTCCTTAAACAAAAACATAATCTGCTTTATTCATTCATTGGCGTTGTGGTTGAGTTACATGTATTCACTCCTCTGTGCAGGAGTCCCTTCATTACCACCTCAGTTGCGCCAGCCTCGTCTTTAAGGATCTTCTCATCCTCTCTCGACCCCAACGTCTCCACTCCTCACTGCACTTCGTTGTCTTTTCTCCATCTCACTCTTTCCACTTTGGTCACAAAGCCAGAGTTAGCAGGTAGTGGGCAGGCTGTGTTCGGTCTTGTCAGGGCAAATTATGAATCAGGTGGCCGGTGAGCTGTCAGTTTTACCAGCTATGGCGGTGCCAGAAACACCACAGGCATTCCCTGGCACATGCTCACACACTCTCCACCTCCAACCCCCCCAAATACATAAACATGGTTATCGAAGCAAGGGAGCCCATCTTCCTCAACTACCACCGAACCTCATGTGTTTTCATCTTACATTACTTATTCACTGCACGCATGCACACATACGGAGGCACATGCTCAAGTTTATGAACAAACACAAGTGAACCTCGGATTTATAAAGGCGCACAGAAACAAATGACACAAACACACACACATATGGTGTGCAGCCTCCTCCTCCCTATTCTGGAGGATCTCCAACGTGCCCCCAAATCTCAGTAAAAGGTATGTTCTCGCGCAGAATATCATTCCACTGGCTTTTTGCAATTAACAGATGAGACATAGACTTATCTAAACAGCAGGCCTGCAAGGATAAAGCAGGGAGAGAAAAAAGACTGCACATTAGTTCAATACCTGTCCATCTGAAAGCTTGACTAAGAATCTTTACCGTGTGTGAAATCACTTTTAATTTTATCTCAGTATAGCCTGATATCAATGTGTTATCACGATGAGTAGTTTTTTCACAGCAGATGAATAAAGACAGGGAAGAATAGGGACAAGGAAGAAGAGAGACAAGGAAAGAGACTGAAAGCAAGGATTGATGCAAAGAGGGAGCAGAGGGGGAGGGAGCGGCCGGTAGCCCAAACGGGGCCGGGTGTGATTTTAATACATAGAGCTCACAGACTCATTACAGGCTTCAGTCTGAGGAGCGCAGGGGTCAGACCTGATCCAAACCCACACTGACAAGTGCAAATGGGATTCTGCTGTCTGTCTCAACACCTTTTATACGCACACCCCGCCTCATAAACAAACACAACCACACACACACACACACACACACACACACACACACACACACACACACACACACACACACACACACACACACACACACTTACTTTCTACCAAAACCAACCCCCTCCTATTAAACACACACTCTACAACCTGTAAGTATCACTCTGTATACATTAGCGCAAACATACATATGCATTCACGCTGATACCCATAAACATACAGCAAAGCAGAAAGTGAAGTGCAACCCCTTCTCTTTTGTTAGGTCTCTCTAGTCGGCATCTACTTTCCTTACTAATGCCACGCCGCCTCCTTCCATTAAAAGTGAGGGAAGTACAATTTAAAATTTTAAATGTTTGTGATTTAAATGAATTCTGACAAAGAAAAAACTTGTTTCAACATTTTATCCTCGATGTGAAGTCCACCAACTTCTGGAACAATTTTACAAAAACTTGACCAACTCATTACTCATCTTTGACCCTGGTAGCGTTTTCACCATTTCTTTAACATGAACACATGTTTGCCAAATGCATACACATAAATCTAGCTGTGCACATGGGACCATAGTGTGAGGCAGGGTGGGCTGCTCTGACTTGTACAATCACCTTGATGAATCACCCATCACCCCATGTAGCAGGAGATGATAGTCTCTATTGTTAAGTAGTGACTCTCCATAGAGGCTGGCTTTCTTCTACATGACCTACACACACATCTAACACATGCACCCTCCTTCCCCCCCCCACCTCCTCCAGCCACACACACACACACACACACACACACACATGCCCCCAATAATTTACACATGACCTTTATACACATCACGTTTGAAATGCAGCATCCTGAGTGTGCTAGACCGGCTCAAAAACATCCAGAGATGTTACAACAAGAAAAATCCTCTGCTCTACATGACCTATGAATGCACGAACAACTTTATAACACAAAAATGCCCTTGTGTGGAGGGGCAGGTTATATTTCCTGTGTGTATGGCCAGTCATGTAAAAGGGAACCACAAAATTACCGTGTTTCCTCTCTGCTTCAACGTTGAACCAGCATGTGCACATAAGCAACCCAGAAACATGAAGACGCCAGCTAAAAAAAAAAGGTGTTCTTAGAAATTAAATATGAAAAGCATAAAATATGCAGCCAGCTCCCACTATGCCAACGCTGCCTCTGACACAAGCTTTCTCTCCACTGTTACCATCGCATGTTTTATTCAGGACTGATATTCTAAAAGCCGAAATAGAACAATCTATTTCCCCTTGCACTCCTCACTTCTGATTTACTGATGAATATTTCAAAGGAATGTGAGAAAAGACAGAAAAACTCCACTCTGCGAGCCGGCGTCCGCCTCACCTCTCCCTCCATCTCCCATCCTCTCTCCGTTTTACAAGACAGCTACGTGATCCTCGTGCAGGACTCACTTAAGTAGCAGATTTGCTTAATTTTCTACATGATTTAACAATTTGTTGAGTGAGTGGTCGGGGGCATGAGAAGGGGTGAGAGGGGAGTCTTTGTCCCATGAGTGGAGGAAAGTGAAAAGGGGGAAGAGGGGGAAGAGAGGGAGGGGAAGATAAAGAGAGGCACAGTGCTGCGTGGACAGGAAACATGTTCCCAAACATAACAGAATCTAAACTACCCACAGTACCAGTCCACTCTGTCTCACAATGATTTAAGATTTAAACTTTACTGAAAACTTTACTTTTTGATTTCAAAATATATGTCGCATTCAAAATTATACTTCATTCTTTTGCTTTCAGGATTTAAAAAGAAATATAAAATACATGCAGCATAAACAAGCAGGTAAGTAAATTATGGACACATGTGAAAGGCACACATCTGCTCCTTCTCTTTCTAGTCCCTCATGCCTATTTATACCTGACTGGAATGCCAGTGAGTGACTGACTGACTGACTGACACACACACGCAATCACACACACGCACACAATCACACCCACCCACAGTGTTACAGGCAGAGCTATTGTTCTCCTTCAGTCTAAGTCTAAGCAAAGTCATGTGCGCCATTACAATACAGAAAGGGGATAGAAGAAATACAGTGAATAAAAAAGACAGAGGGACACAGTCAGGGAGTTCTCTATCACACACACACACACACTCACACACACTCTTACACACACAGAGGAGTACAGATGGTACTCACAGTCTTTCAGTGTTGCGGGGGATATTCCTTGGCATGGTTTTGAGACCCAGTCCATGGCAGTCTACTGTGGTGCCGCTGCAGGTACACAGGGCTGGACAGGCGCTGGCATTGCCCATGAGCAGCGCAGAAAGCATCACCACCCACATCCAGAGTGGCTGCCCAGCCAGCCTGCCCATGCCTGCCCCAAAACAGCTCCCTCTGACAGGCATATTCACCGCTACTGCAGCCAGCTCTTCTTCAACAAAACCCTTACTTCTCTCTGTCTTCTCTGCAAAACAACAAAAGTCCTGCTACACCTCGCAAGTCCTCTAAAAATAAGTATGTATTTGTGGTGAATATAAATAGAAAACAAAACTGTAACAAATGCTATTATTTTTCTCTTAGCTGGGAAACAGAGCAAATCCTTTTTGTTCTTCTAGAGTTCTTTTGATGCAGGTATGATATCCACCACAGTTTGTTGATGTAAAAAAAAAAAAAGAAGCTGTTTTCTTTCTCTTATTTTCTCCTCGCAAACTCTTCTCCTCTCTTGTCTTTTTGGAGTTGCTGTGCTCTGGTCTGCACACGTCTGCGTCTCTGTCCTCCTCTCACTCAGTCCTGCTCTGCTCTGCTCGTCTGAGGAGAGAGGGAATAGGGAAAGAGCAGAAAGAGGAGAAAAAAAGCCAGTCTCTTTCTCTCTCTCTCTTTCTCTCTCTCTCTTACATACACACACACCAGTCATCCATCACAAGCATCTACAAATAGCAGAGCCCCCCGACTCCACCCCTACACCCCCCTCTCCTCCTATACCCCCACCCCCAGAACCCTGCCTGAACTCACTCTCATTCTCGAGATCCCTCTTTCATTCCCTTGATTCTAGTCACAATACAAATCTAGCCCAAGTATCTTTCTTTATCGGTTTTCTTTTTCCACTCACTCCACTCATTTTCTTTCAGGTTTGCCTCCAGGCAAACCCCTAGAGAGAGACCTAACCTGCATGACACTGCATAACCCTTGCCCGAAGGGAGAGGCTGTGGGGAGACTGAGCTGTATGCGTGCGTGTGTGCGTGCGTGTGCGTGTTTGTGTGTGTGTGTGTGTGTGTGTGTGTGTATGTGTGTGTGTGTGTGTGTGTGTGTGTACATACATACATGTAACGAAGGAGAATCCACTGGGGAAGGGAGGAATCAACACCTCAGTCCTTGGAGGCAAAAAGCCGGAATAAATAATCCGTAAATGTGGGTCTTTGCATGTAGATCAAGTGTGGCCACACACACACAGAGAAGCTGCAGCAGGGAACTGGAATGCAAAAGCGCAAATATTCATGATTTGTTTGGGAAGGCAGACCACAGCCATACAAAGAAAGTTAACACAATATTTTCAGCACAGCACCGGCACAGGGATAGAGATCATATCCTTATATATACAAATGAAAGACAAACATGCTACACCCAACCATACCTGCTGTTATTTAGATTTATGGCAGTAACGGCACATAATCCCCTTCTTAACACCTTTAATGCTTTATTTACTTTAAGGGAAATCTTAATAAATCGTATTTTGCAAGGGCTGACATTTAGTTAAAACAGTGGATATATTAAGTCCAGCCGCTGTTGACAGTGTAATTGTAGCTTCCAGGAAACTTTTCCAAACGCATATTGATTCAGTTCGTGGTATCGCGAGCCAGTATTCTAGATGTGGGGAGGACATACGCGTCTTGGATTTATAGGTTCAAGCCAAAGTGCATTGTTCTCAGCAATCCACACGATTAACTAAATGGTGACACTTTAAAATTAGGTTTATTCAATTGAGAGAAGTTGCAAAGGAAAAAGAGCAACAACAAGCACTTATTGCATAACTTTTATTGAACTAGTGTGGAATGATTAGTTTCTAAACATCTGTGAATCTGCATAATGATCACCATGAGGCACTCTTGATTAATGCTGCATCAGCTGCTAAAAGGCACAAAACCAATAACTAATCCTTAGATCGCTATCCTAATATTCATACATATGTATTAATTGCTAGTTTAACACCCCCCGTGTAAATTGGCAACCAAGAATGGAATAATATGTTATTGGTTTAGTGCCATTTAGCAACCTGATTCAGCATTAATCAAGAATGATTCAGTAGGTGCTCATCTGGAGATCCACAGATATCTAGGAACTAATTATGAAACGCTGGCTAAGATATGGATTTGCATGGTGTCTGTCAGTTTTTGTGTTGTCTGTTTTTGTTATTCAGTCAGTAAGGAACTATACTAATCATTAATCAGCAGTTTGGTTGCTTTGGAACTCAAGGTATTTTTAAAATTAAAGTAACTTAAACTTTTATAACTTACTGAAACCAAACAAAAAGTAGCAAACCCCTCAGATATGCAGCCATGGCTGTACTCTGCTTGGCTCAAGCCACTGGGTCACTTTTTTTCGATTCTACAGAGTGCTCTGCTGCCGGGTGGATCCCTCCAAACCCAAACCCCATTAACTTAAACTAACAAAGGCACGAAGGGCAGCAGGCAGGGAAGATGCAAGACAAAACATCTGTCTGCTTTGCTGCTTGACCAACTAGAAATGCATACCTATGCTGAGGTGTGTATGTCTGTACATATGCAGGGTGACACACACACATGCATACCTCAGAATACAAGCTCCATCTGTGCCGGTAAAAGTGTCAGTGCAGTGTTGATCTTACTTCTATGAATGGCTAATTAAAGAGGAGACAGTGGTGTTTAGTGGTAATGGGGGGTGGATGGTAACGTCCCTCTGCTCTCTCAGAGTCGCGAAAGGAATGTCGACAAATACACAACAGGAATTATTCTACTTTAGGAGGACATGGCAGCAATTTACAATTAGCCTGAGGAGAGTTTGCAAAACAGAAGAGCTCACCAACAATTGACTCTGATGAGGAAATAGGCGCATCTCGTCTAGCCCTGTGGAGGTAATGAATATTTTCCTGCAGCTTGTAACTGAACTTTTATGAAGACAAAGCTGGCAGCTTATTGTGTCAGAATAGAGGAATGAATTTGTTAGTTTGTCACAAAAGTCAGAAGTGCTTGATAGAGAGAAAGAAAAAACTGAAAGAAACCAAATTTAGCATATAGAGAATTTCACAGCATGCTTCAAACCCCCAAAAAGTTGTGTATTTCTTCTTTCTGAAAAGACTTTTCCACTTTCTATTGTTGGGAGAAACAAAAACTATGCTGAGTCTACCCAAATATTTGAACATTGATTTGCTCCCCCCTCTTTCCGTGTGGTATTTCTCTATCTGTAGTTTTGGAATCTAGATGGAATTCATTCCCTCTGAAAGTAATTTTAGTGCTTACATTTGAAGCCAAATCACATCCACTCATCATGTATATGCTTGTGGGTTCGTGTGCACACCAGATAATGTAAAGTTGATTGCAGTATGTCCGACTCATTTTACAGTCAGCATGCTCAATTTCGAGGAAGAATGCTAAATAAAAACCCTTCTGAGTTTTGGCTGTAAAACAATAGTATTCCTATTATGGAAGCTGTCTGATGTATATTTACAGAACATGAGAAAAAGCAGACCCATTTTCACAGATGTTTACAACATATACTTACAATACCAAACATGCATTGACATGGACACCATAATGACACACTGAGACTTTCCTCCTATTGGAGAGCAGCACTCACTCCAATTCTCCACCCAGTCACTAAAATATGTTCAATTTGGGCAAATTATTTACTGTGAAAAGCAACCATTTTTAGGTATGTTTACAATTAGTGACCTTGTGGGTATATATGGTGGCCTAAACTGATTCAACATTCAATTGTATTTCGACATCTCTGTATATTTCAGCACACAGTGTTACATGTGTTTGGGTTGATTTGGGGTTCCTTCCCATTTGTTGAAATGGCCGTTATAAGCCTAAAAGTTTGCAATCAACTTGACGACTGATTTCTGACTGTTTGATTACGTACAGTTAAAGTTGGGAGAGTTCAAAAGGAGGGAGTTAAAAGAAGCAGCAGTAGCAAGTCTTGCCCTATTCATAAACAATATTGAGTGTTCACATAAAAACATATTTGAGGTCTTTAACCATACAGGAGTAGCTAACAAGCAGATCTTTCTCATATCTTTTTTATTTTGACCAGATCAGAGGAGATGTTGCACCTCAGGCACTCTGACAAATTATTTGCAACTAAACAGCATCACCTTGTGGCTGCAAGTAAAACAACATCAAATAATGTAAAATAAAGATGTTTACCTGTGTTGTACTATGGTGATCTTCTTTATATGCATGCCTCTGCTAACTCTCTTCAAAGGGTGGATGCAGCTGACCATGCTTCACTACGGTTCACTACAAATTGTAAAGCTCTGACTAATCTCTGAGTTATACTCTTGGGTAGGATAGTCTGCTTTGGCCACCCGTGGGCTGTCATTGGTACACCTTTATAAGGCAATCCTTAATCTGCTCCCAAACTACCCGTGTGTTTTCATCATGCAGAGAAGTGTCGGACAATACTCTTTGTGTTGTCAGGACATTTTTTATGCTCGCTGTCCCAAATGCCAGAACGGAAATGGGAAAAATGGCTTGTGTGTACTCTGCCCCCTCATCTTGGATTATATTGCAGAATGTTTCAAAGCGCAAAGAACTGATACCACTGATTGCCTTTGAGTCTAGAATGAAAGAAATAGTTACCAAAAATGTAAATGTTTCTTAAATTGACTGTTACTGTCTCTTAGCTTGTTTGTTTTAACTGGTCTTGTTCTTGTTTCTGTCAGTAACTGTGTTTTTTTTATGCTTCTGTCTGTCTTGGCCTGGTCTCCGTCAAAAATAGATTTTCAGTCTTAATGGGACTCTCTTGGTTAAATAAAGGTTTAAATAAACTCACAAGCTTCAGAGAGCAACACTACTGATATTCCAGAAAGGAAAAGTGACAAACTGGAAGGAAGTTCGTACTGAAGCCCACATGCCAACCTTTCAAATGAAAAGACACCCACAGAAGTCAGCTTGATGTCTTTTAATTGCAGTGAGTAGCAGAGCTTCACAGCAGCATCAATACATCAGTGGACATGTTGATCAATCATCACGTTATAGTTGAATTGTAACAGAGTGAGTGACATGAGTGACGACTGATCTGGAAACAGCCACATAAGACAACAAGCAGGTTAAACTCTCCCAGAAAGCACCTGGGTTAACAACCACAGTAGAAGGCAAACAACACATTTCTCTTCATTAACCTTTGAAAATAAAAGATACAAATATAAAAAAAAGAATTTAAAAACCATAAAATGTAACAAATAAAAAGTACAAATGCATAGTAAGCACAAATGCATAGCAAGCAATGTAACAGTTAAATTCACAATACAAAAACAACCTGAAGATTAAAGTAGCAGTAGTTTATGTATCACAGTATTCTTTACTATCACCGAAGGTTTAATCTATTGGAAACAGAGAAAACTATTAATATAATCCACACAAGATCGTTTATAGCCTTCAACTCTATATCTCTCAACCTCTATTAATCTTAACCATCTTAATTTACAGACATTTGAATAAATTATTTAACAAAATGTCACCACAAACTTTAAGCCATCTGGAATTTAAAGAGAAAATGTATAGTACAAATTACATTAATAAGTAATTTAAGATATATTCAGTAAAGGCACATTTCAGAATTTACCACTTTGCTAATAAAAGTCTTAAACTGACTAGACTCACACGTTGACTGTGTGAGTCTAACTAAACCTACTATAACTTACAAACAAATGTAACATTTAAATAGAAAAGCCTGCATATCACATTTGACCAATACATCTGATGCACTGGATTCCAGGACTTGAAACATTACGAAAATAAATACATACGCTTCTGAATCAAATTAACATGTTTCAGTCAATGGTAAAGCCAAAAAGCCACAAATTCACAAGTGTAAACACATGACACTCGCAACATTGTAAAAGAAAAAAGAAGATTGGGCAAGAAAACAGGTACATTTAATTGACTTAAAATAATGCATGCAACATCCTCATTGTTTATTTAGGTTACGTAAAACTTGCTAGACTGCAAAGGAATTTGGGTGGTCTCCTGCTATCTTACTAACCTTTCAGACAAACTTCAGTGCCTTGCTTTACACCGTTTACTTTGTGTCGATACCTCAGATCATTTAATACCCCTAACATAACAGTCAGCCTGATGTTTCCTTAGTTGTGAAGAGTCCAAATCCTGGACGAGAGAGAGCGAGAGAGAGAGAGAAAGAGAAAGAGAGAAAGAGAGGACGATTAGGT